>NW_022589704.1:95190182-95418670 GCF_004348235.1 Phoca vitulina
AGAAAACTTGATAGGACCCAGGGGCACCTGGGTGGCTCAGTTGGTTGAGTGTCTGCCTTCAGCTCCGGTCATGATCCCTGGGTCCTGGGATCGAGTCCTGAGTCCGGCTCCCTGCTCTGCAGGGAGTCTTCTTCTCCCTCTCCCTCTGCTGTTCCCCCTGCTTGTGCTCTCTCTCTCTGTCAAATAAATAAGTAAAATCTTAAAAAAAGAAAGAAGAAAGAAAGAAAAGAAAGAAAGAAAGAAAGAAAGAAAGAAAGAAAGAAAGAAAGAAAGAAAGAAAGAAAGAAAGAAAAGAAAGAAAGAAAGGAAGAAAGAAAGAAAAAGAAAACTTGATAGGACCCTGAACATTCAGCCTCCGGTTCTCAGAAGGTAGCCCTTCTGCTTACTCACCTGGCCAGGGCTCAGGCAAGACCTCAGAAACAGAAGTCTATGTTCAGCCAGGAGGCACATTGCAGAGGCTTGATGCAGGGCCCAGGGAGAGAAAGTTGCTGAGACTCTTCTATAGTGTGCGATGTGCCTCTGCAGTCAGACTGTGTTGTATAACAAAGAATTTAGCTGGCCTTTGTCTCTGGAGGCTGGGAGAGTCTCTAAACCCTTGGAATTCCCCTAAGTAAGGGGAGTGTCTTTGTTATTCATGGTGGGTCCCTCAGACCACACGGAGTTTATGCTAATGAGGCGGCTCTGGGAGGGCCCTTTGATAGTTTCAGGAGGGGAGCTGGCTGTGCCAAAGACCAACCATGTGGTTAGAGGGTTGGGGCTTAGAGCCAAGTGATATGACCTAACCCCTGTACTGCGAAGAAGTAAGGGGGTGGGGAAGACATGGAATTCAATCATGTGTCCTATGATTCAACCAACTGTGCGTAAGGAAACCCCAATAAAAACTCTGAACCCCAAGCTCAGTGGAGACTCCTGGTTATCATGCCAAGAAGGTGACACATTCTGACTATAGGAAGGTTTGTGTTTGCCGCCCTCCCAGACCTCACCCTATATGCATCTCTTTTGTCTGGTTCTGATTTGTATCCTTTATCATAAAACTATAATCATAGTATAGAGCTTTCCTGAGTTCTAGGAGTTATTCTCGTGAATTATCGAACCTGAGGGAGTCTGTGGAACACCAGAATTGGTAACTGATTAGTCAGAGATGTGAGTGACCCAGGAGCCTGCAAGCTGTGTCTGCAGTAAGAGCAGATTTGTTGGGACTACGTCTTTAACCTGTGAAATTTGACCTCACTCCAGATAGATAGTGTCAGGATTGTACCTTGGTTCAAACCTTGACCCTGGCACTTTCTAGCTATGCTATTTACTGGGGCAAGTTCTTATCCTTTCCAATGCTCAGTGGCTACATCTAAATCACTTAAGGGAGAAAACACATGTAAAATGCTCAAAGCAGCCCTGATATCCATAAGCACTCATAAATGTTACCTATCCTTACTGAGACCTACACTCTGCTAAGCTGCATGATAGGGACTTCTGCCCTTATCTTTTCTTATCTTTAGACTCCCAGTTGCTAAAGACCTCATAGTCTCTCTCTCTCTCTCTCTCTCTCTCTCTCTTTTGCCATTTTAATTAAACATTTTATTAAACTTTCTATTTTGAGATAATTGTAGATTCACAGACAAATTGTAAGAAAAAATACAGAGGTGCTGTGTATCTTTACCTAGTTCACCCTAATGGTAACATCTTGCAAAACTCTAATACAATATTGATATTGAGATACAGTCAAGACACAGAAAGATTCCATCAGGGCAAGGATCAGTCTTGTTGCCCTTTTATAGTGCACCCCCTGGCCTCCCATCACTGCCTCCTGAACCACTGATCTCTCCATTTCTAGAATTCTGTCCCTTCAAGAATGTTATATAAATAGAATCATACAGGATGCAACTCCTTGGGACTGGATTTTCTCACTGCAGATTCATTCAGATTATTGTGTGAAAGTATCAATAATGTCTTCTTTTTTGTTTTTTAAGTGTACAAGTCAATGGTTTTTAGTATATTCACACAGTTGTGCCACCACCACCGCAGTAAATTTTAGAAGTTTCATCACCCCAAGAACAAACCTTGTACCCTCTTTAGCCATCACCCCCTCTGATATAATAGGAAATATATTTGGTCTTTGTCCCTGGATCCTAGCAAAAAGTTCCCAACACCCTTGGCATTTTCTGAGTGATAGGAGTGTTTTTCACCTTAAGAAGCCCTTTCCATTGCACCTGAGTTTATATTAATGAGGTGTTTTCTGGAAAGCCCCTAAGTACCCTAAGGGTGGGGGCTAGTCGCCAGAGAGCCAACCATGATTAATGGGTTGGAACTCTCAAGGTCCCACCCAATAGAGAATATTCTGGGCTGCCCCACCCCTTTTTACATTTGGCTGAGCACTGCATACAATTATTCTAGTGATTAATTTATATCTCATATCTACATATAAATAAAATTATTTCCTTTTTACATACCTACTGATTAGCATATAAAAGAGAAACAGCTGGACAATATCTCAGCAAATTTGGAGAGGTATGTTGCAGCGATGTCACCACAAATCCAGGCTAAGCAGTATACAAAAAGTTCACTTTGGGGAAGCTGTGAGGCACTTCAATTGTTTTTTCTTTTACACCAAGAAAACATTATTTTAAACAGTTCAACAAATGAGTTCAACAAGTAGGTATGTATTTTTCAGTTGTGCTAGAATTTTATGGGTGTGACAGGGAGTCACCAAATGTTCGTTCATTCTTTTAAGTGATGGCCTTATTCTAGTTTCTAGTGGAAACACAGGGGAAATATGCCATTATCACATCTAAAGTTGAAAAGGATGAGAATCCTAAAGTCATCTGAGGGGAAGGAAACTCTTGTGTGAGGGCCTATCAGGAGAGGTAGGCTCTTCTAAGAGTGAATAGGGGACACGTGCAGGAGGAGCATTTTGAAGCTGGTAGAGATAGATGGTCTCTCTCGAGGGCTTCAAACCCAAGGAGCATTCAAGTATCCAAAAAATAGGCCGTCACCACTCAGAGTTTCTGGAACCAGGGCCCAAACTAGAATCAACTGACACCAGTTGGAAGTGGCTTGCTCTTTCTTTCACAGTTAATGGAAACCAAAAGTTCCACTGAGGGACGTTTTGTTGCCAATCAAGAGACATATGAGATGCATATTTAGATGTTGTGCAAAAGGACACGAATGGTGGTTTTAGACTCTTCATAAAGACTCATGCACCAAATTAATGTTAAAAATTGGACACAACTGTCACCTGTAATTGAAGACTGAGCCTCAGTGATGTGGCTGTAACGATAATGTCAGGGTAGACTCTATTTAGGGACCCAGGATACACATCCTTTATCAGCTAATAGCTATGCATTTCAACAGGGCGTGGGTTAGAGAAACCTTTATTAACATATTCCCCCGGATTCTGCTGAGCACTTCAAACCACTCACTTCTGTTTCAGACATTTGCAGAGATTATCTGTTTCTCAAGAACCATTAGTAAGTCATTAGGGCACACACTCCAAATGCGGGGGGCTAAGGTATGTTTGAGCTGTTTCTTACTTGGACAGCTGCAGGGTGAGGAGCCACAGGAATTTATTCATATGCACTCCAGATGTGGCATACTAAGTAGAGTGTTAGAAAGAGCTTTGTTCCAAAGTGGGAAATAATTATGACTCTTAATTAGTTATGACAATTACCTAAAAGTCCTCAAGGAGTCCAACCTTCATCTTTTTACTGTTTGCACAGTAATATATGGGCAAGAAAGGTAGGATCACAGATTCCACAAAGGATCCTCTGCTCCCTAGCAGGGCTGGTTTATGAAGAGCTATGTTTGAAGGTGGCGGGAGTCACATGAGGACACCGAATTCTCCACTAGTTACCTGCACCTTTTCCTCTGGCCTCCCCCGCCTAGCCAGAACCCACTCTTCTTCTCATACTCAGCCTACAAAGAACGGACAACCGAGGTGAGTGAAGAGGGAGGGAAAGACCTCAGAGAATGGAGAGGAGCATGATGCATGAGGACCCCCAAGAAAATGGAGACAAATTTCCAGTTGCTTGCGGATGTCCGTTTTAGGAGCCACAGGCTGGTTATCTGGAATTCATATGCAAATGAGATGTCGACCCTGTGTGGATGGCACATTAAGCAATGTGTATCTATACAGGGTCTCTGCATCCAGCCTCATGTACATCAGGATGCCTGCCTCTGGCCACCGTCAGCAGCCATCACTGGCTCGGAAGACCAGCTCGGAAAGAGATACATGAGTAAGGATGCCCTCAAATAATTGTTCCTGTCGGGATAGCAAATTTCCACCATGGCTGCATAAACATGAAAGTAAGCCTCAGAAATCAAACAGATAGTTTAAAAATCAGTGAAAGTCAGCTCTTTCCCTTCTGCCTTTGACATCACCTTGTGCTATTCCACACCCTAAGAGCCCCGGTATTTCTCACAGATCTGGTGGAGCCTCAGAGCTCCTTAATCCTCTTCATCAAGGCTGCTAATGGCTCCTGGCACCGGGCGTGCAGGCCATATTTCTATGATGCCAGGAGGCCGGCCGCCCAACGCGGCAAAAGCGGTCCAGCCACGCTGGGCAAAGTGGAGTTGACAAGAACTCACATCAGATTTGCATATATTTGCACAGCATGTCAGAAATACTTCTAATCTCAAACAGAGGCGGAGCCAGGGACAAGTGAAGAGAAAGCAAAAAGGATTTGGTGGAGGGGCTGACTGAGCTTAGTGAAGGCCTTGCAGTGTCCGCCCTAGACGACATCTACCTTTCTGTTTCAGTGGTCTTGTTGGTGATCACGGATACAATTATCACCTGATTGTTTTTCAGGCTTCTGCCTCTGGTTTCAGGTAACGGGTGTTTCTGGACTGCGTGCTTCCTGTAGCAGCAAAGGGAGTTCTGATGAACACATTCTCCTGCTGGAGGCTGACATGTATCTTCATCTGCCTGGGTAAATAAGTAATTATAGGGTCCGTAAAGGAAATTTACGATGCTGTACTCTGATATTAACCTGTCCAGCAGGAGAGATTGGTAAACACGCTGAGCCAGGCCTTACCCTTGTTTTCCGAAATGAAGGGGCATAAACCAAAATGTTTCGGTGAGGGAAAAAGGCAAGGCAAACAGCATCAGGGCTCCGCACACCATCTGCACTTTCATAGAGCACTAATGGGGAATAATTATATCGCTCCTGTGGCCCAATAGCTGCAAGTGTCTGGAAGCAAGACTGGTTTCCCAGGCCTTCCCAGCGGCTGCTGTCTGGCAGGGGCGAAAATTGGAAGTCCAATGCCGAAATGGCTCATTAAAAGAACCTTGAAAGAGAGGGTTGCTTTCTGAATCTTAAAGATGGTAAAGAGTTACTCAGCCGGCTGTGCAGAGAAAGCCTTCCCTTGTCCCCTAAATTAATTTTCGGTGACCAGGGACCCAAGAGGAACAGAGTCTTTAAAGGTAAACGGACAAAGGGAGGAAAGGGGAGAAGTGGAGAGGGACGGGATGGTGGAAGGGGGAGGAGAGAGAGAAAATACGTTCTCCAGCTAGATGCTGGTAAAACTTCTCCAAGACTGCTTCTCTGGAGGAACACTCACCAGCTGCTCTTGGCAGGAAATTTAAAACTGTCAAGAAGTTCCATTTATTGCTGACTGATGAGTCGGCACGGAAAGTGTGCTCTCTGAGCCTGAAGTAGAATTTCAATCCAGCCTGCCCTCTCTACTGATACCGAGGTCAGCAAAGAAGGCAGATCAGAATGGACAGGAATGGACATGCTTATCCAAAAACCTTGGCCAGGAAAAGCAGGTCAAGCAGCCAAGCAAGGGAGAACGGGTCCTGTCCTGTTCTGACCTTGGCAGAGACCCCCACACAAGGGTTTCCAAATGGAGGTCCACAAATTGACCCCTACAGGTCACAGTCCTATTTCCAGCTGGGGCCTCCTTCCCAACATGGGTTGATCCAGATGTCCAGCCACCTGGCACAGTGACTAATGCCATTCTCAACTCTTTCTCAGTGAACATAAGGTTTATGTGCATTATTTAGATCCCATTTCTTCTTTAATGCTTCTAGAACATGCCAATCCCATAAGATGACCTCTCCTTTCTGATACCCCTAATATCTCCTCACCGGAACCATTTATGGTGGTGTATTCTTGTATGCCCTTGTTATATTATTATTCTTTTCCTAGTGTCTCTGCTTTGTCTCCAACAAGTCGGAAATCCCTTGGAAACCCAACAGAGCTGTGGATCACATCCCCTCCCATTGCCTGTGATCTCAGCCTCTTCCCCATTTCACTTCTCTTAAGTCTCAAAAATGAATTCCTCACAGTTTCTTCTGGTTACCACCCTACGTTTCCCGTCATTGATGTATAAGCTTACTTTGTTTCGAAAAGTATTTGAAGAAACTTGGAAAAACACATTCCGGGTAAGAAAATAAGTATTAGGAAATGAGGGAACCAGGGAAATGAAAAATAAAGTGAGGAAAAATAAAGCCAAAGCTAGAGACGTGTTGAATGAATTCACACAACATGTGCCTGAATGTTCTATCATCTGCTGAAACCGGACGCAAATTTGACTCGGTTCCTCAAAGAGAGGAGTATAATCAGAGGGAAACATGAAACAAGGCACAGCATCCACATGATGAAAACAATCCCACTGCTCAGGGAAAATCATGCCTGGAATAAATGCCTGAGGGACATTTCTGTCCTGGATCCCACAATGGGCGCCCTGGGTGAAAGAGTGAATAATAGGAATTAATGCCAACATAATGCCAGGCATTACTTAGGGGGAAACAGACAGGAACAGACAGGAAAGATGTCTGCCTTTGTGGACCTTGGATTTTACTAGGGAAAAAGAGACAATAAACACATTCCTGCCATATTGGTTCAACAGAGACGGGGAGAGGGGTGGGTCTACTTCAGAGAGATGCGGAGGCATCAGCCAGGGAAAGATTTGGACCACTTCTGTAATGTCCCCCGGTTTGGCCAGAAAATCCAAACCCTGATTCAGGGAAAGTGACTCTGTGAGGGCCTGTATCTTGCCCCACTTCTTTACGACCAAGATTCTTGAAAGAGTTGCCTACCCGTGCTCTCTCTACCCCTCCCCTCCCAGCTGCTCCTCAGCCCCTTGGAACCTGCCTACTCCTTCCAGAGAAATCAGACTAGTGGGGCCAATGAAGCCATGTCACCCCTGGCACTATGTTTGTTACTGGTGATCACGCCCTACTTGGAATTCCCTCCTTGGGCTTCTGTGACTCCTGTTTGTTCCTGATTCTCCTCCTACCTCTTCAGCTGCTCTCTTAACCTCTGTTTTATAGCCTCGTCTTTTTTAATTTGCTTCTGAAATATCAACCTGCCCCTTAATGTTGTCTTCTCACTCTGCATCCTCTCTGGTGAGTTCAACATATCCAGGGGCTCAGCAAATGACTTCCATGTCTGTATCTAGTTAGAGCCTCTACTGCCCTGCTAAAATTCAGACCTATCAGGTCAAGGCACCTCCCACTCAACACGTTCAAATGTTGCCTTTCCAAACCGGTTCCTTTCCCAAACTCCCTACACTCATGTGGCTACCATCTACTTAACAGCCTAAATCAGAAACCCGACACATCCTTAACTCCCTCTCACTCTTCCCCATATACAATCCTACTGATTCTACTACCTCCATATATCTCCTACTTATTACTTTCTTTCCATGCCACTAATGAAAATGACCTAAGTGCCTACCATTGTCAGGCACTATTTTTAAGCGCTCCACACTTTACACATAATGTATCACGTAAGCCACACGCACATGACGGAGGGAGCATGATTAGCCTCCACCTTCCATGGGGGAGGGGACTGAGGCACGGAGAAATTGTATGACTTCCTTCCGGGTCACAAGGCAAAGAAATGTGAAGCCAGGATTCCAATCCAGCTTCTGACTTCAGGGCACCACACCCTGCTTTTTATAGCTTCTCACCCAGATGACTATAATCGCTTCTCACCCAGATGACTATAATCGCTTCCTAACCAGCCTCCCTGCCTCTACTCCTACCCCTCCTCAACACTGCTGCCCCACAGTGTGATCTTTCTGAAACTCAAATCTGAGCTTACCACCCCCTGCTTAAAACCCTCCCCTGGTTTCCTCTGGCTTGCAAAATCAATTTCAAGCTCTTGGTGGCTTCATGCCACTAGCCGGCCCCTCCTCCCCCACAACCCACATACACACCCACACACCCATCCTGTGCCAGAATTGTGCTAAGGTCTCTGGGCAATACAAAATGGGGCTCCTATTGTCAAGAATGTGTTGAAAAAGCAGGCAAAGAAAATGTACAAATGAAAAGTTAAATGTAAGAATTAAGCCCAAGATTACAATTTAAAAGAGGTCACAAGGCAGTGGTGAGGACAGACTCTCCAGCCAGACATTTAATACATGCAGAATTGTCTCTCTAAAAAAAGAGATTTTTTCCATCTCAAGCTGGGCACTTGTGAATGATCTGCTGAATTCTGGGTTAGTTTGAAAGATACTTTAATATTCCCATATTGTTCCAGTTCAATACTTTTAGAAAATGAATAGGCTTGGTTATGGTTCAGACTGGCTTACTAGGTGTTGCTGTTTTGAAAAATCCTTGGTTGAATGCTCAGCACAGTGGGAAAAAAAAAGATTAATTTGGGGCTCAGCTTGGTTCAAGGTTCGCAAATTACAGCAGTTCCTTTTGCCGTGGTTCACACTTGAGCTGGCACCCAGTTATAGGTTCGGCTCGAGGGCCTGCTTTTCCTGGTTGTGCCCCACTCCCACCCCCACCCCAGGCCCCCAGCCTTTCCAGCTAAGCCAGCCTTCACAAGTGCGTCTCTACTCTCTCCACCCTGGGGCGATGTTTGGGAACTCTCCAGCTCAGCAGCGCCGTCCTGGCGCTGGGGGCCCACCATCAGGGCAGAGTCTCCATGCCGAGGAGGGGCCAGGGCCCGGTGGGAAGCAGGCCTGCCCACCACCTTGGGACCAGTGCTGCCTCACCTCCTGCAGGGCTCTGCTCCTGTCACCTTGCCCTGGGGCCTTCCCTGAAAGTCCTGAAAAGAGCCACCCTTCACTCCCCAGACACCCTTTCCTCCCGTTATTCCTCTCTGCAGCCTTTACCAGCCCCCAGCCACTATTGGCTTGTGTTCTGGCTCCGTCATTAGGCTGTCAGCTCAGCGAAGTCAGGATTTTTGTCTATTTTTTTCTCTATGACCCCCCCCCCCCCCCGTCTGGAATAGTGCCTGGAATATAAGAGAAGTCCATTAAATATATGATAAATATTGAATAAATCCCCTTAGTCTAAATCCAGAGCTTAGGATGAGAGATTTCTGAGGAGAAGCAGGATTTGGCCTGAACACTGTATATCTTTACATGATGAAGAATATCTCCTTCTTAGTAGGTTTGTTTTTTTTTAATATGCCCTCCTTCCTCTCCATCCCCTGGCTGTCGCCAATGCTAGGGTGAAGCACAGTCTATGTGTATTAAGAGGCTTCAGGCTGCACCTCCAACCTTCCATCTCTCTCTCTCTCCCTCCTTCCTTAGAGAGCAGGAGTTCTTTGAGCTCTTCTCAGCGGAAGGGAAGGCCTTTGCCCCCCCCAACCCCCCCGACATGAGCTGGGCTTTAGCAGAACGTCGTGGCTTGCTGACTAGGTGGGAGGGAAAGCAAGAGAGAGTCCGGGCAAACAGGCAGCTACAAGACAGGTGCCCAGAGGGCTCCCTGCTGAGACACACAGCTCCCCCCAGACTCTCATGCGGGTCTCACCAGAACTCACCAGCTCCCAGCTCCGGGGTCTGTGTCCAAAGAAATTGGGGTCTGAGCCTCTTCTATCCTCTGAAGTAGCTTTTCAGCTTCCAGTTACAAATTAGGATTACAGTGTATTAAAAATGGACAAAATATATAGCACTCCTAACAGCAAAATTTCTTGTGTTGTAGTGCACATATACCAGAAAAGGATAGGAAAAGAATTAGAACAAAGATTTGATCCACCCAGTAATAACACTCTTATTTAATGACTACTGATCAAATAAATGTGTCCCACTCCCTCCTTCTTGTCCACCCCCCGCCCCCCAGCCACGCTCACACACATGGGACTGTTTCCTCACCCAGGACATGCCAGTGACTGTGATTAGCCAAAGTGAAGTCCACGGAGCTCTCTAAAATGTTCACTGGAAATTCCTCTGGTATAATTAAGATTATAACCACACAATCAAGAAAGTCCAGAAGAGAGGAGTAATTTGCCTACTTACCATTCAGTTTCCCTGCTGGCCAATATGGACAGCAAACAGGACCTAGAAATGGGCTGATTTTTAGAAAGTTATGTACATTTTTTCCCTAGCTACTTTAATTACACTTGTCTCTGATATTACATTGGCTCTGTGGTACATCTAGGCATGGGTGTTTTAATTTGATCTTCTCATGATTTAATGGGTTTCCCGAACCTGTCTAATTTCTTCAGTTTTGGAAAAATCTTAGCCATTATCCCTTTCAATATTGTCTCTTTCCAGTATTCTCTTTTTTCATTCTGCAATTCCCACTCTATCCTTCATGACTGCTAATTCTCATGTTCCCATCTCCTTGCCTCTCTGGCCTGCATTAATGAATAATTCCTTTAAATTTATTCCAGATGACTAATCTTCTTTTCAGCTACATCTAATTTGTTATTAAATCTGTTAAATAGAATTATTAAATTTTAACTATTATAATTTTCACCTTGAAAATTGTTATTTGGTTCTTCGTCAAATCTGCATGATTATTTAAAATCTCATGTTCCTTTCTCATTTTCTAAGTCACTTGGTTTATCACCTTAAGCTTATTATCTTATAATTTGTGTCTCTAGTGCCAATGTCTGAAACCACTATGGATATGCTTCTGCTGTCCTGGATTTTCAGGCTCTCACTCTTAGTCCTTTGATTCTATATGTGGTTTTTTAATTTTCTTCTCAAAGTATAAGCTCATTTTTTTCCCCAGAACGTTATCTGTGAGAATTTCTTGAGGTCTGGGTTATAGGCAAGTTCCTCCAGAGAAGATTTGTTTCTAGGTCACCTGGATGGCTCAGTTGATTAAGTATCTACCTTCCACTCAGGTCATGATCTCAAGGTCCTGGGATTGAGGCCCTGCTCAACAGTCCAGCTCCCTGCTCAGCAGGGAGTCTGCTTCTCCCTCTTCCCTCCCTCTGCCCCCAGTCCCCCACGCATGCTATCTCACTCTCTGTCTGAATTAATAAATAAAACCTTAAAAAAAAAAAAAAAAAAAGATTTGTTTCCTTCTGCCAGGTGCCTGAGGTACAACCAACGTGGACTTCAACTTAAAACTCAATTTTCCACCTGAGGTTTTTCAAACCACGCATACAGTGTGAATTCAGGCTACAAGCCTATGTGAGGACATTCAGGTGTGCCAACACTTGTGGGGGAATATATCCCTTCTGTTCAGAATCCGGAGTTGAGACAAGGTTTCTTACTGTCCCCTAGGGCCTTACTCTGATGTTATAGCTGTTTGGGGTCCTGACTTAATGTATGTTAGAATAGTCAGTCTCCGATTAGACTTCCCACTTTGGACAGACCAAGTGGACTTCCGATTTGGGGATTTTTGGGGGTCTCCCATGCCTACACAAACCAATGGTCAAGTTCATCCAATCTAGCAAATGCCTGCCAGGGGCCTCTCTAATACCTGCTTCCCTTTAGTCTGTGGCCTCTACATGTCTTTGCTTCTTGCCAGGTCACCAATGCCTTTTGAAATATTTTTCAATGGTTTAGCCAGCAGTTTTTACTTCTTTTAAGCAGGGAATTTGTTGTCAAGGTTTCTAGTCAGCTAAGCAGCTGGATAAGGAAGACACAGACTTCTCCTTACCATGCAGCCCCAGGGATATGTTAACATCCTGCAATTGGCCATAGGCATGTTCATTGAATATCGGCCTCTGGAGCTGGCCACAAGCCTGTAGCTAGTGCAACACACCAGTGATCATGAGTGAAGGTGAAACCGCACTAAAAGTACACTTTTAGTTTTATAGAGTTGCCTAAGGGACTGAAGATGGGTCATTAACCCGAACAGGATCCACGGCCTGCATTATGTATTCAATTCCTTGGGGTTAAGTGTATGAGGCTGAGTGGAGATGTTCTTATCAAGGTCAAGAGAAACTCCTACATCTTATCTCCCAACTAACAAGAGGGCAGCTGATATACCATTGGGATTCCCAGGACAGCATATTCCCAGCCATCTCCAATGTGAGAATTTTATAGTAGCCTCTATCCAAAGTACCCAGGAAGGTTCTTATTCCTGCTCCAAGATGCAGCTCTCCAAACACCGAAGGGCCTTCCTGGGCTTGTGCCATAAGCCTTGGAAGAGAATGCAGAGCTAGAACTCTCAGCAATGGATTTGGATGCAGTTTAGAGCCTTTGTGATCTGCACTGGGGGAAGACTGAAGAGCAATCAGGTCCTGGAGTCAAACAATGTCAGCACTGGCTAAGGGTTAGGTATCTTTCTGAGAGACATGTATTACCTGGTACTGTGCTCTGGTGCAACACTGAAAAACTGGCATTAGCCATATAACCATGAGACCAGAACTGTGAATCGCAGCCTGAGCGACAAAGATAGACTTCTAACACAACGTGGAAGGACTACAGCAGCTCTCCATCATTATGTGGATGTGAAACCAACAAAAAGGACTGCCCAGACTCCTGACATTTGTGCCGTGCACCCACCAGTGAGATGGATGAAGCAAAAGGGTTGGGACATAGGTGTGGGCTAGAACCCATGGGAGTCTACTGATGGATAAGAGCTGACCTTGTACCTTGGCTGTTCCAATTGTCCCACACACATCCTGCCCTAAAGGCCCAGTCCTGGTCAATAACAATAGTTGACACACCCTGTATACTACTCATGCATCTACTACTGCTCTGACGACATTTAATCTTTATAAACAATACCATACGCTTGTATTATTATTTCCTTTGTTTTATAAAGAAATGGAGTCACAAAAAGCTTAAGAAACTTATTCAAGGTTATACAGCTCATATATGACAAAGTTCCTATTCAAACTCAGGCAATTTGGTTCCTGCATCTTTGTTTTCAATTGCGACACTACAATGCCATACGCCATGTAGGGATATTCTTGCAGATCTAAATGCTGTACATAAGATAACTGTAGATTAGTTGTAATAGTCACTAAGCACTTACACTGTAAGTATTTCTTTTTAGAGGACATGTGGATGAGTTTCACTTCTGTTAAAGCAAGATAAAGCATGGAGGGAGAAATTGGCATTGCTATAATTTGACTTCATCTGATTTACAAATTACTATTAATAGGGAACCTAGGGTAATGATACCTGAAGCCTTGAAAATATTGGTTCACTGGCACCCAAAAGGTGTTAACAGCTGGGTATCAAAATATTGGTGCTTCCAAAGAAATCAATACATAGTGTAGTTGTCTCCAAAGATGGCCATGATCCCTCATCCTCAGGGCCTCTCCCATCCGGACATGGAGCCTATATTCCCTCCCCTTGAATCTGACCTGGCCTTTTACTTGCTTTGACTAACCTAATGTGGTAGAAGTGATGCTGTGCCAGTTCCAGGCATAAGCCTGAAGAAGGACTGGCAATTTCTACCTCTGTGCTCTTGGAAGCTGGCCATCCTCTAAGAAACCCAGTGATACTGAGACCACCATTTTATGTGGAAGGCCAAGCCAGCCACATGAAGGAGACATATGGAGGAGCCCTGAGGCACCAGACACATGAGTGAAACCTTCTTGGGCCTCTGGCTTAGCCTAGCTGCTAGCTAACTGCAGCTAAGTGGCACCAGGATGGGGCAGAGACATTGCCAGCCAAGCCCTGCCCAAGTTGTAGAATCATGAGAAATAACAAATCATGGTTGTTTTAAGGCCTTAAGTTTTAAGGGGGTTTATCACACAGCAATAGATAACCAAGATACATAGATTAATGTGATAATATATAATATAGTTTGTCAGATCTGCTGTAAGGATGTTGTACATGAATAATAGGAGAAAGTTGACAGCTCAAATAAAAGGAGGAGAATAAAAATTGAGATGTTCTTTGTTTAGATCTAGACAGGTAACTTAGCAAACTGATCATTACATAAAAAGCATAGAAATGCATGAACGCCATACGTAAAAGATCCTGCCCCATTCTGGAACTAAGCCCTGCCATCACTGGAGCCAGCTGCCTGCCTCCAATAGCCACTGTGTACCTGTGCATTCCCAGGCCTGGGCCCTGGTCTATCTCTCACCCAAGAAAACCCAGTGACTTCTTAAGAAAGGACTGAGCCATAATTCTGGATCTTGAAGAGGGAAAGGCATGCCAGAGACATCTTGTTAAGTTTAGGGACACCAATTAGAGATACTTTGGGGGTAAAGACCTGTGAATATTGGGACAAGATCACTGAACAAAATATCCATGAGTCCATAAGGCTAGGAGGGTGAAGAGGACATAGGTCAAATACTAAGGTTTGGACTTAATCAGTTCATTGTGAGGATGCAAGTAGAGGCATATGAGCAGGAAAAGGGGCTGAGTACTGACCCCCACTTGGGACAGTGGCCAAGATCAATGTAGATCCATCAAATAAGGAAAATCAACAATACTGAGAGAAGGATCCACAAGTCATTGTCCAGTCTAGAGAGATGTTCAGCTTCCCTTTGCTGTGTCAATTTGGTGGTTTTAAATGAGACCGTCTCCCTTGGCCCAGATTTTGTAATTACAGCTTTAATGTGGAGAAGTACTTCCTGACAAGGTCATGAGGAGGGCCAGGGAGAGCAGCTGTGGCTGGGACATTGCTGTGAGTGTCATATTCTTATCCAGGCTTGAGCAGCAGTGTGAAGGCCATTGGCTAGGAACTGCATCCAAAGATAACCTGACTTTCATTTTAGAGTTTCCTTTCAATTCTGTCCCATTTCAGGGTCCCATTTCAACCATTTTCTGTACATCATAACTCAGTGGCTCCTTTTTAACACAATATTTAACATGATAATGACTATAAATGGAGGATAATTTTCCATGGGAGATATTCCATCAAAATGCAATGAAATAAGTCAAAATTATATTACTCTGCCCATAAATCCATTTCTATTGCCTAATTGACATCCTGCTTCAAAATCTTCAACCTGTTGTTATGAGTCTAACAAACACTTGCTTGTGATTGTCAAAGGCATATCTGATTTTTTTAAAGATTTTGTTTTTTATCTATTTGACAGAGAGAGAGAGAGAGAGAACAAGCAGGGGGAGGGAGAAGCAGGCTCCCCATTGAGCAGGGGGCCCGATGCAGGGCTCGATCCCAGGACTCTGGGATCATGACCTGAGTTGAAGGCAGACGCTTAACCAACCGAGCCACCCAGGTTCCCCTGATTTCTTTTTTTATTTAAATGACATCTGTTTTGTCTGCTGTACAATTATTGTCTAATATTCTGATTCTCAAAGGAACAGAGAATCTCAATTTGTCCTCTAACACATGAAAAACTCAACTATTTAATGAAGACAGTCAAACAATGACCTCATCACTTTCTCCCCCCATCATCTTGCCTCTTTGTGATGCTACTGAAGAATTAACAAGAGAGCTGTTCAGGTAGCCCTTAAAGTGAAGTGGGTTTCCTGAGTTTGTCTAGAGAGAACTGTGGGCAGCAACATTTTCCACAGGGGATTTGGAGAGTGGCTCCCTTTATCAACCTCTCTCCTTTTCCATCTTTAATGTCCAATGGCAAAAAATGAGGAAATCCAGAAGATAGGCAGATCAGAGAATCAAGAGAGGAAGCATGGCCAAACAGAAAGAAACTGGGAGTTGGAAATGGACACAGTGGGTTCAAATTCCAGTTCTGCAGCTTACCAATTGTATGTGCTTATTCATCATCTCTATACCTCCATTCTCTCTTCAGTAACATAACATTTCTTTGTATAGTGGCTTTAAAAAGTAAATATTTTATTGCAGGTGTTCAGCCCTCCTTAAACAGAGCTGCCATTATTATGATAATGATGACTGACATCATCATTACCACCAAGTAGCTGTAGCATTATAACTGTGCCACTCTCCAATTACCTCCAACATATTCTAAACTATCTTCCTCCACCCTCCACTCCCTAACACCTCCTACTCTACTATATCTATGCTTATTTTCCTACTAACTAAAGATCAAAATGACTTTGAACTAAGTCAACAGAAGTACATATTTAGAATACATATATATTTAGCAGGCTGATTAGTACTGGCCAAAGTTATAGGCTCCTTATAACATTTCTAAAGATATGAATCAAATTCCTTTAAAAGCATACGCCACTTACCATAGACATTCTATTTTTAAGAGGTTTATGCTAAGCACATATTAACAGACATGCACAAAAATTAAATTATATCAGTTTCCAACATTTTTCTTAATGATTAGGGTAACCATATTCTTTGCTGCCCAAACTGGGACACTTCTGAGATAAAAAGGAAATGTTATTAATCAATAAGCCATGGGATAACAGGTGTAAACCAATAGTGCAACATGGAGGCAGTCTAAATGTCCAAAAAGGAGAATTTGTAAAATAAAAACTATGTAACCTTGGAAATTGATCAGAAGTCTTGGAGAATGAAGCTACATATCTACAAACCAAAAAAACAACCTGCAGAAGCTTCTCATAACAAGTAGACCAAAGCACCCTAGGATATAGCTTCCTATATATATTTTATCTTACCTCATATTATTTTTAATTTTTTTCTTTTTTCATTTTTTCACTTTTGTTTTCTATTTTTTATTCTTATTTCTTTTTTCTATTTTTTTCTTTCTTTTTTTTCACCCTCTAAAATGACAAAACAGAGGAATTCATCCCAAAAGAAAGAACAGGAAGAAATGACAGCCAGAGATTTAATCAATACAGTTATAAGTAAAATGTCTGAACTAGAATTTAAAACAATGATAAGGACACTAGCTGGGCTTGAAAAAAGCATAGAAGACACCTAAAAATCCCTTACTAAAGAGATAAAAGAACTAAAATCTTGTCAGGCTGAAATTAAAAATGCTATAACCGAGGCAGTCCAAGGTGGAGGCCATAAAAATGAGGATGAATGAAGCAAAGAGTGAATCAGTGATATAGAAGATAAAATTATGGAAAATAATGAAGTTGAAAAGAAGGGGGAAAGAACACTATTAGATCATGAAGGTAGACTTAGGGAACTCAGCAATTCCATAAACAAAATAATATCTATATTATAGGAATCCCAGAAGAAGAGTGGGAAAAGGGAGCACAAGGTTTATTTGAACAAATTATAGCCCAGAACTTCCCTAATCTGGGGAAGGAAACAAACATTCATGTCCAAGAGGTACAGAGAACTCCCCTCAAAATCAATAAAAATAGGTCAACACCATGACATATTATAGTCAAACTTGCAAATTACAAAGATAAATAGAAAATTCTGAAAGCAGCTCAGGACAAGAGGTCCTTAACCTTCAAGGGTAGACACATAAGGCTGGCAGCAGATCTGTCCACAGAGACCTGAAAGGACTGGCATGCCAGAAAGGACTGGCATGATATATTCACCATGCTAAATGGGAAAAATATGCAGCCAAGAATACTTTATCCAGCAAGGCTGTCACTCAGAATAGAAAGAGAGATAAAGAGTTTCCAAGACAAAGAGAAACTAAAGGAATTCATGAACACTAAACTAGTCCTGCAAGAAATATTAAAGGGGACATTTTGAGTGGAAAGAGAGCCCAAAAGTAACAAAGACCAGAAAGGAACAGAGACAATCTACAAGAATAGTGACTTTACAGGTAATACAATGACACTAAATTCATCTTTCAATAATTACTCTGAATGTAAATGGACTAAATGCTCCAATCAAAAGACACAGGGTATCAGAATGGATAAAAAATCAAGACCCACTGATGCGGTGCATACAAGAGATTCATTTCACATCCAAAGACACCTCCAGATTAAAAGTAAGGAGCTGGAGAATGATTTATCATGCTAATGGACATCAAAAGAAAGTTGGAGTAGCAACCCTTATATCAGACAAACTAAATTTTAAACCAAAGATTGTAATAAGAGAGATGAAGAAGGACACTGTATCATAATAAAGGAGTCTATCCAACAGAAGATCTAACCATTGTAAATACTTATGCTCCTAACTTGAGAGCAGCCAAATATATAAATCAATTAGTAATTAACTTAAAGAAACTCATTGTTAATAATAGTAATAGTAGGGGACTTTAACACTGCACTCACAGCAACAGACAGATCATCTAAGCAGAAGATCAACAAGGAAACAAAGGCTTTGAATGACACACTGGACCAGATGGACTTCACAGATATATTCAGAGCATTTAATCCTAAAGCAGCAGAATACACATTCTTTTTGAGTACAGATACTGGGTCACAAATCAGGACTCAACTAGTACAAAAAGATTGAGATCATACCATTTTCAGACCACAGTGCTATGAAACTTGAAGTCAACCACAAGGAAAAATGTGGAAAGACCACAAATACATGAGGTTAAAGAACATCCTACTAAAGAATGAATGAGTCAACCAGGAAATTAAAGAATTAAAAATTACATGGAAGCAAGTGAAAATGGAAACACAACAGTTTAAAACCTTTGGCATGCAGCAAAGGGAGTCCTAAGAGGGAATATATAGCAATACAGGCCTTCCTCAAGAAGTAAGAAAACTGCAAATACACAACCTAACCTTACACCTAAAGGAGCTGGAAAAAGAACAGCAAATAAAGCCTAAATCCAATAGACAAAGAGAAATAATAAAGATTAGAGCAGAAATCAATGATATAGAAATAAAAAAACCCCAGTAGAACAGATTAATGAAACTAGGAGCTGTTTCTTTGAAAGAATTAATAAGATCAATAGACATCTAGCCAGACTTACCAAGAAAGAGAAAGGACTGAAGTGAATAAAATCATGAATGAAAGAGGAGAGATCATAACCAACACCAAAGAAGTACAAAAAATTTTAAGAGAATATTATGAGCAATTATATGCCAACAAATTAGGCAATCAAGAAGAAATGGATGCATTCCTAGAAACCTATAAACTACTAAAACTGAAACAGGAAGAACTAGAAACCTGAACAGACCCATAATCAGCAAAGAAATTGAATCAGTAATCAGAAATCTCCCAACAAACCAGAGTCCAGGGCCCGATGGCCTCCCATCAGAATTCTACCAAACATTTAAGAAGAATTAACACCTATTCTTCTGAAATTGTTCCAAAAAATAAAGATGGAAGGAAAACTTCCAAACCCATTCTATGAGCATTACCTTGATCCCAAAACCAGACAAAGACCCCACCAAAAAAGGAAAATATGTACCAATATCCCTGATGAACATGGATGCAAAATTCATAACAAGATACTTGCTAATAGGATCCTACAGTACATTAAAAGGATTATTCACCATGACCAAGTGGGATTTATTCCTGGGCTGCAGGGGTGGTTCAACATCTGCAAATCAATCAACATGATACACTACATTAATAAAAGAGAGGATAAGAACCATATCGTCCCCTCAATAGATGCAGAAAAGGCATTTGACAAAATACAGTATCCTTACTTGATAAAAACCCTCCACAACATAGGGATAGAGGGAACATACCTCAACATCATAAAAGTCATTTAAGAAAGACCCACAGCAAATACCATCCTCAAAAAACTGAGAGTTTTTCCCCTAAGGTCAAGAACACAAGGATGTCCACTCTTACCACTGTTGTTCAACATAGTACTGGAAGTTCTAGCCTCAGCAATCAGACAACAAAAAGAAATAAAAGGCATCCAAATCAGCAAAGAAGTTTTCACTCTTCACAGACAACATGATACTCTATGTAGAAACCCAAAAGACACCACCAAAAAATTGCTAGAACTGATACAGGAATTCAGCAAAGTTGCAGGATATAAAATCAACACACAGAAGTTTATTGCATTTCTATACACTAACAATGAAGCAGCAAAAAGAGAAATCAAGGAATCGATCTCATTCACAATTGCACCAAAAACCATTAGAAACCTATGAATCAACCTAAACAAAGAGGTAAAAGATATGGACTCTGAAAACTATAGAACACTTATGAAAGAAACTGAGGAAGACACAAAGAAATGGAAAAACATTCCATGCTCATGGATTGGAAGAACAAATGTTAAAATGTCTATACTACCCAAAGCAATCTACACATTTAATGCAATCCCTATCAAAATACCACCAGCATTATTCACAGAGCTGAAACAAACGATTCTAAAATTTGTATGGAACCAGTAAAGACCCTGAATAGCCAAAGTAATGTTGAAAAAGAAAACCAAAACTGGAGGCATCACAATTCTGGACTTCAAGCTGTATTACAAAACTGTAATCATCAAGACATTACGGTACTGGCAGAAAAACAGATACACAGATCAATGGAACAGAATAGAGAACCCACAAATGGCCCCTCAACTCTATGGTCAACTAATCTTCGACAAAGCAGGAAAGAATATACAATGGATAACAAAGTCTCTTCAACAAATGGTGTTGGGAAAATTGGACATCCACATGCAGAAGAATGAAACTGGACCACTTTCTTACACCATACACAAAAATAGACTCAAAATGGATGAAAGACCTAAGTGTGAGACAGGAATCCATCAAAATCCTAGAGAACACAGGCAGTAAACTCTTTGACCTCAGCTACACCAACTTCTTGCTAGACACATCTCCAGAGGCAAGGGAAACAAAAGCAAAAATGAGCTATTGGGACTTCATCAGGATAAAAAGCTTTTGCATAGCAAAGGAAACAATCGATAAAACTGAAAGGCAAGCTACAGAATAGGAGAAGATATTCACAAATTACATATCAGATAAAGGGCTGGTATCCAAGATCTAAAAAGAACTTATTAAACTCAACACCCAATAAACAAAAAATCCAGTCAAGAAATGGGCAGAAGATATGAACACCATTTCTCCAAAGAAGATATCCAGATCACTAACACACACATGAAAAAGTGTTCAACATCACTCGGCATCAGGGAAATACAAATCAAAACCACAATGAGATACCACCTCACACCTGTCAGAATGGCTAAAATTAACAACACAGGGAACAAGAGGTGTTGGTGAGGATGCAGAAAAAGGGGAATCTTCTTACGCTGTTGATGGGAATGCAAACTGGTGCAGCCACTCCGGAAAACAGTATGAAGTTTCCTCAAAAAGTTAACAGTAGAACTACCCTATGACCGAACAATTGCACTACTAGGTATTTACCCAAAGGATACAAAGATACTGATTTGAAGGGGCACATGCACCCCAATGTTTATAGCAGCAATGTCCACAATAGCCAAAATATGGAAAGAGCCCACATGTTCATCGACAGATGAACGGATAAAGAAGGGGTGTGTATATATATATATATAATGGAATACTACTCAGCCATCAAAAAGAATGAAATCTTGCCATTTGCAATGATGTGGATGCAACTAGAGGGTATTTTCCAAACAAAATAAGTCAGTCAGATAGACAAATTCCATATGATTTCACTCATGTGGAATTTAAGAAACAAAACTGATGAACAAGGGGAAAGAAAAATAAAATAAGATAAAAACAAAGAGGGAAGCAAACCATAAGAGACTCTTAACTATAGGAAACAAACTGAGGGTTGCTGGAGGGGAGGTGGGTGGTGAGGATGGGGTAACTGGGTGATGGACATTAAGGAGGGTACTTGATGTAATGAGCGCTGGGTGTTACAAGCAACTGATGAATCACTAAATTCTCCCCCTGAAACTAATAATACAATATATGTTAACTAAATTGAATGTAAATAAGAAATTTTTTTAAAACTATGTAAACTTTGGGCGCCTGGGTGCCTCAGTTGGTTAAGCGACTGCCTTCAGCTCAGGTCATGATCCTGGAGTCCCGGGATCGAGTCCCACATCCGGCTCCCTGCTCAGCTGGGGGTCTGCTTCTCCCTCTGACCCTCTTCCCTCTCGTGCTCTCTGTCTCTCATTCTGTCTCTCAAATAAATAAATAAAATCTTTAAAAAAAAAAAAAACTATGTAAGCTTTACAAAAGATATTAAAAAAGAAAACTCAGTCATATAGAAAGATGTGCCTGATATATTAACATAAAAAATCAGATTGCAAATTAATATGCATAATATGGTCACACTCAAAATACACATATGCTCACATGCACAGACACACCTCCATAATACTGTGACAGATGACACAAGGCTAACAGGAGTCGTTGCTGGGTGGTGGCAGTTTGGGCCATTTTTATTCATCTACATTTTCTAAAAATTCTATAACAGACATTTGCAATTTCCAAAATACAAGTTATTTACAATTTCTTACAGTCAGATATGGTTATTAAAACTCTTGTCTCAGCATATAACCTTTCCCCAGAGCCTAAGGTGAATTTTCTAAGAATTCTAACCTTCCAGGGCTGAAATATTTATGTTAAGGCATTAAACAAAGCTCAGCCTCACTTCGACATTTGTAATCATGTGTCCACAAATATCAGGAATAAAAATTCTTATTGACATAGGTGACACAATGAAGCCCACAAAAGTGCATTCCATTGTAATCCCAGTTTCTGGCCTCTGAAAATATCCCAAATGTTTCCTTCACCTCCCGGTCTTGCACACATTAAGAAGATAATTTGTAGGACTTAAAAGGTGATTATCTCTGTAGAACAATCCACATAGGGCTGAATCAGGCTATTTCAGGGCTGTCCTTTTCCATCCTCAACATAGTTCTCGCGGCTGTGAACACACAGATTTGGAATTACACATCTGCTCCCATCACCACTCCGGGAATCTGGAGGTGGTGACCTTCTAACCCACAACACGAAACCTTTGTAAACTTCTGGTCACTGGGAAATGCCTTAAGTAAAAAAAACAATAATAATAATAAGTTCACACCTCTGAGGCAGCTTCCAGCTTAGATGAATGAGACGCCACAGAAAAAAAGGTGAGGAAGGGTATTGTGTCCATTTGACCAGCCTGGAAATAAAGTTTCTAATGAGAGAGATAGGGAAAAAAATTTTTAAGGAGAAAAAAGAGCCTTTTTCAATAAAGGAAGCCTCACAGTTCTCTAATTTTTACAACTCCTACAGAACATTCGACCTCGAATTCATCCGAGATCCAGATTCTGCAACATCAACCCACCCTTAACCTGAAGAGTGAGGAATAAACCATCGAGCAAAGCCAACTATGAAGCTGAAGGCCAAACACATGGAAAAATGAGAGAAAATGTAAACAAACACAAAAAGAGCTTCTACCAGCTCTTAAAACCCAGTATAACCAGACCAGCTCCTGTGCAGCCAACGACAGGCTGCAGCCAGAATTCATCCCAAACCAAATTCCTTATCTCCCCACTTAAGTCATTATTTCTGAGAGACTCCATCATGTTCTCATTAGCCCAGATTAGGAACCTCCAAGTCACCTCTCACTCCGGTGCCCTATTTCCAGCATCCGGCATCCAGCAGGAGCCAACTCTTGCTAACTCTACCTTGATAACTCCTCTCCCCTCTCCTGTTCCTGCCCTAGTTACTTCTCACTAACGTAACTGGTGAAAGGCAATGACTGACTTTCCATTTCCTCTGTCTTCCAATCCCAGTCTGACTCACTCCACCCTTCTATATCTGTATTCTCTTTTTATTGGGGTAAAAACTACGTAATATAAAATTTACCACTCTCACCATTCGTAAGTGTACAGTTCAGTGGTGTTAAGTATGTCCACATTCTTGTTAAACACATCGCCACAATTTTTTCATCTTACAAGTCTGAAATTCTGTACCCATTAAAACAATAGCTCCCCTTTCTCTCCTCCCCTCCAGCCCCTGGCAACCCCCATTCTGTTTCTAAGAATGCAATTACTTTAGTTATGTCATATAAGTGGAATCATACAGAGCTCGTCTTTTTGTGATTGGCTTATTTTGCTTAGTATAATGTCCTCAAGGTTCGTCCATACTGTAGCATGTGATAGGATTTCCTTCCCTTTTAAGGCTGAATAATATTCCATTGTATGTGTATATCACAGTTTGTTTATCCGTTCATCCATCACTGGACAATTTGGGTTGCTTCTAGTTAGTGGCTATTGTGAATAGTGATGCTATGAACGTGGGTATGCATGTATCTGTTCCAGGACACCTTTCAATTCTTTTGGCTATCTACCCAGAAGTGGGATCACTGGACCATGTGGTAATTCTGTTTTTGATTTCCTGAGGAAGCTCCATAGTGTTTTCTTTAGTGCTTGCACTATTTTACATTCCCACCAACAGTGTACAGGTGTTCCAAATTTCTCCTTGCCACCATCCTCGCCAACACTTGTTATTTTCTGTTTTTTCTGACAATAGCCATCCTAATGGGTGTAAGGTGGCATCTACTGTGGTTTTAAGTTGCATTTCTCTGACGATGAATGATATCAAGCATTACATCTATATTTTTGTTCCTTCTCTCTGGTCAAACCCCTTCCCTTCACAGAGGCTGCCTAATGAATAAGGTACAAACCCATTCAAGGCCTTGCATAACTGTACCACATCTACCTTATGTCATATCTCATTCCACAAATCTTCCGCATTAGCCCCATGAAATGCCTCATCATATTCCAAACAGGTCCCATGCTTTCTTTCCTTCTTGCAAATATTTACAGCTCAGATCGCATCTCGCCTAAGAGGAGTCCTGTGTTTGCTCCATGAGAACACTACATTCTTTCAGCGCTTAGTGCTTGGTCTTACCCTACGTGTCATGTTTACCTCTTCCACACCGATTTATTCCTGGGTCTCCTCTCACTTACTGAACAGAAAGTTCATTAAGGGCCTAGACTGGGACCTGTTCAATCATCTGGCTCCCAAGTGCCTGGAACACTGTAGGCCCTCAATAAATAGTTACTGAATAAAGGACTCAACATTTTAATGTGCAATGAGCTGGTAAAACCCATCAAAACATCTATAATTTCAGATCAACAGTGGTGTTCTCTTTTTGTGTGTTGGGAGAGGGGGAGAATGGCATCCTAATTCTCCTGACCACATTATTTAGCTTCCAACTTAAAAAAAAAAACAAAACTTTTTGAATGCCAAGTAGAGCCCACATCTAGTAATTGGACAGCCGGCTATTTCATTTACCCTCCTGGTGGCTAACATTTCAATACTCCTTCTTCCTTTCCAAATATTAACCACGTGCATCTGGTCATTTGGGTTCTGAAACATTTGATGGAGCACATTTCAAATACCATTCTGGAAAAATATTCAATTACCTCATTTTCATTTTACTCACTACATAGTAGCTTGTCTCTCAAGTTCAATTAAACTCACTTGAAATTAGAATTCACAAGAATGTGTTTCATTTAGATTTACTGGAAGATGCCAGGCAGTAGTTAATTTGCCTTAAAGCAGCATATCCATGAGGTCCCACCCAACTGAGCTCTCCATCTTTGCCAAAGAGCTGTTCTTGTTAGATAACATTGATTGGATAGCTCATCTAGTATTTGGGGCCAACCAATGGTGATACAAAACTCTGACAAATAAATTAGATGTAGATTTTAAATTACTTGTGTGCACCCTACAGAGAGCTTCAGCCTGGGTCTAGCAACAGTCTATGTTCTGTGGCCTGAAAATTCTCATTTGAATGAATGGAGAATTTTGCCAGATAATTCAACAAACATTTACCAAGAACTGTGCCAGGCACTGTTCCAGACACTTCATTTATTCATCAAGCCTCTACTAAATTCCTTCTCTTTGCCAGGTATTTTGCCAGGCACTGGAGATTCCAAGTCACGTAAGAGATGATTCCTCCCCTCAAGGAATCTAGGAAATGTTTCAGACTTGTGCTTGGTGGCTGTGGAAACATAGTCTTTGTATTCCATAGTTTATAGTTTTTAAGTGTCTTTGTAAAGCTGAGCCCAAATTAATCCAGATTTTCTAGAACAGTCTGATTTCAAATAGTTGGTCCTATACCCAATTAACAAATGAGATCACAGTGTCTCATTATTAACATGGTTAGTGCAAAGGGGATAGAATAAACTGCCTCCCATTCTTTGCAGGCTATGGTCATAATGTTAAATTTGTAAACATGTTGGGATTAACTCTTTATTTGGTAAAAATCATGGTACCAAATACCTTCCTAAGGAGCAACTTCTAATTGGTATTTATTATTTATTAAAGAAGAAAGGTAAAGGAGAAAGGCAATTTACATTTATTAATTACCTATACTGTATTATACTTGGTATTTTCTTTTATATCAGGGGTTTATAAAGGGCCAGAGGGCAAATATTTTAGGCTTTATGGGCCATATGATTTCTGTCCCAACTACTCAATTCTGTCATCGTACTATAAAAACAGCCAAAGATGAATAACAAACTGGTGTGGCTATTTTCCAATAGAAATTTATTACAAAAATATATGGAGAGCCAGATTTGGCCCTTGGGCCCTGTTTGCCAAACCCTCTTATACCATCTCCATCTCTGTCCCTTGCTTCTGCTAAATGATCTGCCTGAGAAGCCCTCATCTAGGTACCTTCTACCCATGCTCCCAAGCCCTGTTAAGTCTTCCCTCTTCCTCTTCTGATTCAAGTTTAAGAAATCTTTGGATGGTAACTAGCTTTTCACAGCGCTTATACTTTTCCAGATTTTTTTCTTTTCTACAAGAACCTTTCAAAAGAAGCAATGCAAATATTCTTATTCTTACTAAATGAGAAACCAAGCTATATGTCTTGAGAATCAGAGGCGGAAGAACAGGAGGAGAAGGGACCACAGAGGCTATGGTTCTTCCCATCAAGCCCAGAATCAGATGCGGGGCATTGAATCTCACTTGCCCTGTCACTGCCCAAGGGGCAGACAACAACAACCAGGAAGAATAGGATAGTGAGTGCCCCCCTAGAAAGAAATCGGCAACCTCCCTTCCTGCCCACAAATTACTGTTCCAATGCAGCCTGTCCTGCACAATGGGAAAAATGACTACTTCACATTTGTTTTTTTTGTTTGTGATATCGTGGCCAACGTGGTAAAGCAGCATCTGCTTTCCCTCCATCCCTACTTCACTTCCTTTCCCTCTACATTCTCAGTGCCCTAAGGATTATATTCCTCAATAAAACATGAAGGTATAAACCTGGACTCAGGTTTTTTCCTCCAGGGACATTGAGCTAGAAAACCTGAAAACAGGAGATCCTCCATCTAAGACTTTGGAGCTGGAATGCCCACTGCTGGGAGACAACTCTCCATGAGTCTCTGTTACGGACAATGTGGCCCCGCTGGGCCAAACATCAAGGATTTTGTCTTCTCCCGGCATCTGTGAAACTGTCAGACTAAGTTGCTGGCTTGCAACTGAGTCCAATCGTACTCTTCACAGTTCCTCACACCTACCTGCCTGAAAAAAGAAGGACCCCATTGCTGGTGACATTGGGATGGTGGTAATTCCTGGCATACAGTGACATCACAATTAGTAAAGCTTTCACCTGCAGCTTATTGAGATGAGGTTCAGGTAAAGTGCCACCCTGAAAGGTCAAATAGCTGCATCACTTGATGGATGGGGATAGTGATAACTAAAAAGGTGGTAGTGTGAAGTAGTTATTTCAAAGGCATTTGTGGCTTTGCAAAGAGAAAATTAAATAATTAAATTCAGTATCTAATTGCCAACTTAAAGCATGTTTTAAAAGTGTTAAGACTCTACGTAATTTTAAAAGAGACTGCAAGTACAGGGCAGACTGTGCTGAAACTCAGGCCCAGGATATGAATTCTACATGTGGCAGATTTGCAGAGGAGTTTAAAAGTGCAGTCTCAACATGTCTCTTATGTTGACATCAGGGACCCCGTGGGTAAGAGTGGGACTGTGAAACCTGGGATGGGGACATCTTTGTGTTTAAGCCTGAGAATCTTGGGCTCTCTGGCCCAGTAGAAGAAGCCTCTAGCCACTGCCAGAGGAAAAAACTCCCTCCTTCTTCCTCCTCTCAACCTGCCTAGAGACCATGTACCATTGCATTGCCATGCAATGACGCATGGCAAAATGGCATTTATTCTTCTCTAGATCGTCCCCCTACTACCACTCATGACCTCTAGGTCAATAACCAGTGCCAGAACTTACCACAGTGTAAGAAGGGTTTCCCTACCCTAGCAAGTAACAGACTATACACCAAAGGAATTGCAGGATTTTGCGTATGTACAAAAGTGAATCCTGAGTGTGACAGACCACAGACAGGACAGAGTAAAAGGACAGATAAGGGATGGTGATTAACACAAGGGCATGCATCTCAGACTGGGGATTCAGTGAGCTGACAAGGACATGGGGAGCCATTCCTAACACCATGCTGGGATGACTCCTAGAAACACTGGCATCCTGGTGGCCTACAGAAGGTGGGGTGAAGACACTGGACCTTCCTTGGCATAGTTCTGAAGAAGGGGTCAGAAGGCTCAGAGAATGTTAGAATGGATTTGCTACATAAAACCTGAGACTCCACTATGTGATTAAATTCTCTGGAAGAGCTCAAAAAAACATTTCCTTCAATCAGGCAGCAGGAAATGTACCAATGAAAGGGCCCAAGAGCTGCTGAGATGTTTTATGGTGGTGCCCCTCTAGGCAGGAGTTGCCATGAATATGCTGTCATGGAACCAAGATCCCTGATATAAAGAGGATGTTGGGATCCCAGAATGGCAAAGGTCAGAAAGCAGAACTTAAAAAGGGGAGGCAACTTTGATGTAATTACCATAATGTGCAGCAAGGCTGGAGTAACATTTGGCTGCCTTGACCAACAGCGGTCTATGGTGATAGGTAATAGATCATGGTGTTCCCAGGGGCAAGCTGGACAGCTTGAATAGGCTGTTGTTTGATATAATCAAAAATAAACACACACACACACACACACACACACGCACAGATACAAGAGCTGGTGAAGAGCAGAAGGCTGACATCAACTACAATGGAGAATTAGAAACAGTCCTCTTGTCTATTTTCCAGATTTAAGCCAGTCCACAGACCCAAAGCTCCACACCCAAAGTGTGTATTAGCCAAGCCCTAGGATCCCTTTGTTATATAGTCTATTACTTCCTAGAACAGGGCCTGTTTAGCCTTGCTCACACTGTAGTAAGTCCTGGCAATGGTTATTGGTCTGGCAGACATGAGGGGTAGTGGAGGCAGACAGAAAAGGAGGCTAGCTCTCCTTGAGGGAGAACTCTAGAATACCAGCATAAGTGTAGGCAGAAAATATACCTCTCCTTCCTCCCTGAAAGAGACTTGTGACCATGTGCCTAGGTAACTTAGCCTTTGAGAAAGGGGAACACCCAGAAATTTCAAGAACTGTTAACTATAGGTCTGAGCCGACACTAATACTAAAAGACCTAAACATGCCACCATGCTCTTTCGGTTAGAGTGAGGACTTACTGAAGCCATGTTTTATGCTTATAAGCACAGTTTTAGCCTGAGTCACAGTGGGCCTGATGAGTCCAATGACTCACACTGTGGTTATTTCCCCCGTCACTAAATGTGTAATTGGGTTAGATATACTTAGTAGCTAGCAGGACCCTCGCATTCGCTCGCTGACTTGTGGAATAGGAGCCATTGTGGAAATAAGGGCCAAATGTATCCCCTGGAACTGCCTCCTTTTCTATCAAGATAATAAATTGGAAGGCATATTACATTCCTGTAAGAACCAAAGAGATTAATGCGACAACCAAAGACTTGAAAGAGGCAACGGCAGTGGCCCACATCATATCTCCCAATTTACCTGACTGGCCTCTGCAGGATCCAGATGTATCATGTTAGATGACCACAGGCTACAATAAAATCAACCAAAAAGTAGCCCCAATACCAACTGGTGGGTTAGATGTAATAGCATCACTAAAACCAGGTCAATATGGACTCCAGTACTTCGTACGTTGCTACTGAGTTGATGAATGCCTTTTTCCTTTCAATACCCAGTAGAAACAAAATCAAAAGTAATTTTGACTTACAGTACACCTTCACCATAATAGCTTTAGGGCTTATTAATTCTTTTGTCATAATCTAGTCTTCAGGGAACTTGACATTCCATAGAACAACACATTGGTCCATTATTTTGATGATTATCATACTAATTGCACTGGGCAGCAGGAAATGGCAATATCTTAGATACTTTTGTAAGAGGACACACATATGTTGGAAAATGAGATATAAACCCCACAAATACTTGGGGACTGCCAAATCAGTGACATTTCTAGAGCTTCCAGTACCTTGGGGCATCCCTAGACATGGTTCTAAAGTAAAGGAGAAATTGGTACACCTTGTACAACTACTACTACAAAAGCAGCATAGTACGTGTTGGAATTCTTTGAATTTTAATGCAGCACTTAGCACACTAGGAAAAACTCAGGTTTATTTATCTGGTGACTTAGAAGGCTGCCAGAGGAAGAGAAGCCCCCATAGCAGGTTCAGACTGTGGTACAAGTTGCTTGCCACCTGAACCATAAGTTATAACAAACTGGATGGTACAGAAGGGATCCACGGTAGATCAGGATGCTGGGCCATCCAATCCAAGATCAGCAATGCAGACTTAAAGAGTTCTTAAGCAAGACCATGTCCTCTGCAGCAAAGAACGACTTTTGGTTTTTTGTTGTTGTTGTTTGTTTGTTTTAAAGATTTTATTTATTTACTTGAGAGAGAGACAAAGCATGAGCAGGGGGGAGGTGCAGAGGGAGAGAGAGAGGCAGACTCCCCACTGAGGGAACCTGACTCGAGGCTCGATCCCAGCACCCTGGGATCATGATCTGAGCCAAAGGCAGATGCCTAACGACTAAGCCACCCAGGGTTCCCAAAGAACTACTTTGTTTTTAAAATAGCTCCTTTTGTGTTACTGGGTCCTAGCTGAAACTAACATTGACCTTGGAACACCCAGTAACTATTTGACCTGAGCTATCCATCATGAGCTAAGCATTATTATATACACAGTGTTATAAGGCCAAGATGAAATAGTAATAGTAATGCTTAGCTCATGACATTGTCAAGAAATAAATCCATTTCCCTCCCTCTTCCACCCTGATGGACTATTCCAGGGGTTCTGTATGGCCTGTTCCGAGATGTCTCATGTGACCAAGGAAGTAGCTATATCTTCTTGCGATGGTGTGGCCAGCTTGGTAACAGATGCTCTTGTTTCTACTTTGCCTCCTTCCCTTCTTCACTTCCTTTCTCCCCCACACTGACTGTCCTGGGATCACAACCCTCAAGAAAGCATTAGCATGTATGGAAACCAGCTTAGGTGAGAGAGCTACATGGGTCCTGGCCTGTCAGGAGGCAGTGGATAGGAACTGGATTCCAAGCCAGGGCTAGTGCCCTAAGCATCAGGCATGGATTGAGTCCTACCCAAGTTTGTGAGCTTGGATACAGACTCAAGAAAAATCATAGGCAAGTAGGTCCATCTTGGCAGCCCAAGAATCCAGAGGAGAGAAACCCTGCTGCCTTGGTAAGACGTACACAAAGGAAGTCAGGTGTGGGGGAGCAAGGAGGTCATGGGTCAGCTATCATTTAAGACCCAAGCCAAATGCTGACACGTCCTCTACAAAGGCATTCCTTGCCCTCTCTGGTTCCTCCTCTTGGGCCAGAAGAGATGTCAGTTCTCTATGATTCCTTCACGTAGCTAGATCCCTACATTTACCTCATACTGGATTGTCTATTTTCATATCTGCCTCATATCCCTCCACTGCTCAACCACCACAATGGTTCCCCATTGTACCCAGAATAGAAGCCAAAGTCCTTGCAGAGGCCAATAGAGCACGTTGAAATCTGTCCCTAAGCCCAGCTCTGATCTCTCCTCCTTGCCCACTCTACTCTAGTCACATTTTCTGTTCTTCCAACCCCCAGGCACATTCTTGCTTAGAATTCTGTGCCTGTACCCCTGTGTGTGTATGTAAACGACATACAGGAGCAGTCCTCCACTGGACATCTAACTCCCTCACCTCCTCAAGACTTTGTTTCCATGTCACCTTCTCAGGGAAGCTACCCTAACTACACAACTTAATGTGAACACATACCTACCTTCATCTCCTCCCTCCAAGGCATTCTCAATCTCCACTACAAAGGTATTAACACCCAGTCTCTTGGCCTCAGGAACCAATGCATCCTAAGACTAGAGGCAGCCATATCTTAGTGTTCTAAGAAGCCAGTGTCTCATGTGGTCACAGCATGCCTTCAGCACATACCCCACCCCACCACAATCACTTTTCAGTACCTAAAGCCCTTGGATTCTCTGAATTTGACAGACTTTTGTCATCTGCTCTGACAGGGCCAACTTTGCCATAACAGTGTTCACCTGTTGGTCTTTCCCTCATGCACAAGAACTTTGGGAGCTGCAGCTACCTCTGGAGAGGAAGATTGGAAAGGGAAAGTTGGGTCGACTGACTTTCCTGCAGTCAGCATGTAAGTGAGGCTCATCTCTAGTGGTACTCATAAGAGGCTCCCATTAACAGTAATGGGTCCTCTGGATGTTTCAAAGGCAGAACCCACTACCAGATTCAGGCTCCCCCCCGGTGGAAGGGAGCGCAGCTGAGCTCACTGTCTGGGGTGCAGAAATCATTCCCCTTAGTTCTGCAATTCTCCCTCCTCCACCTCTCCTGCATAACCAGAGAGTCGTTTACATACACACGCTCGCTGTCTTATTAAAGCCAAAGGAAGCTGAGGCCTCAGTCTCTCCGCCTGTTTCCAAAATGCGTTATTTGTGATTCAATTTCACATGGCCTACAGAGGCAATAAAGGGTAAAGGGAATTACCCTGTAATGTATTCCAAAAGCACTCCCTGTACACCCACATTCCCAAGGATAACAATTTGCCAGTATAACCTTTAATTAAATGAACAGAAATCATGTAGACCCCATGGTGTAGGAAGTCACTAAATAGAAGGAAATTATGTATGAGTTGCCCCCAGCCAGTCATTTTAGCTTGAATAGGATCTGTCAGTAGAGGCTGTAAAGTGCAGTAAGATAAAAATGGGAGACTGGCATCTGCAGGGGCTGATTGCCCGACGAACGGAGTGGGCCTCTGGCCACACACACTGGGGAGAGGGAGGGGCACCTTCTAGAGGAGGTGCACTGGGAGAATTGAGCAGCTCCCAGGAAGCTGACAGCCACAGTCCCAGAGATGCTCCTCCAAGGCCTCTGAATCAATTAAACAACTTCCCAGCAAGACAGACTCTTGCCCTCATTGTCAAATCTCAAGGGCAGCATTCTCTTTGTGGGCAAAAGCATCAGATTTCTGCAATCCTGAAATGACTGCCTGAGTAACAGTGTCACTTTCGCTGGGGGGTGGGGTGTGCAAGCACAAGGTCCCCCTGTCTTCTCATTCTCACCTGTCCCCTCCCTTCCAGGCCCATCACCGCTGCCTTACTTTCAGCCTTCATGACTACCTGTGCAGGTGACTGCCAGATAGAACCCTAAACTGTGCTCCCCGCTGTGGGTTACTTCCCACCCTCAATCCACAAGCCCTCCAGTCCACACACATGCCAGAACAACCAGCCTAAAGTCTGTGTCCCTTTTCTGCTCAAATTTCTGCCAACATCTTCCTTGCCTTGAGGATAGGGCCTAACCTCACAGTCTCATGTTCCAAACACCATTTATCACTCTAGCTGCCTTGAACCCCTTTCATATCCCTGGCCCCAGCCAAACCTGACCAAACCCTACGCCCGTCAGCTCTGTGTCCCCCTGTTCACAACGTGCCCTCTGGATGGAATGTCCAACTACTCCGGCCCTCACCCTGCCTTTCCCGACTTGTAAATTTCACAAGCTCCATATGGACTAGCCCCAAACCCTCCACCTCCATGAAGCCTCCCCCTTCTGGGGTTAATTTCATCCTTCTTTGTTATAACTTCCTTCACATTCTATCCTGCGATATAGTGATTTTCTTCTCCTAGTCTGGAAGGTACACTCTTGAGGTCAAACTCTATTCACTGTTTCATTTGAGTTATATACACATATAGAAACCACAAGTACTTGATGAATGTGTGTTGGGTAGAATTTAATTTTGAAGAGTGTTTATTTTGTGGGGCTCGCACAAGGGTTGGCTTTATTTGGCCGAGAAAAGAATCCTGCCTCAAGCATTAGGCAGTGTTAGGGGCAGGACTTCTAAGAAGTGTATACCAGGAGTTTTGAGAAGTGGAAAGCAGACAAGATACTTGAGAGAGGGTGAGAAAGGGGTGGAATTTAACAACTAGATTTTATCAGTGCAGGGCTATTTGGTCAATCATCTAAACTCTCCTGGGAAATTCTCTGAGGCTTAAGAGAAATGGAAGTAGATTCACTCTAAAGGGGTATGAGGAGGTAATCAGTGTAGACACCTCCTGATCCTTGGGTCCCAGTTTCATTCTAGCCTCCTGTAACAGTCTGGGCCACTATGTTCCCTGCCTTCACGGACCTTTAGGACCAAACAGCTTAGTGCTAAGTTATACATTGCCTTTGTTATCCATCAAAGTGTCCTAGGCAGCACCCCTATCTTACCAACCTGACTACATAGAGATTACATCTGAAGCTTCTGAACGCTCCCCAATGGCCCATGGGCTGCTAGGTGTGAGTTGTGCTCAAAACCCACCTATGGACTCCTTCACTCCTCATGGGCTTCCCGTGGAGACTGAGATGCTATAGTGGCTCCACTTGGCTCCAGAAGAGGTTGGAAGAAATTTCTCCTGATGTCTTCTATTACCTAACATTTTCCCAACTCCTACAACTCCCACTACGGCTTCACTGCCAATTAGTAAACATATATAATCACTATTTTCTGACAGGTACTTTTCAAGACATCAAAAATTACAAAACATGCAGATATTGGGCAGCCATGCCATGCGGGACAAGTGAGTTTATAGCCCAGCATGGGAGGAACGGCTCCTATGTACCCAAAAGAGCAAGTCAGGGGGTGCTTAGCTCAAGCAGGTTGTTGAGAAAGCAAGTGCCGTCTGAGTGCAAATACCGTTCTCTACTCTCTGGGAGTTTCCCATGAAAAAACAGCCCTGCAATCCTCCACCAGTCTTTCTCCATTTAAAGTTTGACAGACTTGAAGAGAATACCAGAGGAGACTCAGCAACTAATTTACACACAGTAGGAGTTCTCATTCAGCTCACTCTGCCTCTGTGTTGAGTTTCTTGGAAATGGCCAGACCTGTCAGGTGGGGGGTTATGCTGCCCTCTTTGTACTTACCCTACAAGAGAGGAGCAGCCCAGAAGCCTGGCACCCCAGAGGTTTTCTTAGCAGACTCCACAGAACTAAGTTGACCCTGACCCCGTCAACAGTCCTCAGAGCTGCAAGGCTTGCTGGAGCCCTCCCTGACCTTTCCTGCAAAGCGCATTTCATTACTAGCTGGGAGAGAAACAAAAACTAAATTGCAAGGAAAATAAAAGTTGGAAAAAAGGGCAATCATATAAAAGGAATAGGCTCTTTCCCCCCTCTTTTTAAATATCGTGGTAGTGACCCTGCTAAGAGAAAATGATTCTGGATGAAAAAATCAATTCAAATTATAATTACTGAAAAATTGTGAAAATATTTGAAGTATTCTCCCTGTGTCACTTCTTCACTCACTCAGTTAAGTAATGGACCCTTCCGAGCCCCTATTGATGTTAATGTACTCTGACTGCCCAGAGAAACCCAAGGTGAAGAATATGTTAAACATGTGTGACCCATGGCTAAAATTAACAAGTCAGGAAATGACAGATGTTGGCGGGGATGCGGAGAAAGGGGAACCCTCCTACACTGTTGGTGGGAATGCAAGCTGGTGCAGCCACTCTGGAAAACAGTATGGAGGTTCCTCAAAAAGTTGAAAACAGAGCTACCATATGATCCAGCAATTGCACTACTGGGTATTTACCCCAAAGATACAAAAGTAGGGACCCGAAAGGCTACGTGCACCCCGATGTTTATAGCAGCAATGTCCACAATAGCCAAACTGTGGAAAGAGCCAAGATGTCCATCAACAGATGAATGGATAAAGAAGATGTGGTATATATATACAATGGAATATTATGCAGCCATCAAAAGGAATAAGATCTTGCCATTTGCAACGACGTGGATGGAACTGGAGGGTATTATGCTGAGCGAAATAAGTCAAACAGAGAAAGACATGTATCATATGACCTCACTGATATGAGGAATTCTTAATCTCAGGAAACAAACTGAGGGTTGCTGGAGTGGGGGGTGGGGTGGGAGGGATGGGGTGACTGGGTGATGGACACTGGGGAGGGTATGTGTTCTGGTAAGCGCTGTGAATTGTGCAGGACTGTTGAATCTCAGATCTGTACCTCTGAAACAAATAATGCAATATATGTTAAGAAAGAAAAAAAGAAGAAGAAGAATGTAGCAGGAGGGGAAGAATGAAGGGGGGGAAATCGGAGGGGGAGAAGAACCATGAGAGACGATGGACTCTGAAAAACAAACTGAGGGTTCTAGAGGGGAGGGGGTTGGGAGGATGGGTTAGCCTGGTGATGGGTATTGAGGAGGGCATGTTCTGCATGGAGCACTGGGTGTTATGCACAAACAATGAATCACGGAACACTATATCTAAAACTAATGATGTAATGTATGGGGATTAACATAACAATAAAAAAATTAAAAAAAAAAAAAAAAAAACATGTGTGACCCAGGAAAGGCTCAGCCCAGGAGACAACATGTGAGCCAGGGCAAGGAGATGGGTTTTAAACTTCAAATTTCAAATCCTCTTCTTCTCATTATAAAGTAAATACTTATTCATTACAGAAAATTTGGCCAACATTATACATATAAACACAAAGAAAACATATTACTTAGATTTCCATCACCTGGCAGGGACTCAAATTTAAGAAGTATTTATCTTATGCTAGGCACCAATTTAGATGCATTATACACACCACCTCATTCTTCTTGCACTACTGCTCTGAGTTTATGACATTAAGGATCAGAGAGCTCAATTAATCTACCAGAGGTCACACAGCTATTAAGTGGAAGGGTAAAAGAATGAACCCATCTCAGTTTAAATCTCTGTCCTACAGTCCTCCTTTTATACAACCTTCTCATTCTTAAGCATTAAGTGGTGCTCCTTCAGAAGCTGTGACTACTCTAGCACATTGGACAGACCCCTCCTTGCACCTGCTGAGGGATGCCTCTTCCTTGGCTACCAGGTTCCTTGCCACCAGAGACTCCCCAGGAAGCAGCAATGGCCGCAACAAGGGACTGATGATAGCCCACAGTGCAACTGCTCTCACAGCCCACTTCACTAGCAGAACTGGTGGTGCGACAGACTAGGCACAGGATGTGGGGACGCAGGGCAAAGAGCTCCATGGCTGACCTTCCCTCCATCGTACTTTCACATCCCAGCAGCCGCTGGGTTCCTGCCACCTGGTTTAAAAGCCAGGGACAAAGAGACAGGCAGATTACTGGAGACAGGCCCAGTAATCTGTTCTTACAGATTCGTTCCAGGTGACTGTCCAGTTCTGGGCAGAGCAGGTGGGCTTCTTTTATGTTTGTTCTTGTCTCAATTTCTTCTCACTTAGTGGAAGATGCCGCACAGAGGGAACCAATCACTTCTGCAGATTCCAAATTACCACCTACTTGTTGCCAGTTAAATAAATTACACCCACAAATCCAGACATACCCTGCAAAGAAGCCAACCAAATCATCATTTTAAAACACTGGGTATAGGCAGGCCTGCTGGGGCCTCCTGGCTCCCAGGAAATGTGACATCACTTCTTGTCTAGGCATAAAAGCCCTCAAGGTGACTTTCTGGTATTGCCCCATGAAACCAGGGTTCTATCTTCTTAGGAGAGAAAATGTATAAGAGAATAACTAATGTGCCAGGATCCCCAGGACCATCCCTGTGTTGCGAGATTTGCTAAAAGGACTCATTAGACACAACATATAGTTGTACTTATGGAGATGATTCATTACAGTGATGTGGGAAGGCCACCACCCAATCCTAAGGGAAAAAGACACAGAAGTCTGGGGGAATCCATGAGCAGGCTTCTTTCTGCTCCCTCCCTCCCAAGAGGGGTCACACAATTCCACTCTTCCTCCAGCAACAAAATACAACAGCATGTGTGCCATGTGTCTGCCCAGGGAAGCCAGCTCCAAACTTAGTACCCAAGATTTTTACTGGGGCTAGTCAGAGCAGTCTCCTTTGCCTAATATATCAAAATTCTTAACTCCCACAAGGAAAACAGGTGTTTAGCATAAACCATCTAGTTTGTATAAATAGTCTAGACACAGTAAACCATCCTCATCAGTTAGAGAACGTTTGGAATCCTTCTGAAATCCAAGTTCCCAGATGCCAGGCAAGGATCGATTTGCAAGTAGGCTTTCCCAGGGATATCAGCAGTGGACCTGCTCTGCTAAACTTTTTCTACACAAGTAAACACCAAAAGCCTTGTCTATACATATATTGTCTCAACCAAGAAGAGGAAAATTAATCCAATAGATGTCTGGCACTGGGCATGCCGCTCCTCATAGATATACCCACATAGAACTTGTCTTTCAGCTTTCTTATGTCAGCTTTGATAATAAGAACTGTGTGATTTTTTTTTTTTTATTGAACATCTATCTCACCAGTTAGGAACTTGGCTGGCCTTGTGAGTTCCTCTGACCAATTAAGTGACACTGTATGGATTCCAGAACCTAAGATTCAACAGGCCTTGCAATTTCTGCCTTCACCATCTTAGAATTCTGCCCTGAGACCACCATACAGAAAGCTGGCTGGGCCTCCTGAGGGAGGGGTCTTGAGGGAGGGGAACAAAGTTGCCCCAGGCAGCAGCCGGCACCCACTCCTAGACGCGCGAGCCTATTTGGGATTTTCTAGACCTACTGATCCTGCCGTTGAATGAAGGAGCCCCAGCAAAACCAGCAGAGGAATTAACTTGCAACCCACAGGTTCATGAGAAATAAGAAATCATTGTCATTTCAAGCTAAGTAAATTTTGGAGTGGTTTGTTATGTAGTGATAAATAAGTGATAGATAATGGGGGGGGGGGGCTTGTTTTTCTTCAGCCTTTCTCTGCGCTCCTGTAAAGCTTCTTTTTTATAAATAGAGTTGAATTTGCCCAAATAGGTCCTTCCTCTTCTCTTCTTACCTCTCTGGCCCTCTCTTCCTCTGTCTGTTTTCCTGATTCTAGACGAAAATTGATGTATAAAGTGGGTTAACAAGACAAAACCCTCCTGGACAGGGTGAGAGGAAGTGGGGGGTGGGGGAGGTTGTCAGGGCAGACAAAGGAAACATAGATACTCTCTGGAAGATGATATTAGTAAGTCTTGTCACTGTCACCAAACAAAAGATGAAGCAGAGGATCTATGGCCCATCTGGGGACCTTGGACCACTCCTATAATAAAAAAGAATGCCCCCAACAAAAGAGAAGTCCTCTTTCTCCCAGCTGCCTTGCACAAGGGAATGGAGTTGTCCCTGAGGTGGTCTCCTTTTATTTCTCTTTCTTCCTTTAGAGCACGTTATCGCCAGCCATAATTATGTTTATTTACTTGCCTATTTTCTGCCCCCAGCCACCCCCACAATGGGTTATAAGCCTCTGCTCCTGGGTGGCTTGTCTGTCTTGTTCTTCCATGAATCCCATCACCTAGAACACCAGGAACACAGCAGAGGCTCTTCAATATGTGTTAACTGAATGGATGAACAAGGGGATGAATTTACAAATGACTATACGGACAGAGAACGTTTTTTGGAAATGAGTCTCTGCAAACTTTGGCCTTGGAGAAAGAAAGTAGGAAGAAAAGCTGAAAAAAGCAGAATAATATTTTTATTATAAACAACACAACAAAACTTATAAACTGAACCCTAGTAAAGATAATAATAGTAGTATTTATACAGCACACATGGGCTCTGGTCTAAAAGTTTTACATATATTAACTTTTACTCCTCAAAACAGCCCTGTGAGGTAAGTAGTGTCATTACATACATCTCCTTTCACAAAGGAGGAAACTGAGGCACAGAGAGGGGAAGTGATTTGCCTAAAGCCACCCAGCTTGCACATGGCCAAGCGTGGACGTGAGCCCAGGTTGTCTGTCTTGGAGTCTATGCTATTCACCACCACATTGTACAGCCTCTTAAAGATAAGTCAGCAAAACCCAGAACATATATTAAAAAAAAAAAAAAAAAAAGTATGTATGAGGGAAGAGTAGGAGAAAATGGCAGGGCCAGCAGAGAAGAAAAGCAGTTTTTGTCCCTGGGGTGTAAGATCTAAAATTAAGGCTCCATATTAGATGCTTTCTCTAACCAAACCATCCTCTTTATTAATCAGACCACCTACGGTTCCTGCTTATCGCTGACTTAGGTTTCAATTTTGTGCCAGCCCACAAAATTATTCAAACAAGCAAATTGCACCTTCCCCAAAGAACTGGGGACACCACACCTTCTGAGACTATGAAGTCTGCCTCCCCCAGCCCTGGTGGTTGCCTCTGTTCCTGAGTGCAATCCCTGTGTGGCCCTGAGTGGCAGGCAGTGTCCTCCTTACCAAGCTGTGAGGACACATGACTGTGAACTGCTGACCCCATCCATCTAGGGTCAGGCAGTGTGTGTTTGGCCATTCCCATAATCTTAGGTGGGGAATCTCTCCCTCACCACAGGGCTCAACAGGAGGAGATTCCAACAGTCATGAGGATGAGTTCCATAGATCTACGATGGTCTTAGTGCACCTCGGCCCCAGCCAGCCTGAATGTGGTTTGTGCCATCAGGCAGCCCATTAATGTAGGAAGGGTCAGAAAAAAAAGTCTAGAGCTCCCACTAACTCATATAAGGCTCCCAGTAATGTGGTTCCAAACGTCCCAATCCCTTGGCACACCAAGGTGACAACCCCCAGGTTGATGGCTGCCATAGAGCCTGGGTACCAGGCGCTTAATGACATTTATTGAATTAATACAACAAAATGCTTTAATACTATGGTTAGTAACTGCTTTGTGATTAAGCTCTCTGCAAATATCCTATGGCCATTAAAGTGGTTATGGGGGAAATTACTTATAACAAAAAGCTATGTGAAAACAGCAAGAAATGAAATTGTACATACAATATAGTTTCCACTAGATTTTTTAAAAAGCTAAATGCGTGACAAAAATGACCAGAAGGCCATAGACCAAAATAATTACAGCAGTTGTGTTAGCAGGCTGAAATTATTTTAAATGTTTCTTATTCTTGCTATTTCCCAAAATTTCCCAAATGTGATATATCACTTTCAAAATAGAAAATGTAGTCAATAATATATTAAACTAAGTTCCTCTTAGGCTGGAATTGTAACAGCATTTTACATCGCATTACTTCTAGTTGGATGTTAGGCTTTAGCAAGTACTTAGGAAATACCTCCTCATGGGAACACAGAGAGAGAGAGAGAGAGAACACTGTGATATACTGGAAAAGACTGGGAGGTAGGAGGCCAGAGTTAAGGGCTGTAAACTGTGCTGTCGGCAGCTACTTCTGCAACTACAGGCAAGCCACCTCATTAATCAGCACCTCGTTTTCTTCATCTACAGAACGAGAATAATATCCATGAAGGTCCTCCATTATTATTCTAGGGCAAGAGTCATCAAAGGAGCCAGATGGTTTTGGAATTTTCTTGGCACGGTCAGCACTCCCTCTGTTCCTCATACATCCCAGCTCCTTATCCCAAAACTCAGTACAAGCCAAATGTCTTAGATGCTTCATCTCTCCCCCAAGTCTGGTCCTCTGCTAGATATGCACAGGCTGTGCCAATGAGTTCCAGGATGCCCCTGGCAGCATGTTATTGGCTTTGCTGACCCACACACCCAAAGCCTTAACCCAGAACAAGCCCCTGTCCAGAGCTGGCTGTGCTCTGTAGCTATGCATCTCTTTCCAATCTGGGGTTACAGTCATACTTGACTTATTGACTTTAAATGCAATTTAAAAGACTAGTATTTCAGCAGCAGTAAAGTTAAAGACAAGGGGGAAAAAGACAGAAAAAGAAACTGTTGGCAGAGTTTTCAAATCTGTTGTGTTTTAGGTATACCTTCCCAGAAATTGGAAATTAAACTTTTCCTCCTCTTTTTTTTTCTTTTTGGAGAAGCAATGGTTTATTCCATTGAGTCTCCAACTGGCTGAGGTCAAAGAGGCTGCTCTGGTTTGAATTACCATTTTAGCTTCTCTAGTTCCTTATCATATTTTAAATCTCAGTTTGAGCACAGGTTCATTGATTGGTGTCAAATGCACATTTTTCATTCTGCTCTACTGGATCCTTTTTTCCTAAAAGTGTCTTCTCCCTCCACCTAACCCAGCCTAGACACCAAGACTGACTTTGGCATCCACTGACCTTCAGGTGCCTCAGATTCGTCCATCAGAAAAACTGTCCATCTGTGGTTTGTGGGCAAGAGCAGCAAAGCAGGTTGGGAGGAATGCACAGGTAAAATGTTACCTTGAATAAGTCACATTCTTCTCTGTGCCAGCTTCCCACAGCTAAAGCATAGGCATTAGACTGAATCAGCTATCTTTAGGAGTCTGGGAGTGGGAGTGGAGGTGGGGACACATATCCCTAGAGGTTTTATCAGGATCACATGGGGAATTTTTGTTTGTTTTTCAAACTATCTACCCTACAAACCCAGGTTTTGAAATGCCTCTACTTAAGGAGGGTTAAGAGCCCCTATGAGAATCATTGGCCTAGTGAGCCCCTTTTAATTTTAGGTGTGACACTTGGAATGTGACTAACATTTATAGGATGCAGTCTATAAGGAACATTATCACATGATGACAAAGGCTCTACCTAGTGAGTGTGGTTGTAAAAAGAGTGAAGACCTACATAATCCTTAAGACAACTAAAAGCTAAAGTTATTTCTAATGACATTGACCAAAGTCATTTAAATTCAAGAAGGGTGTTTACCCACAGTTTGTTATCAGAGGCAGTAATGTGTTATAAAATCTTCATGATGGTGTTTATATCATATATAATACATGCCAAGTACACAGATACCTAATCCAGTAAGAAGAAAGGAAGAATAAGTCACATTCTTCTCTGTGCCAGCTTCCCACAGCTAAAGCATAGGCATTAGACTGAATCAGCTATCTTTAGGTGATACACAGACTCAGAATTAATGAGGCATAATAAAAGTATCTCAAATATCAGTGCAAACCATAACAGTAAGGGAATAATCCATAAGCATGAATGTAGCACCTACCACACAGAATGCCTTGTGCTAGTACTAGAAAAGACGTAGAATACTCATGCCACAGGCTATGCCCGCAAATGCCCTATTATGTAGTTAAAGAAGCGTACCTACAAGTAAAAAGATGGTGCAATATAAGGCAGTATTTGCTACACCCAGTATGGACTATAAGCACAATGGGGAACCAGAGGAGATGGTCAGAGTAAAGCCTTCTGGGGACAAAGAATCTGACCTCACTTGGAAACCTGATGAGGGCCAGAAATGGAGAAGAAAACAGAGAACCAGAAGTGTGGAAAATCAGACTTCATGATAGAAAAGAAAGAGATTGCTCAGAAGGGGCTGAGGTCCTCCACTTTGAATGTGGTGGCGCACAGCATTCATTATTCCCTTTCAACAATAACCCTGAACCAAGACACAAACACAAATTCCACCCTTGACAAACCCAGAAGACAAGGAACTGTGAACACACACTAAGAAGGCAGACCAGAAGCAGAGAGAGGATGCACCTGGGCTGCCATTATAGAAGAATAGTGTGCTCTAAGGTGAGGAGCACACCAAGAAGTAAAGAATCAGAATGCCTTGTTTTGAACACTACGATGGAAATAGGTTGCAAAATGCTGTCAGCTTGAGCCTCTCTGGACCCAGTTTTGTTCTAAGAGGCAGATAAGAATGGGATGAATAAGGAGCCATACAGACATGTCATGTGTGCAGAAAGCAGTCTTTCCACCTGACAGGAGAAGACAGAGATTCGGCAGTGTGAACAGCTCTACAATTGCTGGCTTCATTGGCTGGACAGAGGTGACAGCAAAAGGACTCACAGGAAACACTGGAGTGAAGGAAAATCCCTCTTTGAATACTGATCTCTTCCTTATAAAAACCTCCTATGAATTATAAATAGCTGGTCTGAAACAACAAAAATAAATCACCTAAGTCAAAACTAAGTCATCAAAAAGAAATTATCATAGGCTCTATTTAAAATATTGCATGAAAAATAAGGAAAAGAACAGGAAAAATAATGGCAAGGGGTATTTGCCAGAAAAATATTGCCATGGTGCAGAAACAAAAAACATGACAAAATACTTTGCCATGAATTTTTAAAAGGTTAATGAAGCAATAAAAAACACATACACAAAATAGAGCAGAGATTAAGAGCCCATAGAAAATGTGGTAAGACACAGAATTTGAAGCATAAACTTGCTGAAATTGGGAAAGTGAATTTTTTTTTAAATGAGAGAAATAAAGGCAAAATTGAAAGTAGCATGAGGAAAACAAGACACCCCTAAGAACAGAAAGGAATAGAAAGGAAAGGATAATAATAGAAAAAATGAGTGAAAAATTGAAGTAAGAATACATGAAGAACTTAAAGGGGTTAAAGAGAAAATGATAGAAAAGGAAGACTGGCAGAACACAGAAAAGAATATTTAAAATAAGATTCAATAAATCTTCCCAGAAATAGAAGATTTGGATATATTGAAGGTCACAGAATATCCAGGAAAAAAATGACAAAATGATCTAGTACATTTATAAGACTTCAAAGAAAGAATCTTTGGGCAGCCAGGCACCCCTCAGTGATGATGTGGGTAAAAAGAGATTGGCCTCAGACTCTAACACTGCATCATTTACTCTCAGAAGACAACAGGCTGATAGCTTTGTAGTTTATCCTCAAGAAAACAAAATGTGACAAGAATTTTATACCCAGAAAAACTATCATTTGTTACAATGATAACAAACCAACATTTTGGAACATGCAAGAACATAAGGCATTTTGTTCCCATGAGCCTGTCCTGAAGAAACTAAGAGAACCTTCCAGCCATCCAAGAGATGAATGGAAAATAATAGTAAAGGTCAGGAAAAAACACTGAATCTATTTAAATGTAGGAATAGGACTAAAACAAGTTGGGACTTTTGATTAAATGGGTTATAAATGTTATAAACCCTGACAGCATAGATCTGATCTAATTAACAGAAGAGGAAGGAGGAAGAACGTACAGTATTCATTATCTTCTAGAGCTGGGAAGTAAAGATATAAAAAGCCAATAAACATATTTAACAGCAGAAAGGTAAATCCTAAGAGAAATAGTATAACCATAAAATACAGTGAAGGATGAGAAGAAAAGGAAGTACTAGATGAAGGTCAATCTGACAGCTTTCCTCCCCATTTGCTCTCAAACCTATGTCATATACTAACCTCTCATCTTGCTGCTTGCTGCCCCAGACACTCAAACATTTACCTACCCACTCACTCATTCAATAGCCATTAAATACCTAGTATGTGCCAGTGCTGACAATCAGGCAATGAGCAAAATGGACAAGATTCCTGCCCTCATGGAGCTTACAGACATTTAATAGGGAGAGACATATTATAAACAAATAGCTATGCAATATGACACCAAGTCGTGGTGAACACTATGAAGAAAAATAAAGCAGCGTGGGGACAGAGAATAATAAGAGGCTAGTGGTAAGAAACTATCAGAGGTCAGAAAGAAAGGACAGGTGAGCTTTCCACGAAGATGAACCATCAAGGGCAAACGTCTAGGGGCAGGTAAGGACCTAGCAAATGCCTGAGCCAATCAGGCCCAGAAATTAGGTAGCTCTGTTTTCCTCCCACAATTAGGCAGGGTTTTACTCACCTCCGTATATGTGAGTCCTCCACCCCTGCCCACACACGCATGCACACACATACATGCATGTGCACACACACACTCACGCCCTCCACAGTGGAAATCTGCTCTCAGTTTGCCTCCCCTGCTTCCCACAGCTTCCTGGTCCCCTCATCTCTGTCTTCATCATCTCTGCTCAAGCTCTCTGGAGTAGCTCACAGACTCACCAGCCCTCTTCCTTGGGCCTCTACCTACACGTACAGGAAAAGCTAGAATCTGGGCTGAAAAATCAGAGAATATCAAGCATATATGGCAAACAGAGTCAGATTGCTAAGGAAAACTTAGGTACCTTTCCCCAGATTGGTTCCAGAGTATTTTATAAGCAAAATGAAATCTAAACCCTGCTGTCTGCTGGAGCTGTTTGAGCCTCAGAGTTGGAGATATCAATTAAAAGGAAATGGTGGCTGTTATTGATCGTATGTGAGCTCAGCCGGCTGGCAGAGTAGAAGGAAGAAATTCAAACGCAATACAGAAAGCTTTCTTGTCCCCTCCCTAGTGAGGGGACTCACTTTGGTGCCTATTCTCCAGGCACCTACTAGCACCTAGCAGCCTGGCTGGAGCTTCAGACGGTGTAAGTGAAAGCTGGGAGGAAGGAATCAATAATTACGGAGAGGCTGCCAGGTGCCTGGCTCTGTGCCAGGTATTTAATGTATGCCTTCCAGCTGAACTTTTACAAATCCCAGGCCCGGATAATAACAATAATGCAGGTAAGAAAATGGAAGTTCAGAAGATTAATGTCAAAAAATGTACAAACCCTGCAGCCAAGCTCCTATAATAAAGTGTCTATTACAAAATGGGTGCCAGCACCAAAAAGAATAAAATATTTAGGAATAAACTTGACCATGGAGATGAATGACCTGCACTCAGAAAACTATAAATCACTGATGAAAGAAATTGAAGATGACACAAACAAATGGAAAGATAGTCCATGCTCACGGATCAGAAGAACCAAAATTGTTAAAATGTCCACACCACCCAAAGCAACCTACAACTTTAATGCAATTCCTACCAAAATACCAATGTATTTTTCACAAAGCTAGAATAAATAATACTAAAAGCTGTATGGAACCACAAAAGACCCTGAATAGCCAAGGCAATCTCGGGAAGAACAAAGCTGGAGGCATCACAATCCCAGATTTCAAGATTTATTACAAAGTTGTAGTAACCAAAATGGAATAGTACCAGCACAAAAACAGGCACATACATCAATGGAACAGAATAGAGAGCCCAGAAATAAAACCATGCTTATATGGTCAATAAATCTATGACAAAGGAGGCAAGAACATACAATGGGAAAAGACAGTCTCTTCAAAAAATGGTGCTGAAAAAAACTGGACAGCTACATGCAAAAGAATGAAACTGGACCACTTTCTTATACCATACGTAAAAAGAAACTCAAAATGGATTAAAGACCTAAATGTGAGACCTGAAGCCATAAAACTCCTAGAAGAAAACACATGTGATAATTTCTTTGACATTGTCCATAGAAACATTTTTCTAGATATGTCTTTTCAGGCAAAGGAAATAAAAGCAAAACCAAACTATTGGGGCTACATCAAAATAGAAAGCTTTTGCACAGTAAAGGAAACAGTCAACAAGTCAAGGCAACATACTAAATGGAAGGAGATATTTGCAAATGGTATATCCAATAAGGGGTTAATACCCAAAATTATATAAAGGACTTATACAACTCAACACCAAAAAAACAACAAACAAACAAGAAAAAAAAAAAAAAGAAATAACCCAATTAAAAAAATGGGCAGAAGATGTGAATTGATATTTTTCCAAAGAAAACATACAGATGGCCAACAGACCCATGAAAAGATGCTCAATATCACTAATCATCTGGAAAAGGCATATTAAAACCACAATGAGATACCACCTTACCTATGTCAGAATGTCTAGAATCAAAAACACAAGAAATAACAAGTGTTGGTGAGGATGTGGGAAAAAAAAGGAATGCTTGTACACTGTTGGTGGGAATGCTAACTGGTACAGCCACTGTGGAAAACAGTATGGAAGTTCCTCAAAAAATTAAAAATAGAAATACCATACGATCCAGTAATTACATTACTGGGTATTTGCCCAAAGAATATGAAAACACTATTTCAAAAAGATATATGCACCCTATTTTTAATGTGGCATTAGTTACAATAACCAAGATATGGAAGCAATCTAAGTGCCCATCAATAGATGAAATAAAGAAAATGTGGTATACATATAAAATGGAATATTACTCAACCATAAAAAAGAATGAGATCTTCCCATTTGCAACAACCTAGAGGTTATAATGCTAAGTGAAATAAGTCAGTCAGAAAAAGACAAACACCATACGATTCCACTCATAAGTGAAATTTAAGAAGTAAAACAAATGAACAAAGAAAAGAAGGGACAAACAACAATGACAAAAAACCCAGCCTCTTAAATACATAAAACTGGTGGTGGCCAGAGGAGGTGGGGGCTGGGGGTGGGTGAAATAGGTGAAGAGGGTTAAGACTACACTTATCATGATGAGCACTGAGCAATGTATAGAACTGGTGAATCATTACATTGTACACCTGAAACTAATATAACACTACAAGCTAATTATGTTCCCAATTTAAAAAAAATTATTTTCTCAGTGAAAAAAAAAACAAACAAAGTGGGTGCCAGCAGAAAGATGGAGGTCAACTCCACTGACTTTGGAATTCTGTGAAGCACAACCAGAGGAAGATGACAGCAGAAAACACACCGGTGGGGGCCGTCTGCTTTATGTGAATTCTGCACTGATCAGCGGTGGATGTTTTTGAAGGTATAGGGATTAAAGAGCTCCATCCAGACTCCCATCAGCTTTGATTCCAGCACACTCTTACAAACCTCAGCCCCAGCGGCTGTCACATCAGGCCTTCCTTAATCATGCTGGGGCCTGGGTCATGACCAAGGATGTTGACATTGACAAAGGGCAATAGGATGGCTTCATGCCACAAACCCCAAGCAGCAAGGAGACAGACCAAATTCTGCCATGGATCCTCCCTGTCTGGACCTTCTTTCTTTGTCAGCTATCTGAGTCAGCCCACCTACTTCTGCCCTAAAGATTATGAAGGGCCTCTAAAAAATTATAGCAGGGGGTGCTGAGTGGTTTAGGGAAAGAAGACAAGTAGGGGAAATTGGGGCAGGGGAGGTGGGACCACACTGGGCCTCTAGGAAAGGAGAGAAAATAATTCCAAAGTTCCTCTATATTTTAGGCAGAAGGCAGACAGAAAAGAAAAATAAATGCCAATCATCAAGGCCTGCTGAAAAACACTTAAAAAAAAAAAAGGATCAGCGCTTCATTAAAAATACACTTGCTCTCCATGCAACTGAGGAACAAAGATGATGAGGACTGAAATAGAATGTTTTTGAAAAGTAAAAATAACAAGAAAGGGCTGGTGAGAAGCCCTCCAACCCCCGATAACCGCATGGAAGTTCAAACAGCTCCATTAAGGAAGGGAGCAGAGGGGCCCCGGGTTTTGTTGGGGAGGAAGGACGTTCGCAGAAACCTTGCGTGTAGCAATGACCACTCTGGCCACCTGCTACTACTCAGAAATTCAATTGCTTATTTTGACTATTTACTGCTCAACTTGGACTGCACGTAGAGGGTTTAATACCATCTGCGGTAGTATTTGAAAAGCTGCCATTTGCAAACAGTCTGTGGGGGTTTGCAGGGAGCTGTCTGGGAGAGGTAAAGTTGTTTCTGTTTTTGGTTTTGTTTTTTTTTTTCCTGAAATTTGCATCAGCCCATAGAACAAGGGACTGACCTCCCATTACACCATGAGGTGACCAAAGAGGTGTCTGGGGCCGAAAGGATGAAAAATCAAGTTCAGATTCCTTGGGTGAGATTTTGCCACATGATTAAAGAAAGGAATGATTCCCTCACAGTATAGAGGTGAGCTGGTGGTGGTAGGCCTGAAAGGGAGGAGGCATTGCAGTTTTCTGACTTCATGAAATACAAAATAAAGTATCCTGAGGTTATTAGACATTTTCATCCGGTGGGTCTCTGCATTAGCAGACATCTTCCCATTGAAAGATGTAGATGTGCTTCGAGCCAAACTTCCAACTCTCAGCAAATTCCAGCCAGGCCTTCCCGCTGTAAGATGCCCCCAAAGCCGTGGAGGTGTTCTCCCCTTACTGCACAAATAAGAAACTCAGCTTTGTCTTATCAACCGATTGCATTGTGTTGGTGATATTTGGAGAGCTGACACTCAACAAAAGAAATCAAAGGATTAATAGCTTTATCAAAAAGCCAAGCTACACTCTACCTTCTAGAGATTTTTCTCGTGAATTCTTCCTAAGGACTCCAACATGCAAAAATATTGTGAAACACCTGCCCTGTGCTCGGCTAAGGCTCTGAAAGCAGTCTCCTAGCCTCAGGCAGCTTGCAGTCCAGCTGGGACATATATCCAGTCAATTATTAGAATACTAACCTTCTGAGAAATCTGCGAGTCGAGACTGTGGTCAGACCAGCAGCTGAGGATCTCCATCAGCGAGAGGGTGGGGAGCAGCCTTCCGCAAATGACAGCCAAGAATGAAGCATTGAGAAATTAAAACCACATGTTGTCAGCAACCGGGCTCTACCGAAAATGTGAGCCAGCCCCTCTATGTTCCACCAGCAGATTTGTTTTCTACACCTGAAAACGTTCTTAACTCCTTGGTATTGTACAAACTTACCTTTGTCTTCTAACAGCTACAAGGCCCTAGCAGGACAGATTCTGTCCTTAAGTTATCACTGTCTTTGTATGGGCAGGATCTATTATGCCCAGGACTCAGGAGGTGCTAGCAAACATTTCATGAATGACAGGAGGGATAGGCAGGGTGAGGACGGAGGCATGGAGACCAGGGGAGGGGGTGCTGCCACAGGCTGGCCACTCGGATCCTGCTGCTGAACAATTTACAACCTGGGCTGCAAGATTCAGCACCTCCTCGACCAGGCCATGCAGTCCTTCCTCTGTTTCATGCGTTCCCCTTCTCTGCCCAACATCGTTCATATACCCTGTGGGACCAGGATCAGGTCATCTCTCTCCTTACAAGTTCAGGCCTACACCATATTGCTTTGACTCTTGGAGCCATTATACACACTGAGCTAGAAAAACATCTGCTCCCTACAACACTCCACCCCCCTCCCCAGCCCCACCCCATATCCATCAGCAGCCCCTAGCCTACCGCCATCCCTACCCTCCACTCCACTCCACTCTCTCTCTCCTCTGCCCCCATCCCACCTCTCTTACTGCCTCCTACTCTACCTCCAGCCTGCCTTCTTCCATTTCTGAGCCCTCCCGCTCCATTCCTGCCCCCACCCCACCTTCATTCCTGTTACCCCCACTCCTGCTTCCCTTTAAACCTAGCCTGAGCAGCACTTCCTCCAGGAAGTCTTCCAGGACCCAGCAGAAGCAACAAAATCCTCTTTCTGGGGGAATTTGGCATCACTGAGCTGTAAGTTGCATGAAGCAGAGATTTTTACCTACTTTGCTCTCTCCTATATCTCTAGCACCTAGCCCAGCACCTGGTGCTCAAGAGAAACTCAGCAGACATGCTGAATTCATGAGTACTTCTGTGGCACCTTGCCAAGACTCTGGGTTAGCACTTTTCATTCAAGACTCTGTTCGTTCTGAATTGTAGTATCTGGTTTGTATGTCTGTCTGTCCCATTAAACTTGAAGAAAATAGAAGGTAGAGGCCATTTCTTAATGAACATGTGCCTCTGAGGCCCAGCACATTTCTGGCACAAAGAGGATGCTCAGCAGTGGATGAGTGAATGAAAGGTTGAACGCAGCATGTCAGCCCTGCGCTGGGCACCTGATACAGATTCCCAATAAATGTATGTACTGCTCTGGTCTAGAGGTCTCCCACACCAATTAAGACAATCTTGAAAATGTGATTTAAAAATCTGTTATAATCCACTCACTGACCATTCCCTATTATCTCAAGACTTGCCCACGTGTTTCTCTAATGAGTCATATTTCTGCACACCATTCCTTTCCTTAAAACAGCCCCTCTTAAAAAAAAAAAAGTCCCTCTTGGCTTGCCCTCCCTCCCCTACACTTTCCTACAACTGCATGAATGTTCATGGGAGAGGCTATACCACACAATTTTGAGGCTCCTCTTGACCACTGACCGTCACTTCTCATCAGTACAGGGGGCCTGTCCTTGACTTGTACCTGGTACAAATACCAGCAGTGGCTACTTTTTAACCCAGAAGTTTCTAGAAGGCAGATCGTCATAGCACAGACCTCATTTCCCCATAAGGTGAGTGTTGCATTGGAGAGTTATATTTCAAGGTTGTTCTCTGAGAATGAATTAGTAAAAAATAAATCACAGGTATGACCAACGGTTTGTCACAGAAGCAAAGATGCAACAATAAATCTCTGTATTCAGTTTAAAAAGTCTCATAAAACAATGAAAGAAAAGACTTGGAAAACAGGCTTAAATATCCTATACACATCATTTATATGGGGGCTTCATACACCAAGGTTAAGTCTATTATATCATAAAATTTGACCTAAAATAAATATGCTAACTCTGATATGTACATTCATTAGTTAACCTTCTGATTACCAAATCATTTTCCTCACCATGTTGAAATCAGGGAGGGGTTTTAAGGAGTGACTGGGATGCCACAGGGTTAATAAAAACTCAAAGCTCTTTAAGGGATATGGACTAGTTCCTTCTTTTGCTCTCAAATTTCCATCTAACAAAAAGACATTTAAAATCATTCTGCCATATTATGCAGATTCTAAAAATGGAAATTGTGGGGACCATGGGAAACAGGAAACCTATATGAGAACATATAAAACAAAAAAGTAAAATACAAATCATATATATAGGCTGATTAGAATAATGCAAAAATGTGTGTGTGTGTGTGAATATGTCACAATGAAAACAATGTGTCAGGACAATGAATCATGAATGATTTTGAAATGACAGTTTTATCATTTTTTTTTCAAAGATTTTTATTTATTTGACAGAGAGAGACACAGCGAGAGAGGGAACAAAGTGGGGGCAGTGGGAGAGGGAGAAGCAGGCTCCCCGCAGAGCGGGGAGCCCGATGTGGGGCTTGATCCCAGGACCCTGGGATCATGACCTGAGCCGAAGGCAGACGCTTAACGATTGAGCCACCCAGGCGCCCCGACAGTTTTATCATTTAAAAAAATTGTAATGGTGCCATCCAATTTTTAAAAAGGGACCAAGAGGTGGGACTCCTGGAGTCATTAAGTGGACCTGAGATCATAACCCAATAGCTGAGCGCAGGTCATCTGGTTCTCAGTAAGTGCGATACGTCACCCAAAGAGTTTGTTCTTCTTTAATAAGGCCTGACTCAACATTTGTTCGCTGGACCCTTCCCGATGTTCTCAGTTGATTCGAATCTGGAAGGTCCCCTGCTACTCCAGACTAAATTACAATAAAGGCGAAAGAAACGGGATGGCGAGGCCATCCTCTCCTCCTTCGCGGCACTCCCAGCTTATAGCTCTGGGCGTTTCATCAATGCACAGCTTCGAAACAGTTACCAGGCCTAACAAATTTTCAAAAGCAGTTGCAAAATGCCCTCTCTCTCCATTCCACAAGTAGGCATAATCCAGACTCTAGCAGATGGATGGCGCCAGCAGCCTTACTGAGTCACAGAGTTAAAAGAGCATCTCATAACCCTATCCACTGGCAACTAACAGAATTCAACTATTTGCCATGAGACGAGAGAATAATTGAATAGCTTGAGTGATTCTGACTTGGCGTCAGTACAAGACTACAAATGGAAGCCCACATAAATATTTAAGTTACAAGTCAAACTGCCAAATGATTCAATAAAACGTGTTCTCTCTTCCTTCCTTGACCAATACACCTTCATAAAGACAATATTTTAAATGTGTTTAAGGTTTTTATAGGACTGAAAGTTGCAAAATGTCAAAGATGAACAAATTTGCTGATCATTACACATGTCTGTGCACTGTTAATACTCCAGCAATGCTGAATGAGTGATACAATAAAAGCGTAATTCATAAATTATTATACATTTGTTTCATACAACTTATTTATCTTCACTCATTTCAGCAAAAATGCTAATTATGTTAAAAAATCAAGTGTTTTACTCAAGAAACAACAGGTGTTGGCAAGGATGCAGAGAAAGGGGAACCCTCTTGTACCATTGGTGGGAATGCAAGCTGGTGCAGCCACTCTGGGAAAACAGTATGGAGGTTCCTCAAAAAGTTAAAGATAGAATTACCCTATGATCCAGTGCTTGCATTACTAGGTATTTACACAAAGAACACAAAAACACTAATCAAACGGATACATGCACCCTGATGTTTACAGCAGCATGATCTACAATAGCCAAGATATGAAAGCAGCCCAAGTGTCCATCAATAGATGAATGGATAAAGAAGAGGTGGTGTATATAAATACAACGGAATATTACTCAGCCATAAAAAAAAAAATGAGATCTTGCCATTTGCAGTAAGGTGGATGGAACTAAAGAGTATAACACTAAGCAAAATAAGCCAGTCAGAGAAAGACACATACCATATGATTTCACTTGTGTGGAATTTAAGAAACAGAACAAAAGAACAAAAAGGAAAAAGGGGGGCGGCAAACCAAGAAACAGACTCTTAACTATAAAGAACACACTGCTGGTTACTAGAAGGGAAGGTGTGGGGAGATGGGTGAAATAGGTGATTGGGATTAAGGAGGGCATGTGCTGTGATGAGCATCAGGTGATGTATGGAAATGTTAATCACTATATTGTACACCTGAAACTAATGTAACACTATGTTAACTACACTGGAATTAAAATAAAAACTTTTTAAAAAAATCAAGTGTTTGGATACTATGTGTATTTTATCAACAACAGTGATCTAAATGATTTTTAAAGTGTGTTCAGTGTACTAAATTTGAATATTTTTTCATCAAAAATTAAAATTATAGTAAATATAAAAATTCTAATTTTCTACTAAAATTAAAAGGCAAAATGTTAATTATATTGAATGTATACCAACATTTTAAATCAAGGTTATTTAAATAAAGCTGGTTTTAATTTATTTTTTTAACCTAACTTAAATCAAATTAATAGTTTAAAAATAAGACTGTAATAAGAAGTAAAAAGACATCCTTATTACCAGAGACAGGGACTTTAAAGCCAAGAAATCTGTAAAAACAAACCTTGCTATTTTTTTTAATAATCTACTACCTCAGCCCAAATTCTGTTTAGAATTCCTCGCTAATTAAAGCTCCCAAACACCTGTTTTCCTTCTCTTGTAAATTTGCCACAAATTTATTGTCTCTTTGTCTAAAATATATACAAATTGCCTACCTTGGTCATTTCTTTAGGTCCAATTTCACTATTAGGCCTCTGTGTGCGCGTAATAAAAGTTTGGGTTTTTTTTCTCCTGTTTACCTGTCACATGTGAATTTAATTCTTAATCCAGTTGGAAAACCTTAAGGGTGGAGGAGGATTTCTCCCTCCCCTACAGTTCTTTAGTTACCATATGCAACTGTCAGGGATCCAGGAGTACCTTTGGCACCACAAATTGGAACAAAAAGAGAAGCAAAAAATTAAAAAAAGAAAAAAAAGAAATGAATGGTCAACACTACCAGAAAAAAAGAAGCAAGAAAATGGGTGGTCAGCACTAGCAGAAAACCAGTATTCATTATGCAAGAATCCATTGCATCTCTTCTATCTGAGAGGAGAAATTTGACAAGATAATTTGTTTTTTCCTCTTACGTAAACACTTCTGCCACTCAAATCTCCCCTGCACTCCAAAGCAGCGTCTGACTCTTGCAGGGGTCTAACCCAAAACCTTCCCGGCAATCAGACCCGCTCACCTGGTTTCAAGGACACAGAGCAAGAGCTGTGGGGAAGCATTTCTCTGGAACCTGAACCTTGGTAATCACGGTCAAGAGAGCACACGTTTATTTATTTGTCAGAGCGAGAGAGAGCACGAGCACAAGCATGGGGAGCGGCAGGCAGAGGAAGAAGCAGGTTTCCCGCTGAGCAGGGAGCCCGATGCGGAACTCGATCCCAGGACCCTGGGATCATGACCTGAACCGAAGGCAGATGTTTAACAACTGAGCCACCCAGGCGCCCCAAGAGAGCACTTGTTTAAAGATCGAGCCCCACGTCAGGCTTCCTGCTCAGTAGCGAGTCTGCTTCTCCCTCTCCCTTCCTTCCCACTCGTGCTTGCTCTCTCTCTCTCTAATAAATAAAATCTTAAAAAAATAAAGTGATGGGTCATGAACCAGATTCTGAGTGGCAGAGCATCTGTGTTTACTGAGTGGATGTGTGTGTGTGTGTGTGTGTGAGAGAGAGAGAGAGAGAGCTATGGAGGGCCTTCTAAAGCACAGGCCCAGGGCTGGAGCCCCTCATACCCACACATAAGAACCAAACTGCAGAATCTCCATGCCCTTGAGGCATGGAGTGAGTTTGAGACGACTCCTGGGCATCAGCACTCGTCTCGATGGGCTCCTGTTACCAACGGCCTCCAAGAGTGTGAGCCATCACCACACCGAGTGCAATTTTAATGTTTCACAATTGGTATTTTTCTGTTTGTTTCTTGTACCCAACTATTTCGCCTGCTTTCCAAATGAACAATCACAGGATCTGTTCCTACACAAAAGGAAAAGTGGTTGGACTTATCAAAAGAGGGTAATTTAGTTTCCAATCTGGGGCCTTTCTGAGTTTCAAGAGCAACTGTGACCACGCAGGCCTTTTGCCTTTCCACTGACTTTAGAACCTGGTCTCCAATTAAGAAAGAACTCCACCACAGCAGAGAAACACCCCAGTAGTAGGTGTGATGGGGACTGAAGCAAAATAATCTCAAGAAGCAGGTACAAATTCATTCATGAGCTTGAGTCAGAGCACAGGGCAGATGATCCTCTCTGCCTGAAGAGTCTCTTTCCAGGGCCAGAACTTGAAGTATCTGAGTCTTACATCATTAAGACACAGAAAATTCCCTTTCAGGGGGTTATTGACACACCCTATGAGTCCTAGTCACAAGTTGATTTCCTTCTACCACCTACCACTGAAGAAATGGAAGCTTGGAGCTGATGAAGAAGAGGAAGAAAATGAAGTAAAGAATTGAGGTGTATTAGTGACTCCATGTATCAGCCCACCTGGTACCCCTACACAGAGCCCTCAGTGTACAGCACCAACCCCAGCATTTCATCTCATTGCTTTCTCAAGTACCGATAATCTCCCCAGCTTGAAGGACATTGCAAGTCTTATTCTTCCTGTATTCTCAGTTCCTTTCAAGGGGCATTAAATATCTGCTATCTGAAAAAAAAAAAAATGCATTCATGCATGAAAACAAGGTGTCTACTGGAAAACGAGTCCAGTTTCTAAACCAAGAGTTTATAAACTAACTTGTGGAATGCAATGTATTTGGAAGCAGGGCACTGTCTGCCCTGACCACCATACCACACAGGGTCTTGCTTCCTAGTCACGTATGTACACTTCTCATTTCCTGTACTTGAAGCTTCCAGGGAGCACACGGTAGTGTGGGGGCGGGGAGGCGGGACTCTCCTCACTTTGAGGCCTAGAACAGAGGCTAGTGGGAAACAGGAACATCATACTGATTTTTGGAAAGAATCAAGAAATGAAGAATAGTAACAGTCACTCAAGGCAGGCTTCTTACAAGCTGAAGGTGAGCCTGCCTGGGCATTTCATTGAAATAGTAATGCCTGTTTGCTAAGGCCTTGACTCACAGGGACAAAAGACAGAGGACAGAGTGTCCTTCAGGAGGACAAAGGAGGGCAGGCCAGACGGAACACTAGTCCTGAGAGCTGCCATGCTCTCAGGGCACATGTATCTCTCAGCTCCATCCTGGTCCCAGCTACAACAGAAACACTTTCATCTCTCTCTCTCTCTTTAATGACAAACCTACGATTATTTTTTTTTAATCCCAATGACTGAGTTTCAAACCCGAATATGCTCTAAAGTACTTCAGCTGTGTTCACCATTAATCCCTTCCTCCCCATTGACCCTGACATCAGTAGTCATTAAGCTTTGTTAACTGGTTGATCCCTTTGTGGTACCCGTCAAGTCATGAATCCGAGCACCGGGTTGGCATTTACTCGCCCACTCCTGGAGCTCACATTAATGTCAAGGGCATCTCCAGTTACTATTCCCTTCCCTCTATCAGTCTATCACCCAGCTCACCACGCCCCTCCCCTGAGAAGCTGCGCAGGCCTCTCTGTTCTCACCCCCAAGGAGGGGCAGGAAGGGCCTGGAGCCCAGCCACCCACGCTCCCCACTCAGCCAGTCCTTGGCCCAGTCTAGCCAAGAAGCACAGCTCAGCCTATTGTGGGGCAGGTGGTAGGGGCTTTACGGAACTTTCTTAAAAAAAAAAAAAAAAAAAGATTTATTTCTTTGGGAGACAGAGAGCAGAGGGTAGGGGCAGAGGGAGAGAAGCAGAGCACAGAGCCAGACGAGCGCTGGACGCGGGGCCAGACTCGGGGACTCCATGAAGGACGGAGATCACGATCCCGAGATCATGACCTGAGTCAAAATCAAGAGTCGGATGTTCAAACGACTTAGCTACCCAGGCACCCTGCTTTACAGAACTTTCTGTCACAACAGTACCCACTGTAATTAGCCATTGCCAGAAAACGGTTGCTGGCCCTTCACCCAACATTTCTTCCACGGATGACAGCAGCAAGAGAAAAGGACTCTGTCCTTTGGACAGGGCTGGGCTTCGTGAGTTGCCATCAGCACAGTGGGACGCAGAGCTGCTTCCCTACAAGAAGGGCTGAGTCTCGGGGGACTCCCCTGCTGGGCTTCTGTAGTCCCAAGCTGCTGGGGTAGGAAGGGCGTAAGCAGGTGTCATGTTTGGGTGAGGCCCACAGACCCTGACCGTGTGTGCTGAACTCCCAGTTCCTTCATAGACAAATGTGTGAAACAGCCTGGTGCGGCTGAACGGGGATGCCTGCCCCAAGCTGGAGGCAGCTCGTGCTAGCTGGGGGTACTCAAATCCTTTAACAAACCAACACAAAAGCACTGGGTCAAGCAAAACGTATCCTGGCCACCCCTATCTAGTCTCTAGGCTGTGCTTTGTGAGACATGCTTGAGGACTCAGAAAAATGGATGAATACTCTGTGTTCCCTAGGATTAAAAAAAAAAAAAAAAAATCACTTCTCTCTTCTGAGCCGTCTAAGCCTGCATCGGAATGAAACCACTTTAGGAATGAGCCCCCAAACAATCGTCGGAAGCAAATTAAATTGTTTCTCCCCAAACTATCCCTTTTCTGGAAGGCGTTCAATCGGGAGGTTTCTTCCACTTTCTGTTCTAAGTGGTCGAGTTTTTCTATATGGAAAAGACAAGGACAATCTCAAACCCATCCAAAGGCATCTAATCTTCCTGTAACAAAAGTCCCACCATTGTCAAGTACAGCCATGGCTGAGCCACCTGCCCTGGACGACACTATATTTTCAACAGAGCTGTTAATCTGTCCTCCTTCACAGCCATTTGCTAAGAGCCTCTTGGCATACTGTCTCAGCATGTCTGAAAGGCTCTTTCCACCCACAATACCTTTATTTCTGAGCCGCACATTAGCTTGTCATCAAGGTTCCATTGCTAAAACACACATGCACGAACACACCAAGTAGCCACTCACCTTTGGTTTTCTTTAGATTTTTAAAATAAACGAGGGGCCTGACGACATTCGGATTTTCCAGGTTGAACTGCTTGTTTAAGATCAACTTTCACATCGCCTGCTTATTACAAATGGCCAGGTGGAGCATGAAGAGAAATCATGTTTGCAATTTGGCCTCCCGGGTTATTTATGTTGGAAAGCCGCAAAGCTGCGTCACAGGGGAATATTCTTATGAATGTTATTATAAATGGCATCACGGCTGCAGCCCAGCATTTTGGCACTTGGCACTAATCACTGGTGTACCACACGTCAAATGAACTAAATATATATATGCTCAGCACTACGTATTCACGTGCCTTGAGAGGCAAGCAAGGGAATTCCTGACAGCCGTGTAGCCAGAAAATGAGCAATTACGTGCACATTTTCCCCTTCTCTCCAGGGCCCTTAGGATGTGGCAGAAGGACAGGAAGAAGGAGTAAAGGGTGATTTGGAATTAAGTAAGGCCTTCAACCAAAAACAATGATCGTGCACTTTGGGGCCTAAGGCACACTTTGGCCAACTTTTTCTTTACAGGGTCAGGTAGTAAATATTTTAGGCCTTAATAGGGCCACACAGTCAGTCACATATTTTCTTTTTTTTTTTCTACAATTCTTTAAAAATGTGAAAAAAAATGAGGCTTATGTTACAGGTACCATGAACTGTGAGATACAGGACTTGCCCATGTGTTTGCTGGCCCCTGGCCTAAGCAAATGAAGTGGTTGTGCGCCAATGACCTCAGGCCAACAGGGTGGGTAAAACTCAGGAAAGCAGCTCGGGATCCTCTTATTTGAGTCAGTTACGACCTGATAATACATAAGCATGAATCAGACACAAGTAGTCGGAACTTGTGTATCTCTGTCCACCCCCTTGAGCCCAACCATGATCCTTCTGGCCAGGAACTGAAAATGCCCCTTCAGGTTCAGCTCAAATGCTGCTTCCTCCAGGAAGTCTTCACTGACTGTTTATAGCACACTCATCCCTTCCCCTCAGCCCTGCTGCTCCCTGGTACCCCAGGTTTCTGTGTGTGGCTATATTGCTCATGACAAGGGCTGCTCACCTCCTCCTAACACTTTACACTGCATCAAACACTTCCACCATCATTCTCTCACTTGAGCTTCAATTGTAGCCAGAGAGAGAGGTTCTGAGAGGGCGAGCATGTTGTCCAAGGTCTCACTACTAGGAGGCGGCAAGTAGGACTCGAATCCGAGGCTATCTGACTCCTTTCAGCTCTCAGCTGCCTCCGGCTCTCCCTTCACCTGTCTGGCTGCTTTCCTGAGGGCTTGCAATTTCCTTCAAGTCAGGAACCAGGCCTTAGCTGCTTCTCTGGAGTCTTCCCAGACAGAGCCTGGTAACTACGGGCCCAGCACATAATGCCTGCTCCATGAAGACCTCGGTTTCCCTCAGAGTGAAGCCCAGGCACGTGGGCTGAGGAGACACGCTCCTTCAGACACAAACCGGTCACCCCAGGAGGCGACACTGTGGGGGCAGACCCAGGGCTACACCTCACACTGTGTGGCCTCCTCCGAGCCCCCGTGCCCCCCACCACACACACCCGCCTCTCTCTTCCCAAGCTCGTTCCCATGAGCATCCACGAGGCGTATGGTATAGTACAAAGCTTTTCGAACTGTAGGTCAAGTCCTACCCGTGATCATAAAATCAATTTAGTGGCTCAGGAGGGTGTTTTTATTAATGAAATGAATAGAAATTACCAAACTGCCTTTCACCTTCTCAGGTAACAGTGGGTGAATACTGCTTGGTGAAACTTCTGTTCGCTGTGTGTACAAGTGTACACGTGTGTGTTTGTGTACTATTTGCACTAGAAAAGGCCAAGCAACTCTTACCAGAGTAGTAACACCACAGGCTCTGTAGCCCGCCAGCCCACGGTCAAACCCACCTCTGCTACTTAATGGCTGTGTGACCTTCAGCAGGTTCCTTAAACTCCCTGCATTTCAATTTGCTTATCTGTAAAGAACTATACCCACCTCATAGGGTCTTTGTGAGAATTCAGTGAATGGCTATGCAAAAGGTTCTTAGAACGGGGGCACAAAGCAAGTACTCAAAAGACCACAAAGTTAGCTAACAGGATTAGCACGCACAATCCTTACACTCCACACTGTTGCTGAGATGAGGGGTATTGTTATCCCATTTGACAGAGAGAAACAGAGGTGGGGAGAGGGGGCAAAGCAGAGAGCCAAACCAGGACTCTTGAGTTTCCACCTCTTCTCTACCCACAAGGCAGCATTATCCCATATCCCCGGAATTTCTTCCAGCCCAGGGGGCTCTTTACTAAGTTGAATATAATTGCAAATATTACCTGCTACCAACATTCCACCGCTTTGTGATGAGGATTGATGAGACACTGTCTGGAAAGTGCTCAGAGCGCCGTGCAGACAAGTGCAATATAAATTCAGAATGTCATTTTAACGTTCTCATTATTATTATTAAAATGGGCAAAATGGAGAGAACACGATTTCAGCGCCATGAGTTTTAATGGGTGTCGGGAATGAGGATTCTGGGAACAATTGGTTACCCCAGCGCCTATATCTCAGATCAAGTATCACAACGACGTAAGTAATGTCTCAGCCATCAACTTTGTTTATTTCACATTGAAAGTCATCTTTCCCTCCCTGGGGCAGAGTACCTTTTGTGTTTTTGGAAATAAAGCTCAGCTTGATGACACTCTTCCAAAAATTCATTTTGATCCATCGATTGCCGTGGCCAATAATGCCCTGGCCTTAGAGGTGCGTGAAGAAAACATCAACACATTCGTTTATCAACAGCTCCCGCCCAGAATGGGCTGCCAGGGCCCAGAGCTGATCTGGCTCTTTCAGTCACTTCCCACCGAGGAAAGGTCAAAGGCAAACAATTTTAGAAGTGTAGGGACCCCAGGAAGCTTCTGAGCTGGAACCTCTCCAGCTAGGATGAGCACACAGCTAGGGCTACCTGAGAACGTTCCAGAGGCTCCTCAAAGCCATCAAGAATCACCTTTCCTGGGTTGCCACTTTTACTCTGAAAAGGAACTGCAAACATGTTTATGTTGCACCAGGCAATGCTGTATGATGGAATGAAATGCAAACATCCATGCATCTTTACAGTAGAGAGGAGACTTCACAGATTTTCTACTCCAGATCCCCCTTTTGTGTTATTCTTATGGAGACTTTTCAGACAAACTCCTCAAGTTCACCCCCTCCACGCTTCCTTGAAGAGATAAGCTGAGATGCACTGAGGATGATACACCTGTGGGCTTGCAAGAACTAAAACAAAGTTCTCTCCAGTCCCCAACCAGAATTCTTTCTGCAATATGACAAGGTCACTACAGGAAACTAGCTATTATGGGGCACCTACCTATTCGTGTCAGGCTGTGCCCTGAAGCCTCCATTGACTTCCCACTGAAGTTCAAATCAGCCTCTGGGGTCGGCATTTGTGCAACTTAGAGATGATGAAATTGAAGTTCCTAGCCACTTTGCCCAAGGTCACACATACTTGGAAGTGATGGAAAGGGGGTTGGAACGTATGCCTTTTGCCATGTTCCCTGGGCTTTCTTCGGAGCTCAGGAGTCAGTTCATGTATCACAGCTGATTTATACTTCGTGCATCCATGTGCCACCCGTAGTAGACTGAAGGTCCTCCCAGAGTACCAGGGCCTCAGCCCTAGAATCTGTAAACGTTACCCGATAAAGAAAAAGGGTCTGGGCACATGTGATTAAGCTAAGCATCTTGAGCCAGAGAGATAATCCTGAATGAACAGCGTGGGCCATAATTCCTCAGAAGGACCCCTAGGAGAGGGAGACACAGAGAGATTCGACACCGACAGAGGAGAAGACAATGTGAAGATGGCACGGGGAATGATTTGAAGATGCTGGCCCTGGAGACTACAGTAATGTGGCCACAGCCCAGGAGGCCAGCTGCCACCAAATTTGGGGGAGGCAGAGCAGGGGAGCTCTCCCTCTGAGCCTCCAGAGGGTGGGTGTCCTGCTGGCACCTTGATTTCGGCCTGGTAAAACAGACTTCAGCTTTCCGGCCTCCAGAACTGGGAGAGCACACATTTCTGCTGTCTTAAGCCCCCCCACCACAAGGTGTGTGGTACCTTGTGACAGGAGTCACCGGGAGCGAACACACCACTCTTCCCATCATCACACCACTCAAGACAGAGTATATGCGCACCCACGGCCCTGCCCGCCACTCCCACCACCTGTTCTCTGTACACAGCTCAGGTCAGGTTCCCCGGGGAAGGCTCCCGCCCTGGAATCACCACCAGGAGGAGAGACCAGAAGACCGTGCTTTGGAGAGCAGCCTCCTTGCTTCTCACCATGCTGGGAGAGCAAACAGTGACTGCCCCAGTGATGACATCCCGCTGATCTAAAAAATCAAAGATTGATCAGGGTTACAGCATGAAACTAAAACATCTGCTCCACAAAACTCTTCACAAGTGACTTTTTTCCTTCTTAAATAACGTTTTCAATTTCCAGAAGGCAATGAATGCGGCTCATTTACTCCCTATTTTGCATGGTAAATATACTTGACCTCAAAGGTGGGCTTCTACACCTGAAACGAGGAATCCTCGCTGAAGGCTAGCATCATAGGAAGACCTAAGTGGAAAATGCCTGAGGAAGCAAAGGGCACGTGTGACCTGGAGGCATGGCCAGAGACCTTTATGTTCCAGGCTGAGGTCCAGATAGAAACTGATTTTGTGGTGATGACTAACTACAATCTAATACCTGGTCAGCGACCTGGGTGAATGAGTCAGGTTCCCCGGGCAGGAAACCCACCTCATGGATTTGGCATTAACCGGCCTCCCAACAGCTGCGTTTTGGAAGGGAGAGGTTCTGCTGCTGGTCCCTTGTCCCCATCCCTCCAACTAGCTCGCACACTAAAATGACCTGACTCCAGGAAACATCAGCAAGGACTCAGCAAGGGGCAGGAGGAGATACAGAGAGAGAACCCACAAGAACAGAGTATGGAAAAACTCAACAATGATGGCACCAATCACCAGGTTTCATGAGGGGGTCTGTTGTTTCTGTTCCGGGGCTTGGTCACTGGCTCTCCCGTGGGGACCACGCCTCTCATCACATGGAGTCTTGCTGGCACTGTCCTATTTCGTAGCCTCCCCAGGGAGCACAGCACAACCCAGGCCAGCCCAGGAAGAGTCACCCCTGAGAATCTGACCTTGGCTACAGTGACAACAAAGATGGGAGGATGCCTGAAGCTACTCTGACCTTGATGGTGGAGCCCTAGCAGGCTGTCCACAAACTTCTTCCCCTAGATCCCTGAACAGCCTGCTTCTTTAGCCTTTCCTCTGGCTCTGTGAGCTACTCCTTATACTTCCAGAAATTATCCTTTACTTCTGAATAAGTCAGTATCAGGTTTTGTGGCTTGCAGTCGAAGAACCTTGGTACAGCCACCAAAAAGGTCTCCAGGCCCAGCGTACTTTTCCAGGCCCTTCCTCCCCAGCTCTCAGCCCTGGCCCCACACTGGCATCACCTACAGAGCTGATATAATACAGATGCTCAGAGCCCTATCCCCAGAGATTTTGATGTGTATGGAGAGGGCCGTGGTTTAACCCTCCACACATGATTCCATGTAGCAGGGTTGACAACTGCCACCTTTCATGACGCTTCACAGTCAAGTCTGTCCATTCACTGTCATTAGGACCCATGGCACCAACACCCCTTCCACTCCCATGCTCCTCACCTTGCCTCCCCTGCCTGCAGCATACACTAGGGCCGCATTAGTCTTCCTGCACTCCTTCCTACCACTCCTCTTCTCTAAAGCCTTCCGTGGCTCCCCACTGCCTCTGATATGTAGTGTGAATCCTTTACACCAGCTATTGACTTCCTTATTATTTGACTCCAGCTAGTTTCCAATCTAGATTCACTATTCACTGCTCCACTTTAGGCCCCCAACTCCAATCCAATTGTTTTATTGCCTACTGTTTGGACATACAGAGTCCTTAGTGCAAACAACAAAGCCCATTCCAGTTTAAACTGGAAATGAAGCTACTGGGGTTTTTGTTGTTGCTGTTGTTGCTGTTTTTACATAAGACCTGGGAGGGCCAGAGAATTGGGTATGCAACCAAGAATCAAATCAGACCATCCCACCAGAAGGCCAATGGAGACCCTACTAAAGAGGAAAATTACCCAGAGCAGGCCCAGGCCGGCAGGCCCCAAAAGACAGGAAGTTACTAACAAATGGCTAGAGATTACCAGAAGCCCCGCTGGGCGCAAGAGATAACCAGCCATTTCTGCTTCTGTAGACAGGCTTCCCACCACAAGTTCCCCGAGCTGACCACTGTTTCCACCTAAAACCCCCATCCAGTTTAAACCCACCTACCAGCAGTCAGCTCAGCCCTTGAAACCTGACCCCCTGCACTCCCCTATAAAACCTCTGTAACCCCGCTACCCGGGGCCCAGAATTTCGAGTGCGAGCTCATCTGGGTCCGCCAGCGCAAAATAAACCGGAGTTCCCCTGCTTCTCTGAGTGTTGCTGGGCTTCCTGCTGGTCTGGTTATTTTCTGCAACACTACCATAGAGGCGCTGCCAACATCTGGCCTAGGATGCTACCCTTCTATCTTCTGTCTTTGTTCTAAAAGGGACTCTACTCTCTCTCAATGCCACTTTGTCCCACACTGGTCCTGTTCCCAAGGAGACTCCATGTTGATGAGGGAGCAGAAGGCTAGCTGAGGACAAAGCATAAGCTGACACCTGCAACTCCCCCCACCTCCACACGCACACACTCCTGGGTGGGATATGTGTGATATTCTTCCAGGAAGCTCCCAACTGTCTTAATGTTAATGCCCTGCTAGAGGGAAAAACAACCTTAACTTGACAATGGCAAGGCCTCTGGTATCTTGTAGGTCCTCTTTAGCATATGAAAGTTCTTTTGAAAACCTCCTTTTTCCTTACCTCCCCCAACCCCATAGTACATAATCAGCCACCCCTCACAACCCCGGGGCAGCAGCTCTTTCTGCCCACGGGTCCTGTCCCCATGCTTTAATAAACTACCATTTTGCACCAAAGACGTCTCAAGAATTCTTGGTCGTCGGCTCCGGACCTCACCCCAACGAACCTCACCTATATTCCAAACCACATCAACGTGGTTGCTGCTCCCTTCCATCACTCTCTTCCAAAGGTGCATCTCATGCCAGCACAGGTGACTGATACAGCCCAGGCCACATGGTGCACCCTAGCTGCAAGGGATGCTGGGAAAGCAACTACCTTTGGGAAGCCGGACTCAAAGAGAGGGAAATCCTCCAAACACAAGAAGGATATTCAAATGCTGCCAGGTAGCCTAAAAGTAAGACAAACGTACAATAGACTTGGCATTGTGGTTTTTCTTGCCCATTCTTCACTGTCCACAAAAAGTCCCCCAGCTAAAACATATCCTCTCTTAAGAGACTGTCTTCCTGTTTAGGGAAAGAACATGGACTTTGGAATCAGATCCCAGCTCAAATCTCAATGGGTGATGACCGTGAGCAGTCTTGAAAAGTGGATATAATTCTACCCTCATAATGGTGCTGTGATACACAGGCTGGCCCCTTGGCTGGCTGGTCCCAGTCTTGGTGCAGCGTTGGCAACACAATGCTTGAATCTTCATACCACATGAGGAAGGGGTCATGATCTCATGGGTCGTGAGGTGGAGCCTCTTGCAGGGCTCTGCGCTCACTGCGGAGTCTGCTCGAATTTCTCTGCCTCGCTTTTTCCCACTGCCCCTCCCCTTGCTCATGCTTGCACTCTCTCTCTTCCTCTCTAAAGTAAATAAATAAATAAATAAATAAATAAATAAACCTTAAAAAATTTTTTTTTTTAAAAACGGAGTAATGTGAGAGGCACCTGGGTGGCTCAGTCAGTTAAGCTTCCGACTCTTGATCTCAGCTCAGGTCTTAATCTCAGGGTCTGAGTTCAAGCCCCACGTTAGGCTCCCCACTGGGCATGGAGCCTATTTAAAAATAAATAAACAAACAAACAAATAAATAAACAGTAATGTGAAGTTTCTTGAAGACCAAGTGTCCTGGAGCAAATTCCTACCCGTTAAAACTACACAACAAGCTATTCATAGTTCTTTTTTTTTTTTTTTAAGATTTTATTTATTTATTTGACAGAGAGAGAGAGCACAAGTAGGCAGAGCTGCGGGCAGAGGGAGAGGGAGAAGCAGGCTCCCCACTGAGCAGGGAGCCTGATGCGGGGCTGGATCCCAGGACCCCGGGATCATGACCTGAGGTGAAGGCAGACGCTTAACCGACTGAGCCACCCAGGTGCCCCGCTATTCATAGTTCTTACTACAAATGGTGAGTTTAGCCATTCCCAGCTCATCTTTTTCTGTTCCTTTTGAGTTAAAGAATTCCCTCTGAGTAGATGAGGGCTCTCATACTTCTAACATGTGTAGCAATCACAGGGTCCTGCTTACAATACAGATCATAATTCAGTCAGTATGGCGTAGAGCCCAAAATTGGTATTTTACAATTTCCCAGTTGATGTTGATGCTGAAAATCCACACACCACACTGTGAATATCAGGATTGTAGACAACATCTCTGGGGTGAGTGAAGTCCACTTAATTGCTCGATGAAAAATTCTGGAGCCCAGAACCAGCTTACTTCAAAAACAGCCACTACCTCCACCCTTCATCAAGAGTATTTTTAGGTTTCCTTCTATAAAGCTCCACGTCTCTACCTTGATGCCCCAACTCGAGAAACACCAGGCTCTTTGAAGGGGGAAATCAGTGTCTTGATCTCTGCAGTCCAAATGATACCTTGCACATTTTAGGCTTTCATAAATACTTGAGGAATAAACCACCAAAACAAAACTCAAAGGCCTGCTGGAGGAACAGGGGAAAGTCAGTCTAGGAAGGCTTCCCAGAGGAACTGGGCCTTCCAAGAGATTCAGTAGTGAGGAAACCCCAAAGCCAAGAAGAAAAACAGCCTGCTTCCACGGAATTTCCTTTATCCTCTGGAAAACAACCTTCAATCACCAAGGCCTCCCATTTGCCTCCCCTGTAGAGACGAACTTGAACTCGAAAAACAGTGACAACCCATCAGCTACCCTTTAAATAAACAAAATATGCAGCTGTCATCTCAATGCGATATTTAATCCTTCAGAATTGCAGCGTATAAAAAGCAAACCCATAAATTTCCCAGAAAGCTTTGTTTCTGCTGAGTTTATCATGTCCTCCAAAGAATAATAATACATAAAGTCAAAGACCAAATGACTTCAGCTCTGCCCAAACATCCCATGTGTAGTGTTTTATTTCTAAGGTAATTTGGACTTTTTTCCCCCTTCACTAGAGAGAGAAGATGGCTTTTCTCTCTACAAGTTCAATGAACCTCATTGCTCCCAACTGGGCCTGACTCCCATTTCTGCATGCCTTTGGTTTCATTGCCAGTTAGACATTTAACAAGTACAATAGCAATCTGACACTGCAGCCTTGCCTCCTGATCCCCATCTATCAGATTCTGGTAACGCCACTGCTCTCCAAGTACCCAGCCACCCTTGAGATGTGTCAAGCAGCGTGATGAGACATCCACAAAGCCTCTAGCTGCTAGAATGGCTCTTACACACAGGAAGTGCAAACAGGAAATTTAGTCAAGTTTTTCAATTGGCAGAAACCCTCATGTCAGAAAATGGTAAAGTGTGTTAGCCCAAGACATCGCTCTTATTCAGACTTGCTTTCAGCTTCGGGTTTGGCTCCCTGCCCACCTTTTTCCACTTGGTGCTGATGAGGGAGGCTCCAGGAAGCAGCAAAGCGGCCCAGACATTCATCGCTTCACCAAACATTTATTCAGCACCTACTACGTGCCAGGCTATGAGGAAAAAAGAGCTACCAAAAGGAGGATAATTAGAAGATGAATCCACTACAGTCTTCCTCTTTGACAACTGAGGTATCCAGGATTCCAAAAATCCAGCTGATGAGATTCATTCTGAATTCCCCAAATAAGAATCTAAAAGTCTAATGAAAATCCTTTTTTAAAAATTTTATTTATTTATTGAAGAGAGAGAGAGTGAAGAGCAAGAGAGAGAGCAAGCACAAGCAAGGGGGTAGGGAAGGGGCAGAGGGAGAAGCTTAGGCTCCCCGCTGAGCAGGAAGCCCAATGTGGGACTCGATCCCAGGGCCCTGGGATCATGACCTGAGCCGAAGGTAGAGGCCCAACCGACTGAGCCACCCAGGCGCCCATCTAATGAAAATTTTATGGTGCCCTGGAGCTTGGTAAACTTCCTATTCATGGAGCACTTCACAGAGGGTCAGCAAATGGGATCAGGGGGTCAGTGAATCAATGAATGGTTGGGCCATGGATGCAGTTCTTAGAAGGTGAGACTTACCAGAGATAAGGTTCTAGAGATTGGGCCTGTCTTGAAAGAAATCACTAAGGCAGGACATATGTTTACCTTGGGGCCCCCTTATCAGAGTTCAGGGAACGTATTGGTTTTCAACTGTTACATAATAAATTAATGCAAACTTAGTGGCTTAAAACAAATCTATTTATTAGCTCACAGTTCTGTAGATCAGCACTCCAGACACAGCATGACTGGGATCTCTGCTTAGGCTCTCAAGTTATTGGCCAGGCTGAGTTCTCTTCTGGAGGTTCTTGGGGGGAAATCCACCTGAGCTCATTTGGGTCCCCATTACCTTACTGGCTCTGGGCTACCTACATTCCCTACCAGGGGTCCCCTCAAACTCCAAAGCCAGTGTGGAGAATTTCTTGCTAATCAAACCCCTCTGAATCTCTGACCTTCCCTGTCTCTGACCTCTAGACCCAGATGTAAAGGGTCATGTGACTTGATTAAGCCTACAAGGAAAATCTCCCTGTTTTAAGGTCAACGGATTTGGGACCTTAGTTACTTCTGCAAAATCCCTTCATGGCAACACCTCATTTGAGTAAGTGGAGCAGGTGCACGTACACCAGAGCCCGGGAATTTCCGGAACCATCTGAGATTTCTGCCTACCATAGGGAAGGAAAGGCAAAAGGCAGATAAGCCACAGTGACTTCCCAAGGACCATAGTGTATGGGGTTTCCCTCCTTTCCAGGAGTAGCAGCCAGCGTGGGGGATTTCAGTCCCTGAACCTACAAAGGGCACAGCCACTGTGTCCCCGGCTTCTAAGGAAGGAAGGTTGAAAAAAACGAGTGTGCAATGTCCTTGGTCTCACGGACCTCCAAGACTAGTCAGGAGACCACATCTATGCCCTGACCTGAGAGATGTCGGAGCTAGCTCATCATTTGTAGGAAGATCAGTGTAGGGGGCTTCACGGAAGAAGCAGGGGCTTGAAATCGTCTGCGAAGAACAAGCAGGCCATTGCACCACAGACATGGTTAGAACTACGGCGGGCTAGGTCAGCAACCTGGAGCTGCCTGCTGACTTGGGCCGAAGCAAAGCCGGGCAGCTGGGGCCTCTGTGCTGGGAAAACCCGAGGAGCTGAGTAGAGGGAGAGGCAGTCTCTGGCCGTGGAGGTCTGCAACAGCAGCGAAACTGGAATGAACCAAGCGCCAGAGGTCTGGCTAAACGGCAGGAAGAATGAACAGGAAAACAGCTTCTCCTACCAGGATTGTGGCCCAATGAAGGGTGATCTTTTTTAATCTGGGAGCATGTCCAGGGACAGCACCACTGACTTAACTGTACTGCTTTACTCCTTAATACCCTCCACTGGCTTCCGAGGAGAAATTGCAAGCCCCTTAGCTATGGTCTTCCCTGGGACTGGCTGTGTGGTGGCAGATCTAGGCCACCAGGCTGAGCTGGAGATCCATTAAAGGAAGACATACACAGTTTAGCGGCCCCTTTTCACCCCGTACTAAAGCCTGGCTTTCACAGTCGTCTAGCTGGAGAGGTCAAGCAATCCAGCTTCTGGACTGAAAACGGATCAACCGTCGTACCAGGCAGTTCCTGCATCTTGTCCCCGTCTTGTCCCTCTGGGGTCAGAAGCCTCATGGCTCGGACAGGAGGGAGATGGTTACAAGTGCATGCAATTTAAGGGGCAGGAGAAAACACGGGTTGAATATTTTTTAAATATTACCCCTACTGCATCCTCTTCCCATGACCCTGAGAGTACCCCCTCCACCATTAACAAGTGGCAAAGGGGCCTGCTAAGAAATCACTGTGAGAGCTGTCTCACTGCATTAACATCTTGTTAAACAGAGCTTAACAGGGACTGTTAAACATCATCCTAGTCACTTTCATTTCATGGTTACTTCTGGCAGGTACATATGGTGACAGCTGGTACTTGGGGGCTGATTAACACAGACGGTGTCTTTGCTCAGGGGAGAGAAAATCTTAAGTGTCCTCCATGGTGGTCTGACTTTCTGGGAGGCTGAGAGGAATCAGATTCCTTTCAAAGAGAGCATCTTTAGGTTCAGACTGACCAAAAGGATTGTGAGGTATGATACACTTCCATAGGAGCACATGCCCAAGGCAAAACAGAACATCACTTCCCAGTTCCAAGCTGAGATGCATTCATTTATTTGTTCCATCCACAAATAGTCATTGAACATCTGCTGTGTGTGGGGACTACCCTGGGATGGAGGTATAGTGTTGAGCAAAATTAGGGAGAGCTCCTGCCTTCAAGGAATTAGAAGAAAAACATCAAATAATCTCAGAGTTCAACTTGTAAAAGAAAAATTAGGAAAAAAGAAAGTAAAGAAGAAAATAAATAAAACTAAAATTCTGACTGTGAGTCTTGTTTCAAGGGAAGTTTAATCAATCATCCTCTGGAAGGATGGGCCAGGCTTCCCAGGGACAGATCTGAAGATGTTAACTTGATGAAGGGGCCAGATGAGGGGGCAGGTAGAGCACTGAGTAAGACAGGAAAGTATTTCAGCCAGGGTGGTATTTCAGCCAATATGCACCAAAGCCGGGTGGTAGGAGGGAGCCTGATCATGAGCCATTGGAGGACCTGAAGGGGGCCTGGTGGGGTGGAGCAATTAAGGGGTGTTGTGAACTGAATCATGTCCCCCAAAATACATATGTTGAAGCCCTAACCTCCGTTGTGATTGTATATGGAAATGGGACCTTCAGGGAGGTAATTAAGTTAAATGAGGTCATAAGGGTAGGGCCCTAATCCAACAGGACTGGTGTCTCTATAAGAGACACCAGAGGTATCTCTGTCTCTGTCTCTCCGTCTGTCCGTGCATGTACACAGAGGAAAAGTCAAGTGAGGACTCAGTGAGGAGGAGGCTACTGCAAACCAAAGAAGTCTCACCAGGAACCAAGTCTACCAGCACTTTGATCTCAGATTTCTAAGCTTCCAGAACTGTGAAAACAGCAACTACTGCTGCTCAAGCCGCTCAGCAATGGTGTTTTGTCATGACAGTCATGCTGACTAAAATAAGGGGAGAACTGCCGTCAATCAAGTTGGAGAAGCAGCTGACCACGAGGGGCCTTATGTTAAGGATGTTGATCCTTGACATAACAGCCATGGGAAGCCATTTGGAGGTTTGCATTTGATGGGGCTGGGGCTGAGGGCGTCAGTTAGATCCCAGTGGCTGTGGCATGAGGAAGGACAGCTTGGACAAGGGCAGGAGCCAATGCAGCTATTCCTCCAGTGAGGATGCGTCAATTCAAGGTCTCTCACCTGGAGAGCACATTTGTTGGAAATAAACAAAGTAGGAAAGGCATTCCAGAAGCTCATGCTCTTCCAAGGTGCTTGCAAAGGAAGGTGCTCACCAGAGAGAGGGCCCAGGTGAGGCTGAACACTTATCTGTTTACAAGACCTTACAGCAGCAGTGATGACCACTCTTCCCTCCAGTGCTAAGAAGGCAAGGAGTAGAGGTGGAGAGTTCCAGAACAGCAGGGGAGGTGGACAGAAGGAAAAGGCAGTGAGAGATGATAGCATCAGCCAAGTGGCAGATCAGGGGACCTTGTATAGTGGGGCAGGATGGGGATGCTTGACTCCTAATTCAATATTCTTCCTCTGTGCTATCTCCACTCACAAATGGCTTTTATTCTGAGTGGTTGTAGCATTAATAAGCTGAATACTTTGCTCGACTGAGGCTTCTGCTGCCTTATTACACTTTGGCAGCCCCCATGAGGCATGCGACTAAGACAGATGAACAGGCAAGCTAATGAATGGGGACTGGGATTCCTATATCCCCTTCCATGAGAACTATGCATCTCTCCAACAGAGAAATGAAATCTTTGAGACAGCCTGATTATAAAAATAAAGCAGCATTATTATATTTGTCTGCCAGGCTGATCACAGGACAGTTGCAATTTATGACAGATATCACAAATAGAAAAATACATATGAAATACTATTTATTACAGCCACATCTACACCAATAAATTCTCTTCCAGAATAGAGGTGGTAACCCAAATACTTGAGGCAAAACTTTTTCCTGCAATATCCAAACATTTGAGTCAAAATAATATCTTACATTTAAAAAGTCACTAAGTTAATTTTGGTGATATTTCCCTGCGAGACTGCACCAGCATAGGTCTTTACAACATAGAAATAGCCTTTGATAAGAAATTTAATCACATAAACATGATCGTAAGACCGGTTTTTAAACTAGTCAAGAAAAAGCAACTATGGTTGACCCCTGAACAGCGTAGAGGTTAGGGAAGCCAACCCCTACACACTCAGAAATCTGCATTCAACTTTTGACTCCCCCAAAACTGAACTACTAATAGCCTACTTTTGACCAGAAGGCTTACCAAGAACAACCAGATGATTAACCCACATTTTATATGTTCCCTGTATTACATACTATATTCTTACAATAAAGTAAGCTAGAGAAAAGGAAACACTATTCAGAAAATCATAAGGAAGAGAAAATACACTTACGGTACTGTACCGTATTTACTGAAAAAAATCCACAGGGCAGTGGACCCACACAGTTCAAACCCCTGTTGTTCAAGGGTCAACTGTATTTAAAATTCGTTTGGTACGTTAGAAGCATTTTAAGGTCTCCATTTTAATGTAATCAGTTGATACACACTAGGGTATAGGGATTGATTTTTCAATTACTTATATTTTGGGGGTATGGTCTGCACGCAAGGGACAGAATTTCATGAAGTCAGAGACAGAGGAGCTAGAGAAACATGAATCACATGGTGAGCCACTGACAAAGGAAGGTCTGGCCAAATCAGACCAGTTAATCCTGAAAGAATGGAAAATTGACAAGAATTATGTCAGGAGAGACACTTCAGTGAGGGTGATTTAAATAGCAAAGAATTCGGAGAAGCCCTTGGGAGAAAACCCTCTTTACCATCTTGCTGAGAAAATCAAACACAAAGGCGATCAAGTAATTTTGTCAGAAAAATTATGCCCTCAAAAAAGCCCCACTTGTGTCATTCTGGAAGAATTATTATGAGAATTAACATATCATTATAAGCTATGTTTCATAAAATAGAAGACAAATTTCTTTCCATGATTTGCCCTTTTGTTTTTCACGAGGAAGTCCCAATCAAACCTCTTCCCACATGAAATTTGGGACTCAATTCTAAGGAGCTAACTTTAACAGTTCTTTTTACGTACTAACTGTCCTCAGATAAAGAGGACCCACTGTCACCATCTCAGCTGCCCCTCCCCAACCCCCCCCCTTCTGACTTGCACACACAGAAGACATGACTTGACCTCTAAACCTGGGGTCTGAAACCCAGAGGATGCAATTCTTGGCTCGTTCTCTCTGCTTCTCCCTGGCCACCCCACACCTATCTAAATACACATCAACCTTCTTTTTAGAGCAGTCCATTATAGCAGCAACTCTTAATCTTTTTTCCACCCAGATACACATGATGGATGATGTTCATATTCAAGATATTCTCCTATAAGTGGCCCAAGTTGACATTGCAATTCCTGCCCCTACATTCAACTCCCCTTTCCCTGACCCAGGAGAGCAAATCAGAATGCAAAGGGGTGTAATTATTACAGAGTTCTGAATCTTGTATGATGTTTCTTTAATTTTGTAATTTTACAATTATCTGTAAAACTTTTTTTTCATGACTACAGTGGAAAGCCAATCACTGCCTACAGATCTCTAGGAGGTAACTAACCTCATCCCAACCACATTATGCTCTGGAAAGTTACTAATTAAAACTGTGGAAAGAGCCAAGATGTCCATCAACAGATGAATGGATAAAGAAGATGTGGTATATATATACAATGGAATATTATGCAGCCATCAAAAGGAATGAGATCTTGCCATTCGCAACGACGTGGATGGAACTGGAGGGTATTATGCTGAGTGAAATAAGTCAAACAGAGAAAGACATGTATCATATGACCTCACTGATATGAGGAATTCTTAATCTCAGGAAACAAACTGAGGGTTGCTGGAGTGGGGAGTGGGGTGGGAGGGATGGGGTGACTGGGTGATGGACACTGGGGAGGGTATGTGTTCTGGTAAGTGCTGTGAATTGTGCAAGACTGTTGAATCTCAGATCTGTACCTCTGAAACAAATAATGCAATATATGTTAAGAAAGAAAAAAAGAAGAAGAAGAATGTAGCAGGAGGGGAAGAATGAAGGGGGGAAAATCGGAGGAGGAGAAGAACCATGAGAGACAATGGACTCTGAAAAACAAACTGACGGTTCTAGAGGGGAGGGGGTTGGGAGGATGGGTTAGCCTGGTGATGGGTATTGAGGAGGGCACGTTCCGCATGGAGCACTGGGTGTTATACACAAACAATGAATCATGGAACACTAGATCTAAAACTAATGATGTAATGTATGGGGATTAACATAACAATAAAAAAATTATTAAAAAAAAAAAAAAAAACTACACTTCTATCAAGATAAAAAGCTTTTGCACAGCAAAGGAAACAGTCAACAAAACCAAAAGACAACCGACAGAATGGGAGAAGATATTTGCAAATGACATATCAGATAAAGGGCTAGTATCCAAAATCTATAAAGAACTTATCAAACTCAATACCCAAAGAACAAATAATCCAATCAAGAAATGGGCAGAAGACATGAACAGACATTTTTTCCAAAGAAAACATCCAAATGGCCAACAGACACATGAGAAAGTGCTCAACATCACTCGGCATCAGGGAAATCCAAATCAAAACCTTAATGAGATACCACCTCACACCAGTCAGAATGGCTAAAATTAAAAAGTCAGGAAACGACAGATGTTGGTGAGGATACGGAGAAAGGGGAACCCTCCTACACTGTTGGTGGGAATGCAAGCTGGTGCAGCCACTCTGGAAAACAGTATGGAGGTTCCTCAAAAAGTTGAAAATAGAGCTACTCTATGACCCAGCAATTGCACTCCTGGGTATTTACCCCAAAGATACAAATGTAGTGATCCAAAGGGGTACATGCACCCTGATGTTTATAGCGCAATGTCCACAATAGCCAAACTATGGAAAGAGCCAAGATGTCCATCAACAGATGAATGGATAAAGAAGATGTGGTATATATATATATATATATATATATATATATATATATATATATATAATGGAATATTATGCAGCCATCAAAAAAAAAAAACCCAAAATCTTGCCCTTTGCAATGACGTGGATGGAACTGGAGGGTATTATGCTGTGAAATAAGTCAATCAGAGAAAGACATGTATCATATGATCTCACTGATATGAGGAATTCTTAATCTCAGGAAACAAACTGAGGGTTGCTGGAGTGGTGGGGGGTGGGAGGGATGGGGTGACTGGGTGATAGACATTGGGGAGGGTATGTGCTATGGTGAACGCTGTGAATTGTGTAAGAGTGATGAATCACAGACCTGTACCCCTGATACAAATAATACATTATATGTTAAAAAAAAAAAGAAGATAGTAGGAAGGAAAAAATGAAGGGGGGGAAATCGGAGGGGGAGACAAACCATGAGAGACTATGGACTCTGAGAAACAAACTGGGGGTTCTAGAGGGGAGGGGGGGATGGGTTAGCCTGGTGATGGGTATTAAGGAGGGCACGTATTGAATGGAGCACTGGGTATTATACGCAAACAATGAATCATGGATCACTACATCAAAAGCTAATGATGGAATGTATGGTGATTAACATAACATAATAAAATAAAATAAAATAAAAAAGTAATTTAGGGATACCTGGGTGGCTCGGTTGGTGGAGCGTCTGCCTTCAGCTCGGGTCATGATCCCAGTATCCTGGGATCGAGTCCCGCATCCGGCTCCTTGCTCAGCAGAGAGCCTACTTCTCCCTCTGCCTGCCGCTCCCCCTGCTTGTGCTCTCTCTCTTTCTGACAAATAAATAAATAAAATCTTAAAAAAAATAAAATAAAAAATATAACTACACTTCTTTTAAACTTCTCTGTTGTTCCACTTTGAGTAGGGTGACGTTTGACAGCAGGCCAGGTATGCAACAGACACAAACCTGGGAGTCCAAGGACCCAAATGCCACATGAAATGTGAATAACTCCAAGTGAGGGTCAGAAAGATAAAAGGAAGGTCTGGGAAAACCTCTGGAAAGGAAGGCTTATGTTGCATATCCTTAACATCCAAGGAATAAAGAGCCAAATGCAGCAGTTCCTCTATTTGGCATCAGGCAAGTATTACCGGGGCCATATTAGCCGTAACCTTGCAAAAAGAAATAAGCCTGGTACCGGTTTCTCACTGAGCTGATGAGAGGCAAGAGACACTCACGTTTTCCAGAATGTGCACTTTTACATTATTGTTGTTTTTCCTGCAAACTGCTTGAGAGCCGGGAGGCGTCCCCGCCTCTCTTTCTCTCCCTGATTTCCCAATTTGTTTTCACGATCCACCCAGCCCAGCACCTTGACCAGACTGAGGCACAATAGCAAAAGATGCAGAAAGGAAAATTAATATTTTCTATAGAGACTCCCTCATCTTGGGTAGATTTATGAATTTTGCTTCTGTTGTGCAGAAGTTAGCATTTTTAACAATGAGGGGGGAAAATCCTTAATTGTTTTTTTATTGCCTCAAGAGCTCCAAAGACATCTTGTGCTATGTCGTCATTTACATTTCACATTAAATGCAAAATATGTTTGAAAGGAGCAAATATTTGTTTTAATTTGATACATCTGTTAACTGAAATGCTAAAAAGACAGCTAAACCACTATACTAAATTCAGCGATTTGTAAACAACTTATATATTCAGTTGTTCTGGGTTAAAAATGCCCCAAAGCCCAAGTTTTATGAAACTCAGCAAGTAAATTGCATTGTATTAATCTGATGGAGGCAGGCCATGATTTCTTCCTCTTCACTCCATTAATTTATTTCCTAACTTGAGTTAATTAGTGAGGTTCCTATTTTTAAAAGCTCTTTGAAATTCATTGGGAGAGGGGGACATTTGCAAGAACTGCTTTGAAAACCCACTGCAGAGGAAATGAGCTAAAATACAAACGGTAAATTCCCCCAAGACATTATAGCACATTGAGCACCTGATTGCCAGTCAACAATTTTTATGCCTGGGCGATTAATACATAGTTGTTATAAGAAAGAAGGAGAGAACTAGAAGGAAAGAATGAGAGCAGCAGGGAGAACAAACTCATTCCAGGCAATTGCTAACTGGATGAGATGATCCCCAAGGTCCTATTCATCTCTAAGTAAAAGTCTGTGGCATTCCAATTTGATGCTACAAAATGAAGACTGACTGCAACCTGGAACAATACCCACTGGGGGAAATACAAAAAAAAAAAAAACCCACTATCCAGAGAAACAATGATAATAATAATTAAAAACCTACAGAGATTGGTCCAACAGAGAACAAAGGTAAATCAATTATTTTTCCTTAGTCAAATGAAACCTTAATTCCTAAATTAGAGTGGGAGAGAGTACACTGTACTCAAAAAAAAAAAAAAAAAAAAAAAAAGGCAGGGGGAGGGAGGAGGGATTCATTCACACTAACATATCAATCACTGCTAAAAGTTTAAGATATGCCTAAGCGTATATGGCGGGGAAGAGGGAACTAGCTTTTCAATGAATGTTCAAGCCAATCTACTCTCCACTCCTTCCTGGACTACTCTGGGCAGCAGGGCGTGGGTTGGGTGCCCTTCCCAGGTCCCCCAGATGTCGACACCTGCTACAGACTCCTTACTCCAACTTCCACAAAAACTGGCCCTAGGACACAGCAACACCACCAGCCTAATCGAGGTAGCACTTTCCTTGTCAAAGTCCCGTTTTGTTTCATTTTCCCTTCAACATGAGCCTGTGCGAGCCACCGGGAGCCTCTCATCGCCTGGCCCTGAGAATTGAGGTCAAAATGTGGGAGCTGTACTTATTTGAACTAGATCTTCTCTCCTCTAAGCCTCAAATTCCTCCTCTATAAAATGGAAATATAAACCACCTAGCACAGCCCCTGATGCCGAGTAGGCATCCAGAAATTGCAAACTCTCTCCTCTCATTTCACACAGACCCAGAAAGGTCAAGTCAGCTGTACGGACACAGCAGAAGCCAGGGGCAGGGCTGGGACAGGACCAGGTTCTTTCCGTCCCTCTTCAAGCGCCTTCAAATTTTCTCTCATATCAACCCCCTGGCCCTGAAACCTGTTACTCAGGTTTCCCACACCAAAACAAACAGCACCGTGATTTATTCCTTTTCCTGATGCCACACTGGAAAGGGCCCTGTGGACCGTGGGCTCCTTCCTCCCTGACACACAGAAGGACCCGACTTTAAATATTTGCACCACAATGAAAGTTTGGAAAACAAACAGCTTTGTCTGCATAGAATTGAGTATTCTGGATGATCAATCAAGTCCCAGGAATCTGGGACACCAGATTGTCTGGATCAGACAAACAGGCCGGCAGTCCCTGCCATGTTTCTCGGTTCTGATAAGGAACAGAACCACCGCAGCAGAAACTCAAGCTCTACCCTGAGGAGTGCGTGTCTGAGAGCTACAGTTTCTTAGGACTTGGGTAGGTCACTCCCGGCGGAGTGTAGCGGCAGCCTGGAGAGTGTATGTTCCTGACAGCCTCGCTTCTCCCAAGGAGGAGAAAAATGGGAACAAAATTGAAATGCCTGAGGAAGGTTTTCCAGGGCAACGACGGGCTGGAGAAGAATGCTCCCTTTCATCTCCACAGAACTTGGTCCTTCTCAGAGGACTTTCACCTCTCCCCCGTTACCTAATTTGACCCTCACATTTCTCAGAATATTTAACTCCGTTTTACTCAAGATATTTTGTGACTTGCCAGAGTCATAGAGCGGCTGTTCTGGAATGTACCCAGACGCTGACTCCTGGTCTAGTGCTCTTTCCACTGTAACCCAAGTTCCCAAAACAGAGAAAAGAAACATTCAGAGGTTCAGATCTGGTCTCTTCAGTCTCAGCAAGGGGAAGTGTACACCTTCAGGGCAAGACTTGTGCTTTGGAGGGGCACAGGCAGTGGCGGGGTGGGGGAGGGGGAAGCCAGCTCCCAGGTTGCCCTCCACCCAGGACTCACTCAGGAAGATAATCGTCTGCCTCCTGGCTGTCCTGCTCTCCTCGCTCTCTGACTTCTGCAGCTGCGCCGGCTGTCCCTTCCTGGCCAGCGTGCCCTGGCCGCTCCTCATGAGCACCTGCATCATGCTCCAGCACATGAAGGCCACGGAGACCAGGACCAAGAGGTAGATGATGAAGGCGCTGAAGATGCTGGACTGGAAGACCGTCCAGCGGCTGGAAAGGTTGGTACAGATGGACATGTTGGAGATCTCCGGTTGCTCGTGGTGGCGAGTGCGGGAGTGGTTGCAGGGGAGGCCCCGGTGATTGGGCACCTTCACCAGGGGGTACTCAACTCCCATGGCAAAAAGCAAAGGCAACGCCACCAGGGTGGAGGTGACCCAGACGAAGCCAATCAGTAGCTTCACCTGGCAGGGCCCCGACACGGCCTTATACCGGAAGGGGTGGCAGATGGCGACATAGCGCTCAAAGCTGAGCGTCAGCACGTGCAGGAGCGTAGCATAGCTGCAGGCCTCAAAGAGGAAACTATGAATCCTACAGGACAGGGCATGGCCGGGCGTGGTCAGGGGGTTCCAGATGATGCTGTAGAACTCCATGGGCATGCCGATGAGGAAGACCAAGATGTCCGAGCAAGCCAGGCTCACCATGTGATCCGTCACCTCCTTCTGCAAGTAGCCTTTCTTCTGCAGCACCTGGGTGACCCGAATGGTGACACTGTTTCCCAGAATGCCCACCACGAAGATGGCCAGGTACACCAAGGTGAGGGTGATTTTGATCCAGGTGGCCACCTCGAACTCGGGGACATGGGTGTGATCGATGATATGGGAGCACTCACCGCTGGGGCCCTGGTGTGAAGCCATGAGGATGAAAGCCACACCACCAGGTCCAAAGACCTTTTCAACTTCCCGTCCTCCTCCTCCCAGCAGAGCCCAGAGTTCTGGGCTGCAACTCAGCAAGGTGGGCCCAGCGCGGTCTCACAAGCAATCACCTGGAAAAAGTAACTTAGTATTTCTGGTGCTTTCGGAAACTTCCTCGAGTAACCCAACCTAGCAGGGGCCAGGGAGGTGCCTGGGGGTGGAGTTTGGGGTGTGTGAGTATGAGTGAGGCGGGGAGAGAGTGGAGGAAGGAGGTTCTAATCTCCGCGCGCCCGGGGAGTGACTCCTGCAGCCTAGCGCCGGCCCTTCTCCTCCCCGCCCCCAGCGCGCCCTCGCGGGCAGCCCTCCGCCCCCTTCCCGGCTGCCTGCCATTCGCCGGCCCCTACCCACCCTCCTGCTGCGCCGCTGCTAGGGGCCGAGTGGTCAGAGATTAATCATTAACCTCGGCTCGCTGTGCATGGCGGCCCCCGCGGCAGACCCAGGCCAGCTGCCGGGTTTGACTCAGCACGCAGGCACGGTCCGGAAATCAGATCTTGACTCCGGAGCACCCGGCAACTGGTGGCCCCACCTCCCCCGCCGCCTACGCGGCCGCAGCCGATCCAGCGGTGACCGCCTGCCCCCACGCGCATTCCGGGGTGGCTCGGCCGGGAGGAAGCTGGAGTGCGCTCCCCGACTTGCATGCACTCCAGGGCCGAGACTGGGAAAGGCGAACTTGCCCTCCCCTGCCCAGCTGTCCCCTCAAAGGCCATGCCACTGTCAGCTTGGGGCCGCTGAACCTGGGTGCCAGTCTCCGCGGCCAGCCAGTTGGCCCCGCCGCCCTGGGGGAGCCAGCAAGCGCTCGCCTCCTTGGTGTCCTGCCTTCCGACAATCGGGGTGTTCCCAGTGCGTCGCTGGGCTGTGCGCTGCCTCACGAAGTCAGCCCCAAAGCAAGCTAATAGCAGCCCCATAAAAGCCCTGCCTTTCTCCAAAGCCTGCCTTGCTGGGGAGGGACAGGAGTGGAGCGGCTCTCTCCTCTCCGTTGCGCTCTTTGGCTCAGGCCCTTCTCCCCACGGCGAACAAGGGGAGTGTTTTACTGGGGACGAGTGAATGGATAAGGATGTCACACTCCTCCAGGTTGCCCCTCATGGGAGACGTGTCCTTTCCCAGCGAGCTGCAACCAGAACATCAAGGCCATCCCAGCAGGGACACAGCATAAAAATGGCATTAAGGATCAGGACATTTTCCCTCTCTTCAGAGAGAGGAAAACCTCTAATGGGCCCATTTCAGCATCTAATTCCAAAATCATAGGTAATGGAGACGGAGCAGAAGGCTGTCCTATGCAGTGGTGTGGTCAGCACCTATAAGCCCTTCCCCCTCTGCCTGCCCCCCAACAGTGATGGCCAAAAATTCCTCCAGGCATCCCAAATGTCTTTTGGGGGAACAAAATCTCCCCAGGTGGAAAACCACCACCTTGAAGGAAGAAAATAGATCCCCTTTATGTGTTCACCCTAAGGGTCTAGCTGAGGTCCTGTGCTAAAAGCCATCCTTAAAATATCACAGCAACCACCCTGTGATGTGATAGTTTAAAAGGTGAAGAAACTGGGGTGTCCAGAGGATAGGTACTTCACCAAGACCATAAAAGAGTCAGCGAGGAACCAGAAAATTAGCCCAGATCTATCAAACCCTAAATCTACTCTCCTAACAGGGAGAGAATTCTGGGAGCACCACAGGTGCTATAGAAATGAGTCCTGAATGATACGCACAGAGATACAGGATTGTATTTTCTGAACCCAAACCTGGACACATGGTCTGAGGACCTCAGGGAATATTTGATTTTGACACTGTTTAGGAAAAAAAAAGGGGCGGAGCTGTATGGCCACTGGATCTTTACAATGAACAGCATACCCAGCTATGGTTATTTTCTCTATTTGTGCTCTCTGCATTAAATTACAAACTCCAAAGCCAAGAACTCTCTCTTCTCCTTCTCTGACACCTCTCCACAGCTCCCTCAATAGTATGTTTTGCCAAACCACCCCTCCATGTGTGCTATTTGACCTAGTTGCTGGCTAGGAAACTCATAACTCATTTCCTTATTAGTGCACGGTGCTTAGCTAAATGACCTCCATGGCCTTAAAGCTGTCCCACAGAATGCATGGGGTAAGTGTGGACTCTTGGGGTTTTCATAACTGCACATCAGAGTCCTGAATGGCCTGCTTTGCACAAGGTGCTGGTTGTTTGCTATCTCAGAGAGCCTGAGAAGAAGTTCTAGGAAGAACCTTCCCACCAGCAGCAGCAGCGTATATACTCATCCCCAACCCTGCCCACTTCGTTCTTCTCAATAGAAAACAAGCTGGGAAGCTCACAAATATTCAGTGTGCCAGGCATTTTCACATAATTCATTTCTTTCAATCCTCATGAGGCTAGAAGGAGGATATCACTATCTTGTTTGCAGACGAAATGATTGAGGATCGGGGGATTAAGTGACCAGCCAGAAAGGGTCAGAGGCAGGATTTGAACTCAGGTCTGCCTGGCACTAAAGCTCTTTCCACTCTGAAATGCTCTCTGTGTGTGCAGCACGAGGCTGTGCCAGGCTGGACAGGGGCATGTTAGGGAAAGGATTTTTTTTTTCTTCTCTCCCCAGCTGCAGCATTCCAGTCATCCTGCAACATCTTCGATAATTGCAATTTGTTCTGCTCAGACAAGATTTCCATTATTTGTCTAATTTCTTTCATCAAAATTTTCGTTACCAAAGTGTGAACAAAGATTACAAATGCATGGTCAAACAGTGAGAATCAAGCTAATTAAAATTTGTTCCTTACAATGCAGATGGAAACATGCATTTTGAACCAAGGTCCAGGAGAATTAAATTTTCATTTCACCTTTGCTCTTCCTAAGACCAGTTAAAAACTGTTTGATGTGCTCTCACTTGTTGATAACAGACTGGTGTAACACCTGGCCTGGGTCTGTGTAATCTAGACTTTTTTTATTAGCATATTGTAGAGAGAAAAAAAAAGAAAAGGAATGGAAAGTGAGACAAAAGAATCCTTTGGGTACACTTTGATATCATCTCTCCTCGGGTCACTCTAGGGTCTTCAGAAATTTATACTCACATTTCACACATTCTAGGTGGCCTTTGAGGTCATGTAGGCTAGTGACTTTCACATTTTTTTTGGCATTAAATCTCATTTTTAAAATGAAATATTACACTAGCACCTAAAGTAAACACACACACACGCACACTTATGCATACATATATATTGTATTTTTATAAATTTAAATTATTTCAGATGTTCAAACTGTTAACATTTACTCAATCAACAATTTATACTCTAAAAATTAATACCTTGTTTACAAAGGTTAATGGTATAATCACAGGGACTATTCTAAGCTACAAGAAAACTTCAATAATTTTCAAAAGTATAGCACAGACAACTTTATTTATAATGCAACGTAACCAAGAAGTAATAATAGAACCAGAAAACTGAAAGCTAAAACTCCAAAACTCCACCATCTCAGAATTTTAAAAAATCTTTGAAACAATTGTTGGTCGGAGAGAAAACCCAAACCAAAATTGCAAAATATGTAAAGAATATTAAACGCAAAAATACTGCTCATCAGTAAGCCAAACAAATCCCAAAGTCACACAGAGCTAGAAGATGCTGAGGTTGCAACCAATGAGTGCAGACGCCTCACTGAAACAAGCCTCGAAGGGCCATCCCTTACAAGTAGAACTAAATTAGCCACAGAGCTTAACAAAAATATTGACTTCAGCTGTCTAATATGGTAGCCACTAACCACACATTGCTAGTTATACTTGAAATATGGCTAGTGCCAACTGAGATGTGTTGTAAGCATAAAATACACACCACATATCGAAGACCTTATATGAGAAAAAGAATGTAAATTTGTTTTTATATATTGATTTCATGTTGAAGAGATACAATGACTATAGTGGATTAAATAAAATATATTATTAAAATAATTTCATATCCTTTTTTTTACTTTTTTAATGTGGATACTAGGATATTTTTAATTATATTTGGCTTGCATCTGTGGCTGACGTATTTCTATGGAACAGTGATACTATAAACAGATAATGAAACAAAAGAGACAGTCCAAGAAAAAAACAAATACAGGAATTTTGTTTATGATAATGGTGACATTTAAAATCAATAGGGAAAGATGGATTGTTCAATAACTGTTACTGGGATAATAGTTTAGCCATCTTGAAAAAGAAAGAAAGAAAGTTGGATACCTACCTCCACACTTTATTATAATAGAAATTCCAGGTGGCTCAAAGATTCAAGTCTTTGGATTTTAATCATTAAGGAAATCATTAAATGATAGAATAAAGCACTAGAGAATTTTAAAAACTAAATTGGATTTTAATCTTATGACATAAATCCCAGAATCTATAAAGAAAAAGGTTGGTAAACTTTATTTCATTAAAAATAAAGTTCTGCAAAGCAAGAAACACCGAGGCCAAAGGTAAATGACAGATTTCAACAGATTTTTCTTTAAAAACTCGGTAAGCTGATTCTAAAAACTTAAGTGTTAAGAGCCAAGAATGAGGGGTGCCTGGGTGGCTCAGATGGTTGAGCATCTGCCTTCGGCTCGTGTCACGGTCTCCAGGTCCTGGGATCGAGCCCCATGTTGGGCAACTGGCTTGGCGTGGAGTCTGCTTCTATCTTTCCCTCTGCCTCTTCCCCTGCTTGTGCTCTCTCTCTCTCTCTCATGAATCTTAAAAAAAAAAAAAAAAAAAAAGCCAAGAATGAGCAAGATACTCTTAGGAGGTGAGAGGACTTGCTCTACCAGATATCAAGACTTACTATAAAGCTATAGTTTATAAGGCAGTATGGTGGGCTCCTGGGTGGCTCAATCGGTTAAGCATCTGCCTTGGGCTCAGGTCATGATCCCAGAGTCCCAGGATAGAATCCCCTGTCTGGCTCTCTGCTCAGCAGGGAGTCTGCTTCTCCCTCTGCCCTTCACCTCACTTGTGCTCGCTCACCCCCTCTCTCTCAAATAAATAAATAATCTTTAAAAAAATATAAGGCAGTATGGTTTTGACATGGGGATAGACAAAGAAAAGAATGATACGGAAGACATAACATAGAAATAAGTCTAAAGGTGAATGGACAGGATTTATGACAGAGATGAAACTAGGGCAGTGCAGAAGAGATGGTCTTTTTCATTGGTGTGGTAGTTGATGACTCTCTGAGGACTGAAGGTGAGAGAATGCCCTAATTTGTAGCATTTGTCAATATCCATGGTGCAAATAGTCCCAGCATGGCTTATTTCAGGCTACACAAACATTAAAAATCTTCTCACAAAACTCCTGAAATTTTAACAATCAACTCTCATGAGTTCCAGGACGCCACTCAATAAATGCTATTTGAGACAATTGAGTATCCATTTGGATAAAATTCATTAAGAAAGAAGACAGACAACCCAATTTTAAAAATGAGCCAAAGAGATAAACAGGCACTTCACAAAGAGGAATCCAGATGGACAATAAACAATGAATAGCTATCCAACCTCTTTAGTAGTCAGGGAAATGCAAACTAAAACCACAATTAAATGCAACTGCACACCTACCAGATTGACTAACATTCAAAGATGATCAGTACCATCTGTCCATGGAGCTGTGAAATAATGGTGACTTGTACATTGCACATGGGAGAGTCAGTTGGTGCAACCACTTAGGAAAAAAGTTTGGCAGGGCCTACTGAAGTTACATATATACATATCCTGTGACCCAGGAATTCTACTCCTAGGTATATACCCTACAGTTCATATCACCAAAATGCATATACAAGTGTGTGTATAGCAACATTGTCAGTCACTAACCCAACCTAAAAAATACCTAAATGTCTATCTACGGAAAAATGGATAGCAAAATGCAGCATATTTATATAAAGAGCTACTATATAGCCATGAAAATAAATAAACAATTGCTTCAGAAATAATGTGGTTGAATCTAACAACTATAATGATGCATAAAAGAAGCAAGACAAAAAGAATAAATATGTCCACTTATGTAACATTTAGACATAGATGGAAGAATAATATTGAGGGCTATTATATGTTATATGGGGATACGTATAATAAAACAATTAAGCAAAAATGTCATTTCCATGAAGAGATAGAGGTCACCTCTTGTAGGATGGGGAGGTGCATGACCTGGAAAGGACCTGTGGAATGGAGGTAAGAACTTCCGAGTGCTGACAATATCTACTTCATTTTTTTTAAAGATTTATTTATTTATTTTAGAGGGAGAGAGCACACAAGTGGGAGGGGCAGAGGGAGAAGAAGAGGAGCCCAACTTGAGACCCAATCCCATGACCCAGAGATCATGACCTAAACCAAGAGTCAGACACTCAACCAAGTGTGCCACCCAGGTGCCCAGATATCTATTTCTTAACCTGGGTAGGAATTACATGATAGTAATTGCACAACTCCTTACTTTATGATTTTTTATTATGCAGTTATTTATGTCTTATGTACTTTATGAGCGCTATATTTCATAATATTGTAAAATAAATTTTTTTAAAAAGGAAGAATACCCACACAGCCAATTGGATAACTTCAGTCAACCTTGCTTTTCATCCAGTAGGGTGACAGTGTCACAGCCAGAACACTATCAAGTGAAAACAGTAGTAATAAGTTATGTGATTAAACACATAGTGTGACCAGACACTATGCCTATTCAATGCTCAAAATAGTCCTGCAAGTTGAGTGTCATTATTCCTATGTACATGTCTATAAATCACCCATCAAGTGCCTCCTTTCCAGCCCACCCAGACTTGGTCTATGTCTGCAGCCTGAATTTCTTGCATTCCTTGCAGTGCTCAATATCTAGATGCGTGTAGGAGCAATGACAAGTTGGACCCTGAGAAGTCATTATCACATAACCTGAAGACTTCCTCCTTCTTTCACCCCTAGAATGCCATCTGGCAAACAGGATCCAGCTTCCTGGACCACAAGAACAAGGCAGAGGGAGGCTCTGTGAAACATGTATATCTTTATGGAGCCTTCCAGTTTCACAAAATCAGAGGGTTGAGGTCCTGCCCATGGAAATGTCTTCCTGCCTTATATTCTCCACAGTGCTTTCTAAAAAGGATCCGCTCAACTGGTTATCTGTTGATTTCGTTCAAATGGAGTTCAGTAAGATGCACTTGGCACTCAGATAATCCTAGCTCACACCATAGTGAAACCTGGAGTGTTTAGAATGTGCCTCAGGACCTTGCTGGGCCCCAGGTGCCACAGTGTGAACAGCAACCATGGAATGCTCTGTCACCTCAATACATAGGTGAGGCCTCACCAAGAGGCTCCAGATTTCTGGGAAATTATGTTCTCTCCTTTAACAACGTTTTATGTGTTAGGTTCTGTGAGAGTACTGGCAATTCTGATGCTATCTTTGGCCCTCCACCTTGTTCATGTCCTCCCTGGGGGCTATGTGTTCCCAGCCCCTTGGAGATTAATACACATAAATTAGAAATGCCTACCAAGGCCAGAATGCAGGGACCTCTGCTTTGACCCTCTGTAAATTTGTTAAAGATAACATAGTCTCTCTCCTTCCCGATGCACAGATGGCATCACAAGATCTAACTAAAGGGAAGCTGTCAGTTTAGAGTGTGTAAGCCCTTTGATCTCACTACAGTGCCCTTCTGTGTGTCCCTTCACTCCATAAAATCTGTGGACTAAGGTCCAGACTTTGTGGAGAATAGTGTCCTAGCTGCCTGGATTGTTGCCCACCCAATCCTCCCTGTCAGTAAGTTACCCTGAATAAAATAAAACTTTGTGTAAACAGTGGAGAGTCAGCTGCTACATTTTCTGGTCTCAAAGGGCCTTCTCAGTGTGGGCCATACTTTTTACTGCCCCTCCCTCACCTTCTAACAGGTTCCCTCTCTTTTCCCATCTGGAAAAAGTGATTAAGAAAAGAAAAATTTTCCCACTGGTTTGGGTAAGCTGATGAGTTATGGTTTTAGTTTAGCACATACCTTTTTTCTTCCTTTAACTTGGATATTTTGAGCTCATTAGAATGGGCTCCTTATCTGTAAGGGAGTCTCCCTGTTACCTGTCAGGCTCTTCATCCCTGGGAGGTGGGATAGAATGGCCATTCAGTCCAGGACCATCCAGGGGGAAACAAGTACCTGTGTAGTCATCCCGATTTCTCCCTGCCCTAGATTTTTGCATAGTTGCTACAGGCCAGTGCAGACTAGAAAATGCCTACCCACCTGGGAGGCTCCTAGTTGCATTCCCTGCACATTGCATGCTCAGAGCACAGGGAAACAGCCCTGCCCCAGCTTTCTGTGCTTCTCCCATATCCAAACCCTATGGAGAAACAAATACCTCCAGACCTTGATGTTTTTATTTTAAAATACTCCAGGGGCGCCTGGGTGGCTCAGTCGTTAAGCGTCTGCCTTCGGCTCAGGTCGTGATCCCGGGGTCCTGGGATCGAGCCCCGCATCAGGCTCCCTGCTCCGCGGGAAGCCTGCTTCTCCCTCTCCTGCTCCCCCTGCTGTGCTCTCTCTCTCACTGTCAAATAAATGAATAAAATCTTAAAAAAAAAAAAAAAAAAAAATACTCCAAGCAAAGAACAAACTATCTTTTCTTGGGTAGATCTATTTTTCCAGCCCGTTTAGGCAGAAACCTTGCAGGTCCCCAGGCCCAGTGATTGTTCAGGAATATCGCGATTTTCAACCTTGATAAAAATTTCAGTGATGTCTTTTGATAAAGCAGTCTATGAGCCAACAGCTCTTGCTATGTAAACCGACGCAAATCAATTCAGGACTGACATCCTATTCATCCATGGTCTCTTCTGAGAACACTATAGCCATGGTGATTAAAACAACAGACTTGGAAGCCAGAACCCTTGGGTTTGCCTCTCGGCCCTTCCATGCAGCTTCTTTATGCCTTAGTTTCCTCACCTGTAAAATGCAAATAACAATAGAATTTATCTCCTGGGTTTGCTGTGAGGATTGAAGGCATTTACATAAAGAGTGTCTGGCATATGAACCCGTATTGGTACCAGCTCTTGTCAAAGGAACAATATGGCGCAGTGGCTAAAAGCCTCCCTGCCTGGGTTGGCATCCGCTATTCCCTAGTTGCGTAACTTTGGGCACTTTTCTTACCTCTGTGCCTCAGGTTCCTCATCTGCCAAGTTGAGGAAAAATAACAGTACACACCTGAAAGGACTGTTTGCAGGACCAACTGGCATAATATAGGTCAAGCACTTAGAACAATGCCAAGCGCAGGGAAAGTGCCAGGCAGGAGTTAATTATCATTAATGTCATGTCCACAGTCCATTAGTGGTTGCTGTTCACACTGTGGCACCTGGGACCCAGCAAGGTCCTGAGACACATTCTAAACACTCCAGGTTTCACTATGGTGTGAGCTAGGATTATCTGAGTGCCAAGTGCATCTTACTGAACTCCATTTGAACGAAATCAACAGATAACCAGCTGAGCGGATCCTTTTTAGAAAGCACTGTGGAGAATATAAGGCAGGAAGACAGTCACTTCTCTAAAGGGGTTTATCTGCAAGGATCACGTAAATTGTTAGCTATCCTAAGACAGTAATTGCCAGCTTCTGGGTGGTGGCAGTAAGTGCTACAGATACTTAAATGTGGCCTCTGTCCCCACAGGAGAGACAAGACTCCTTGTCTCTGAAAGTTGGGACGCTCATATGACATGTGGGGAATCCTTGTAATAGCCAGGTATTTCACCCAGCAGAACTCCCTGTTTTGAAACAGACCACACAACACACAGAATTTACTGAACAACAGGGACCCTGAATTGCCTGGCTTCATCTTCACTAAATATGAGCTTCGTGTGGTCTGCGGTGTGGTGGCAATTCAGTGGCAACAGATCAGCATACGCATGGCCTTACGAGGCCTTTTCTAAGTGCAAAGTGAAACGGCCCCTCTGAGAGGGATTCCAAGTGTGACCCTAGTCACGTTGCCCTCCATGTGTGCTGGTGGAGTTAATCGGCCTACTTGACGGGCTTCAGAATAGGCAACACATGGCGGTCACGTCCCCCTAAGTGCAGGTTTCACTGTAAAGCCTTCCGGTGCATTAAAAAAACAACCAAACCAGTAAACAAATGAAAAACACACCGATTTCCTGAACTGACATCAGCTACTCAAAGCCACACTTCCTCATTTTCAAAAATGCAGACAGCCCTTGTCCTCCAAGTGACTCTACTTAGCACTGGCGACCCCTGTGCTCCCAGCTGTCAGACCCTCATCATCTCTGCCTTTAGTGCTTGCAGCTCATGAGGAAAGTGATGGTTGGATTCAAATGTACAGAAAGGAAACAGCTGTGGGAGGCAGGGCCAGCTTAGGCAGTTGCCTCAAGCATTTTAGCTAAAATAACCTATCTGCTGGTTGATGTCTACCTTCCTCCCTCAGCTTACATTATGGATGAAATGTGCATTTGTGGGCCTGGCCAGCACTGTTATTCTTGGAATGTTTTTTGTTCTGAGTTCCCAACTTGTGAACACAAGCCATTTCAAGTTGGGACCAAAAGGAAAGACTTTATTACTTATAATAACTTCCGCTGTTCTTACAAGCATCTTTTCTCCATTAGGGAACGTCTGCAGTTTGACAAATATGAAGAAGAACAAATTCTCTCATGATCCCTTCCGACAACTGTCTTACAGCAATAAACAAATTTCCCACTGTTGCAAAGGGGAAAGTAAAAATGAACAGAGGACAGAGGACATTAATCCAAAACTCAAGTAGCAGCTCTTCCCCATCTCTGCCTCAGAAAAGACAATCAAAGCAAATTATATCCTCATCTCTCACCCTTCAAGCAGACTGGATGGAGACCTTTCAGAAGCAGAGACCAAGGCTCTGAATAGAAACACCTAGTAGCTTGGGATCTATGACTATGAAAATTGTGTTTGGTCTAGATCCAGCATTCCCTGGCAGATGGAATCAACACTAGGTATTACATGTTCTGTAGGAATCGACACTATAAGGTTGGCCTCTTTGATCTGGTGGGCAATAAGCCCAGAGTCGATCTGGTTGTGCTCTGACAGTTTGGTACTCAGTGTTGTCACCAGTATATTCCATTATGGGCCACCTCATTATCACCAGCTCAAGTGTGCTAGAACATAGGGTTTTGTACCAGCCGGAGATAGGCAAGAAGCGTGTCCTGTCTGGTCTGATTTGCCATTATTGCTTGCTTAGGCAGACAGGGGCTTGTGTCTCATGTACTGAGGAGCAATCAAATGCAAAGTCCTGACAAGTTAGGAAGATTTTTTTTTTTAAAGATACATGAGACGCCCTTGCTGCTGCCTGTAAATCTTGCAGACTTGCTGGGGATGATGAACCTACACAGATGCAACCCTAGAGGATAATCAGCAACCAGCAAATGAATCGCTCCCGAAAGAGGAAAAGAAAAACTCTTTAGTATAACGTTCAAGATCTGTTCTAACCTGCGCTCACCCAACTTTTTTTTTTATTATGTTATGTTAGTTACCATACAGTACATCATTATTAGTTTTTGATGTAGTGTTCCATGATTCATTGTTTGCGTCTAACACCCAGTGCTCCATGCAGTACGTGCCCTCCTTAATATCCATCACCGGGCTAAACCATCCCCCCACCCCCTCCCCTCTAAAACCCTCAGTTTGTTTCTCGGAGTCCATAGTCTCTCATGGTTTGTCTCCCCCTCCGATTTCTCCCCCTTCATTTTTCCCTTCCTTCTCCTAATGTCCTCCATGCTATTCCTTATGTTCCACAAATAAGTGAAACCATATGATAATTGATTTTCTCTGCTTGACTTATTTCACTTAGCATAATCTCCTCCAGTCCCATCCATGTTGATGCAAAGGTTGGGTATTCATCCTTTCTGATGGCTGAGTAATATTCCATTGTATGTATGGATCACATCTTCTTTATCCATTCATCTATTGAAGGGCATCTCTGCTCTTTCCACAGTTTGGCTATTGTGGACATTGCTGCTATGAACATTGGGGTGCATATGGCCCTTCTTTTCACTATATCTGTATCTTTGGGGTAAATACCCAGTAGTGCGATTGCTGGGTCAAAGGGTAGCTCTATTTTTAATTTTTTGAGGAACCTCCACACTGTTTTCCAAAGTGGCTGTACCAACTTGCATCCCCACCAACAATGTAAGAGGATTCCCCTTTCTCCACAACCTCTCCAACATTTGTTGTTTCTTGCCTTGTCGATTTTTGCCATTCTAACTGCTCACCCAACTTTCTAACCTTACAGGTACCACATGTGACAGCTTTTATTTTCCAAAGGTAGCCACCAGCCACTCCAACGTATATATATATATGACATATGATATATGATATATAAAGTACATACAATGTGTATACATGCACACACCATTATTATTATGATGTGACTTATTATGATGTGACTACCACTTTACCCCCTGAGAGGTGGGGTCTAGGTTTCCTTTCCTTGCATCTGAGTACGGACTTGTGATTGCTTTGACCAATAAAATATGGCATAGTGATGCTATGTGACTTCCAAGGCTTGGTCAGCAAGAGGATATAGCTTCCTCCTGGCTCGTTCTCTTTAGAATACACATCTTGGGAGCCCTGAGCTACCATGAAGAAATGCAGTTGCCCCAAAGCTGTCATGCTGGAAAGACCTCACAGAGAGACTGCATAGAATTAGAGAGATGTCCAAGGAGCCCCAGCTACTTGAATCCCCAAATGTTTGAGTCATCCCAGCCCAACCACCAGTTGAGTGAGTGATCCTCCAAATGATTACAGCCCCCAGCCTTCAAACTACTCCAGTTGACGCCAAGTGCAGCAGAGATAAGCTGACCCTGCTGAGCCCTATTTGAATTCATATTCATGATTGAAATAAATATGTTGATGTTTTAAGGCATTAAGTTTTGGAGTGGTTTCTTATGTAGCCATAGAAACTGGGATAGCCCACATCACAACACTGTACTCTAGCAAGAATGGATTGCTGACTGAACCCAAAACCTAGTAAGTACTTAACAGTGAGCTCTGCCCACAGTACACAGCAGCTATAACAGATAGAGCTGAGGAAGGAAGTGGAGAAGAATCATCTATATCTGTTTCAGGCTTGTTTAGCCCAGGGAGACTTCCAAGAGACACTAAAAGTTATGGTTGGCATTAAAGGCTAAAGGAGAAAGAGCTGGAAAGGAATTAACATTACAAATGATGCTAGGTGCTCATGTACTAGTACGTATTCCCATTTCCCTTTCCAACAACTTTCTGGGTTCTACAATATCATCCGCCTGCAGAACACATGAATGGCTGATGAAGGGCTAGACTTCAGTTAACTGAATTTTCCTGACTGGTCCAGCTTTCCTTTCTGTGAGGCCATTACAACAAAGTGCTCTAAGTTCTACCTCCAAAAGGACTTAAGTTTTTATATTACAGATGCTGGGAGGTTTTGTTTAGAGGATCCTGATCACTATAATTATCTGTGAAATGGTTTTGGGCAAACAAAGCAAGGAACTCATGGGGGTGCCCGCCTTGGGCTGTGTAAAGTTAGTTTGTCTTCATCACTCAGGAGCGACACCCCACTGCTTGATGATGAGGCTGTTTTGTGGCCACTGGAAGGGCCAGCTGTCAAAGAAGACTGCTTTTCTATAGTAGCCTCAGCTCAACATGCGAACACCTCTCTCTCCAGTGCTTCATCTTCCCTCTTACCTTATTCTACTTTACTTTTCAACTGTTTGCTATAGAATACTCCCTAACTGGAAATTTTCTTCAAAAAGCTATTGATAACTAAGACAGGAAAGTCTTGGCATTGTCATGAATGTGTCAACAGAGGTATCCTGGGGTAGGGAAAAAAGAAAAAAAAACAACACAGGTCTGGAGCAAGACTACTCTGGATTTGAAATCTAGCTCTACCATCTTATCCTGGGTTCATAACCACTGTCATCCTCAACTTCATCATATGTAAAATAAGAGTAATACCTACTTCAGAGAAATGATGTAAGAATTCAATAAGGTGTATAATACATAATAGCAGGCACAAAACCATAACACTTATTAACTAATAGTTCTTTCGTTTCCTAAAAAGTGAGAATGACTTCCTAAGAACTGGGTGGGGACTCAGGTCACGCTTAGAGAACCCTGAAACATGTCAGACATGGTACCTGCCACACCCAGCATCTCATTATAATTGAGGTGTTTAGGAATGTAGTTGTAGGGATGCTCAATGCATGAATGAGTAATCATTGAATAAACTGGGTGGACACTAAACTCATTCCTTAGCCTGGCCAAAGATCCATGAGGCCCTGCCCATTGGAGGAATAATAAGGAGCCAAATCAATGAGATTATTTCCTTCAGAATCTGAACCAAATCTCTGAAGGAGGGAATAAGCCAAGACATGGAGAAGTAGGAATGCCAAGTAACAGAGACCATGTGAGCCATAAGAGAAAGATGAATCCACTCTGGGAAACAAGAAACCATGGATGGAACCATCCTTTTTCTTGCCTCTGGTAGCATTGTTTCCTAGCACTAAGCCCCTTTACCCTCAGTTGGCTTGAAAATGTCTGTTTCTTGGAACTAAGAAATCTTTCACATTTATTCTATTTTTTTTTTTTTAGATTTTTATTTATTTATTTAGTTGAGAGAAAGAGAATGAGCAGGGAGAGCGGCCGAGGACACTGGGATCATGACCTGAGCTAAAGACAGGTGCCCAACCAACTGATCCACCCATGTGCCCCAAAGATTTTATTTATTTTACTTGAGAGAGAGCACAGAGGGAGAGAGAGCACAGAAGGAGAGGGAGAAGCAGATGCCCTGCTGAGCAGGGAGCCCAACTCAGAGCTCCATCCCAGGACTCTGAGATCATATATATTCTATAACATACCTTAATGGAGGGGAATAAAGTTTGCTCTTCTCTTTGGGAGAAATGGGGTGTGCAATTTAGAGTAAGCACTCACTATCTGCAGAGGTATGTGAGTGAAAAGACCTGAGGCCGCCTAGGCTACCACCCATAGGAAAATACCTATCAGTAGAGCAAGAATACGATTCGCTTGCTACAGAAGCATTGGGTAGTGGATGTTTATCAGGTTTTGTTCTGACTCAGCACATGAACTTCCTTCCTAGTCCTTGGATTCCCCCACAGTGTGGATTTGGTGGTGGGCAGGGAACAGCCAGTCCTAACAGAAAGATCACCTTTCTTCCCAAGCCCTGGCACTGAGAGTGTGGGCACATGGCCTCAGATCAGACAGCTGAGGTCTCATAGAAGGATTCTGAATCTCAAATGAATGGCAAATACATTAAAAGATACCACTGCATTAGATGTGCAGTGGCAGCCATATATAACAGGACTGGTAATTGGATTGAATGCCACAAGAGAGGTTACAGTGGGAGCTGTGTTCAGAAGCAGTATGTGTACACTGAGCAGGTGGGTTGAGGATTAGCAGGGTGTATAATTACACAATTTCCCATCAGTATTATTTCTTCTGTCTTCCCTCCCTTGACTTTTCTCCCACGAGCTACCAGCCATCCTTCCCATAAATTCCTTTAATGCCTAAGTTATCCATGGTTGGTTTCTATTGTTTGCAACCAAGATCTTTTGACTGATACTTATTGCAAGGAAAATAAACAGTCTGGATGGGTATTACAGAAGGCATGAGGAGAGGTGAGATTGCAGCTGGGTTTTGTGCTCTTAAATTTTAGACCTAACAAATGAAAATGATGGACTGGATGATTACTGAGGCCTAGCCTGACATGCAGAAGGGATCAAAGAGAGAAACATTATGGGAAAGTCTACCCCAATCCCACTGTAGTGGATGCTGTGATGCACGACCCAGGTCTCCTTCAGAACCAAGGCTCTCATTTCCCCAGCTACCAAGAATGTTTACTGCAGATGGATGGATCACAGCTGCATCCTCTCTGAGATTCACCTCAGCCAAAGGCAAAGGCATGGCAATGCCTCCTCCCCAGGGATAGTTCACATCCAACAATTGGTCCTGGTCTCATTTGGGTAAAACTCTAAAAGATTCCGCCAGCTTCAGACCCCTCTGTGGGATCAGCTGAGTGCTGGATACCATGGCACCATAATTTAGCTGCTTCCTCTGCCCAGTTGGGCTTCCTTCTCCTTCCCACAGGTCTTACTCCTCATACAATTCCACTCCATTCCACTTCCACTGAAGTGACCTTTCCAGGAAACCCAAAATAAGACATCTACCTACCCCATTTCAGAAAACACTTCCCCTCTTCTTTGATAGACAGAACCACAACTCCTGTCCAGCATTGACACCAGTGATATTATGACACGCAGCCTCTCTTTGAGACAGGTTATCTGGCTAGCTTGTTCACTGCCTCAGACTAAATCTGACACCAAAGCTCTTCAGTGCTAGTCCCAGTGGAAGTAGAATATCCTGGGTAACAGAAGGCTAACCCATCAAAGAACGGGACTAATTTTGTTTCAAACCTATAGAATACAGTTCTACCACCTATCACACACATGTCTATGCTGGGAAATCATATGCATTTGTATTGTAACTTTTTTGTTCACCTGGGGTAATTATACTACTATATACATAACAAAAATAGCCACCATATGTGAAATCCTATTACCTGTAGCAAGCACATTAATAGATGCTTTAGACATATTATCTCTAATAGTTTTAATGATTTTGCACGAAGTTATTTTTACCAGTGCTGGTAAACCAACTCTCAAAAAAAAAAAAAAAAAAAAGCCCTGATTTGTACCTTTTGCCAATTTCTATGGTATAAATAAATATTCCCACCATGACTTATTTCAAGCCACCAACATGATGTCACAGAAACTAACACTGTGATGTGATTGAATGTAGAATAGGGAAGAGATGCCAGCAATTGGCTAGTATGAGCCAGCTCCAATATACCTTCATTATGTCCCTTTAGCAGATGATGGGTCAGAGGTTCAAAGAGTCTCCTTAGGGTGCTTTCACTGGCATAATATAAAACTCTGACTGCATTGCCTTTAAAAATAAGGAAAAATTGATACCTCACATAAAAAGTAATCTGGAAGCATCTCACTTCCAAGAATGGTTAATGTCCCTCTTCATATTCATCTCTGAAACCTGGAATCTTTCCATCTTTCTCTGCTGCCATCTCAGAATGATGGCTCAACACCCCTAATGGCCATGAATGGCTGTCTCGGTTCCATACACCTAGCATAGACATGACAATGTCCAATAAGCAAAAGAAACGAAATAGTTTCCACTTATGGATCTTTTTTATGTCTCTTTTTTTATCAGAAAAAAAATCAGCACAAATTTCAGTACCGGTTTTAATACCTGTGTATTTCACCAGGCTCAGAACATACATACTGGCTCACACATGGAGAAGATAAAATTTTCTTTCTTTGCACAAGAAGGAAAAATTTCATCTTTTGCATACTTATCTTCACCAATGTCCTTGGAGCTAAATGTTCCTGGGTCACATGGACAGGGAGACTGGTGTGAGGGGAGCAAGACCTGCCGCTTGTCCTGTTTCTAATCACTGACCAGTCATGTGACTTCTCTCTCATCTGTAGAAGCAAAAGATTAGATCAGCTAAGGTACGAAGTTCTACAACTTTATATTTCTATGATCAAACTCAACCTAGAATCTTCTAACGATAAGCCTAAGTCAAGAAAACGAAATACTGAATGCAGCACCCCGAGCCCAGTGCCAGACTTGTATCAAATCTTCCTTTTCTTTCTCTTCCTTCCCGCACTGACCCTCTCCCACTTCTGTGAAACGCCTAAAAAATTTTAAAAATTTAAAAAATTAAATGAGAGTATATCAAAACATTGAAATGAACTTTTCCAGAAGTGTTTATAAGTCATTATTAAGGGGAAAGTGTGCTTTTGGAAGCAATGTGAAAGCTGGTGGAGGAAGCCTCAGGGTCACCATTGACACTTTTCGCTCCCCTGCCTTTGTTTATCTGCTGGTCATAATTGTTAATAAGGAAACTCCAGAGCATTCATTTGCTTACTTTGCTTCTAATGATGGAAATAAATGGCTCCGATTTAATGTGGTAGGATTGCAGGGCGCCACCGGGCAAGTTTGCCATTCTTGGCACTTGCAGAGTCCCGCAAAGCTCTCTGAGCAATCTGTCTTGTCAGCAAATTCTGCCTTGTCCCATTTTTCAGGGTGACCTGTCTGCTCATCCATCCCTGACTCCCTGGTGGGCCTCATCCCTGACAGCTGAAGGAAAGACAACACTGACAACTCAAGGTTAAAAAGTCACTTTGGGGGGCCCTGAGTGGCTCAGTCGTTAAGCGTCTGCCTTCGGCTCAGGGCACGATCCCAGGATCCTGGGATCCAGCCCCGCATTGGGCTCCCCACTCAGCCAGAAGCCTGCTTCTCCCTCTCCCTCTCCCTCTTCCCCTGCTTGTGTTCCCTCTCTTGCTGTGTCTCTCTGTGTCAAATAAATAAATAAAATCTTAAAAAAAAAAAAGTCACTTTGGAAGACAAGGCCTTCTGGGATTGAGGCAGTGTGTGAGTGTGGAAAGAACAGGGCATTGTCACCCAGTGGCCTTGGGCTTAGGAAACAATTAACCTGGCACTCCTACAAAGTATCGTTAATACTCTCAACCACCGGTAGAAGTTATGTTGTGCCCATTTCACGGGTGTGGCAGCTCAGGGACATTCAATGCTTGCCCAAGGGCCCCCTACTGACCCAGGATTTGATTCAGAGCTGCCTTGCATGCAGTAAAACCTCTGAGCTTAATCCCGGAATGGGACCTTGAGAGAAAAGGTGAGCTAGAGAAAGATTTGGGAGTCATCAGTCAAGAGTCAGTTGGTGGACCCAAGAATGCATGAGCTATCTCAGGATGAAAATCCAGAGAGAAAATCAAGAGCGCAACAGATAAAGAGGGGGATTTACCGATCAGAGGAAGAAGGATCCAGACAGCCCAGAAGAACCAGAAGAGAGGTAAGAAGGTCAAGAAGGAGGTTACAGTCACCCTACTTCTGATTTTTTTCAAATGGGGTTTAAAACATGACAGAATGATTTGTCCACCATTCATCAAGCAGTCCTAACTATGGAGGCAAGTAGGCAGAAACCATAGACCAGGAAGAGCCTAACACAGATCACCCATTCCAGTACAGGGAATGGAGCTGTTAGTCTTTGTCAACCAATGATGCAGCTAATGCAGTGCAATGGATCTAACTCCCCCCCAAAAGGAGCCTTGTAAGTGTGGCTTTGAGAAATGTGCTATAAGCACACAGAGACACACGCACACACACACAGAGCAATCCAGAATATTAGCCTTACATTTGTTTGGCTTGTACCCATTGCCTGATGGGGGTCAATGGTATCCCATAAATATACAGGATCCCAAATGAAAGTTCCCTTAACACTCAAGATAGCCAGTTCTCTTAGGCTTTATTAAGTAGTGACTCTCTTTACATGAATTATTCTTTTTTCTTCTTCTTTTAAAAAATGATTTGGATGGTTCAAAAGAGTAGTAAGCTGCTATTCAACCCTGACATGTACCCATTAAGGGAGAAAGCTGAGAGGGATAATGAAAGACCCTTGCCGCCTGGGTTGTACTTCTCGTTGACTGTTACCCACGTTTTATCCTTCTATCACATCCTTGTTCAGACAGTTATTCAAAATGCCCTGTTTCCAGCCTTTGGCATCAACCCGCAATTAGAATGTTACCCTTGACCTTCATCATAACATGCACTCCTCATTAGTGCCATTTTTCTCTGGTACAGTCATGATTGAACACTAATTACTTCTACCACAAAGTTCTGCTTTGCCTAATCAGATCACATCACAGAAATGATACATGAATTTCCCCCCATAATTTAAAAAGTATACATGAAAAAGTAGCATTTAGTTTTGGGCTCTAGGACTCCTCAGAACCTTGGAAATCTTGGGGCTGGGTCTTATATTTCTTGAAGATAGAAAGGCTCTCACCCTTTAATGCTGAGTCATCAAACTTGTGCCTATAGGCTGCTTCCAAGCTGCTGAACTACTTTGTTGGCAGAACATGAAAAACTGAGAATTCCAGCTCCTTCTGGAAAAAAAAATTTGGCCACAGTCAGCTGGACCTGAGTGCTGGTAGCCCCTTTCTGATACATAAGGGTTCTCTGTAGTCTCTACCTCTCCCCGTTGATAGCCACAGCATTTTATTATGGTCATCCACCCTAGCCCTGGAGGAAGAGAACTGGCTATCTTGAGGGTTATGGGAACTTTCATTTGGGATCCCGTGTATTTACGGGATACCATTGACCCCCATCAGGCAATGGGTACAAGCCAAACAAATGTAAGGTTAATATTCTGGATTGCTCTGTGTGTGTGTGCATGTGTCTCTGTGTGCTTATAGCACATTTCTCAAAGCCACACTTACAAGGCTCCTTTTGGGGGGAGTTAGATCCATTGCACTGCATTAGCTGCATCATTGGTTGACAAAGACTAACAGCTCCATTCCCTGTACTGGAATGGGTGATCTGTGTTAGGCTTTTCCTGGTCTATGGTTTCTGCCTACCTGCCTCCATAGTTAGGATCCCCTGGGCCAGCTGAGCCCCACTGAGGTCTCAGTCTTCTAATTTCAAACTCTAGGATTTGACATCATGACACCTTTCTTGTTACCCTAACTCTCAACCCTTACCTTTGGCTCAGTTCTGAAACCTTGTGCCCTGAGTCCTGCCTTGTACCCTTCTACTCTGTCTTCCTGGATCTGGAATCCTGTCTTACTTTTGGAAGCAACACACTCGCCCTCCCCACCACCCCTGAAACTGGAATCCACTATATGGACAAGACTGATGATAGACTTTTCTAATATTTTATGTCTGCCTGGACTTTCCAATATCGCCTCCCTTGGCATCCTGGGGCAATTGTCTGACTGCCTGGATGCCTGCCTCCTTCTGGAACATCCTTCCCACAACTCCCCAGTCCTCACTGAAGGAACTGTACCACTGCATTGCCTTTGATGTTTGCCTGCAGGACTGTTTTGCATCCCAGATGTACAGCAGCATTTGCAGCTGGGCTGTCTCCCTAGCTCCCACCTACCTTAATGACAAGTTCAGGTTCTGTGTCTGCCCCTTCCTGGCCACTATGGCCCAATGCAGTTAACCAGACCATAACTGGTTCTGATTCAAGATAGTTCCATGGGGAACTGATACCATGAGATCAGATCTGCTTGCTCCTTTTATTTTTCATTTGCACTTTCAACATTGAAATGTTCGATATAGAATACAAAATTTCCTGTTAGCCAAAGAAAATAATAACAATTATGGTACTCTAGGGCATGTTATATTGATTTTGACTGATACATTTTACAAGACTTACAAAGAAAAGAACAGGTACAGTTGATGCTGACAATGATAACACAACAGTGTCCCCAGGAGATACTATTTATTTTTCCAGAACCACTTTCATTTAATTCATTTAACAAATATTTACCAAATGCCTACTATAACCCTACACTGTATCAGGCAGCAAGCTAGCCATGGAGTAAACAAAGAACAATAGGACGGTAAGACGAAGTCTCCCTTATCAAAGTGTTTATACGCAGCTATCATTTAGTACAGTGATGTTCTAACATTTTTTCAGCAAAAAAATTAATTTTTCATATAGTAATTTTACGTGGCACCTGTATTAGTCAGGATAGGCATAGTTATGCTGCAGTAACAAACAAACAATCCTGACACTTTTGTGGCTTACAACTACACAGGTTTATTTCCCATTCATGCTTCATACCCAACATGGGTCAGCTGAAGCTCTTCCTCATGTCCTCTTTATGTCATGATCAAGGCTGATGGAGCAGCCTCTGTCTGGAACATTGCTTGTCTCACAACAGAGGGAAGAGAGTATAGATAAAAATATAGAGCCCATACCCTGGCGCTTGCAGCTTCTAACCAGAAATAACGCATGTCATTTTTACTATTATTTCATTGGCCAGAGGAAATCTCGTGTCCAAGCTTGGCACTGTCAAGGCAAGGAAATATAATCTTCTTCAGGAAGGTGTTGCAAATAATAATGAAGAATAATGCCCACAGCATCACAATGTAGAAAGTAAATAAACAGATTGAAGTGGCATCTCTCTTCCTGAGGAACCTCTGTAAAATCTTAAGCCTCTATGGAACTCAGTTGAGAAACTATCAATCAATGATCTAATCTGAAATAAACAAAAACCCTATGAAGGAAGTTAGGGAAATTGTAATTATCCCCATCAGAAAGGCAACGCAACTCTCTGAGGCCCAGGATATTTACATAACTTCCCAGAAGATGGACCAGGATGGAAGGCTTGTGCTTCCTACTTCTTAGATCTTCCCATAAGACCTTGCTGGAGTGCGTGGCCCTGTACACACAAAGCCCTTTGTCATGATAGCCATGGAATCTCTCAAACCCAAGAAAACTGTCTCCTTATCCACTCACTTGGGCACAACTGCACTTTGTCCGAGGTGGCCAGCTGCAGACAAAGGCCACACCATGCAAAATCTCTGCAGAAATCTTGGCTTGGCTTGACCTTTGGAGTGTGCTTACAACACATTTTGAAAAGCAACAGACAGACTGCGCCAGCTCCACCATCAAACAATTCAGAAAATGAGGTTTAAGAAGGGCCTAACGGGAGAATAATTCAGCCTTAAGAGATGGGAACAGTAGATGGGTAACAGAGATGAGTAGCGGTAGTTTTTCTTATCTGAGATTCATTCCTGTTTATTCTTTGGAACAGAAGCCAGACTTCCTTCAGCAGAGGGGTTATTGAGTACCAACTACGTATCAGGAAAGGTAATATGAGTCAAGAACTGAGATGACTAAGACACAGTCCCTGCCCCCAGAGATTTCAGAGGAATAGGAATGATTTCAGAGGAATTAGCAATGATGCTGAATGCCATCACTGTCCAGACAGGTCCCACAGGATGCAGCCTCTGGGAGTGGGAAGGAGAAGAGAGGAGGGAGCACCACTGAAATGAAAGGCCAGCATTTATGGGGTGAGTGAGCAACACGTTTACCAGCACCACTTTTATGTACAAATGATTACCCACATGTAGGAAAGAGCCTGGACTCAAGTCAAGGATCAGACTGGACTTCCAATTCTGTCATTTATTTTCCCTACAACCTTAAGCAAATATCTAAGCCTATTAGCCTCAGTTCCTTGTCTGTAAACAGGAAATAAGGAAAAGCTGCTGTAACTACTTCACAAGGTAATAGGGCCAAATGCATTGTGAATAAAAAATTGCTCTGTTAAATGTGAACTTGGCCTAGCTTCATTGTCATTCTTGAACACAGCCTCAGCACACACAAGTCATCTTGGTTTGACTGGGACTTCCCAGTCTCAGTAGTGACAGTCGCACATCTCAAGAACCTCCTCAGTCCCAGATGAACCTGGACAATTGGTTTGTCTATCACATATTCTGAAAGGAGGGGTTGTGAGGTCCCTGCTGACCATAACACTGTTTTAAAATTTTCTAAGGTGTATTATTCAGTGCATTTCAGTACTTTCACAAGACGGTGCAACCATCACCACAATCCAATTCCAGAACGTTTCCGTCACCCCAAAGAGAACTCATTAATAGTCAGTACCAAATCCACCCTCCCCTCAGCTCCTGCCATCCACAAATCTACTTTTTATCTCTAGATTTGTCTATTCTGGACATTTCATATAAATGGCATCAAATAATATATGGTCTTTCTGCCAGCTTCTTTCATCTAGCATGATATCAGGCTCATCTATGTTGTAGCAGGAATCAGTACTTCATTCATTTTTGTGGGTGAATAAAACTCCATTGTATAGATAGACCACATTTTGTTTATCCACTCATCAGTTGATGGACATTTAGGTTGCTTCCACGTTTTAGCTACTATGAATAGTGCTCCTAGAAATATTTCATTTACAAGTTTCCATTTCTCTTAGGTGGTCATTTAGGAACGAAATTGCTGAGTCATGTGGTAACTGTGTGTTTAACTTTTTGAGAAACCACCAAAATTTGCCAAAGCAGCAACATGTCACATCCCACCAGCAACGTATGAGAATTCCAATTTCTCCACATCCTCGCTGACATTTGTTATTTGTCTTTTTTATTATCATCATTCTAGTAAGTGGAAAATAGCAACATTGTGGTTATGTGATATGCATTTCCCTAATGGCTAATGATGCTGAGCATTTTTCATGTTCTTATTTGGCCATAACACTTAAATTTCAAAATAAATATTCGTGTCACTGTACTGAACCTCCTTATTGAGAACATGGAGCTCTGGCAAGCTACTAACTCCCGTATAGAGGAGAAGGCTTCTGTCTGCATTGGGCTCAAGACAAGGCTCAAATGCCTGTCCATGGCTACAGAATAAAATCCAAATTCTTTCATGGTATCCAAAGCCCTTTACTATCAATCTCTGATTTACTTTTACATCCTCAACCCCTTTTTTTCCCTACATGAAGTCTCCACTCCAACAGAGCAGATCTATTTATTGTCCCCTGGAATACATCACTTTGGATCAGTAGTCAATGGGAATCTCATTCATAAACTCAAGAGTGTGAGAAATGTCACATCTTCTCAATTTCTATCAATCAACATGTTCTATCCCTAGCTACTTTCCTGCAAAACTGATGAGAAATTCTGCTTCAGTTGTTCTGAGGATTCTCCTGGAAAAACTTCAAGGCTTCAGGAACTTATACATTGTTGAAACATGGAGGTGAGGAGATGGACTACAATGATGAAGATAACCACAAAGATAACCATGTCCTGGTTCTCATGATCCCTTTTGTTCCGGTGTTTCTTCTAGGCATGTCAGAGGCACTGTAGTCTGCCCGTGCCTTGCCTAGGCTGTGAGCCCTGTGTCTAGAAGCTGCCCTCCTGGTGAGAACCAGCCCCTTCACACACGCACAGACACAGAGTTCTGTCACAGGACTATACTCATGGAACCTACAAATTCTCTACTTCTCTATGGAGAACTTCTCTCTACATACATTCCTTATTCACACTTGGGAAACCCCATGGGGAATGTTTCACATATGGGTCTTGGCAGTCACTGGAGCCACTCCTGGGCATTTCCATTTCTTCCCCACCTACTGCTAGCCTCCTAGGGCTTCCTGGTTGCCTCTTTGAGGTCCAATGGCCTGACACACCATGTAAGCAACTACTGTGTGCCTTCTGCTCACATTTCCTCCCGGTGCTGGAGGTCCTCAGACACACTTCAGTCCCAGTCATCCCCGGTCAGTAACCTCCCCCTGTGAAACAAGCCCACAACTCTGGGCACCTGTGCTCACCATGACTTGCAGAGACTGCAATGCTATGACTTTCTGTTTCCTTTTATTTCACATTCCCCTTTCTAGGATTCAGCATGAATGAATCTAAGATTGGGGCACCAGAGAACAATCTGAGATGCTCTACTCAAAATTATTTTTCCTGGTTACCATATGATCCAGCAGTTCCACGCCTAAGTATATACCAAGAGAAATTAAAATATACGTCCACACAAAAATTTGTACATGGATGTTTATAGAAGCTTATTTGTAATAACAAAAAGGTAGAAAGAACTCAAATTGATGATCCAATCAACTGATGAATGGATAAGCAAACTGTGCTGTACTCATACAATGAAATATTATTCAGCCATAAGAAGGAATGAAGTGCTGATATACACTAAAACATGGATGAACCTTGAAAAGGACACAAAATGTCACATACTGTCTGATTGCATTTATATGAGATGTCCAGAATAGGCAGATCCATAGAAACAGAAGGTAGAGGAGTATTTGCAAGGGCTAGAGAAATTGACAGCCAAAGGGTACAAGGTGTCTTTTTGGAGTGATGAAAACTTTCTAAATTTCACTGTGGTGATGGTTATACAATTCTGTGAGTATACAAAAAAACATTGAATTGTAGCTTTAAATGAGTGAATTGTAGGGGCGCCTGGGTGGCTCAGTCAGTTAAGAGTGCAACTCTTGATTTCAGTTCAAGTCATGACCTCAGGGTCCTGGGATTGAGCCCCGAGTTGGGCTCAATACTAAGTACAGCGTCTGCTTGAAATTCTCTCTCTCTCTGCCCCTCCACCTGAACTCATGCTCTCTCTCTAAAATAAAATAAATAAATATTTAAAAAAATAAATGGGTGAATTGTAAAGTTTATGAATTATGTCCCAATGAAACAGTTACCAAAAAAAAAAAAATCTCCCTCTCCTTCCTCCTTAACCCATTGTCCTTAGACCAAGTTTGAATGCTTGTCTTCTCTCTCCCTTAGGATAGGTTCCCTCCCATAAGGCCCCTCTACTCTTTGTGAAAATGAAGGCCCACTGGACATTCCAAACATACCCATGCATTTCTCAATTTTCAACAGGTACCCCACTTAGGTTGTCCTCTGGGATCCCAGTTACAAGTGCTGTTACCAAACAGTGTTTGAACTTTTACCCTAGTTCTTCTAAAGAAGCTTCTTCTTTACCTCTAAAGTCACTGATAAGTAAGAATATTTTCTGAGGACACCTTCCCCAAGCATCACCAACCTCAATCCACTTCCTCACCTATGTCTTACTCTAGACTGAAGTGTGACCACAGATGTCAAATGCAGGTCTTCTCACATGCCCTTGTGTGAAGACACCAAGAGCTGGTTCTATACTGTAGCCATCTAGATACAATTTATTTGTTATGATTCTTCATATCTTTGTACTACATTTACAACACAGAGCATGAATCACTTGCTAATGGGGAAAGTTTGATATCATTACACAGGAAATATGGATGTGCTCTTCAGTAGGGACTCCATTTTTCCATCATCGTGGAGAAGTTGGAAGACAGAGGAACAGTGTAAAAGATGCCCATTTGATCACCTCTGTGAAACATGCTGATCTTACAAAGGGAGCTGAAGAAGATAGTAGCTGGAGGGAACATACATGCCAAGTACTCAGGCCAGAGAATGTGAGTGGAGCCTCGTCAGAAGCTAATTTCATGAATGACTGAAACATTCAGCCAGCACTCTTACAAGGAAATAAGAAGGCAGCAAAACGGAGTGAATCAAAGCCTTTTGTAGAACCAATTGAAAGATTTGGTAATTAAAGTCGGCACAACGAGACGGTGCGTAGGCCAGGATGAGCAACGAGGCTGCTCCTCCAGCCTTCTCAGCCAACATCATGTCCTGCCAACATCACCCTGCCTCTCCCCCAGGCACAAAGGACATTAGTGGCACCAGGTCAACACTGCTGGAAACACAGGGAGCCAAATGGGCTAAGTCCACCCACAGACTTGAGCTGGAGCAGTCCCACAGTTTCTTCAAGGGAAAGCTTCCTTCCATTCTCTGAAAGCTTTTGGGGAAAGGGGTTTGGGGAGGAAGGCTAGAGTGTGGAATAATGAAATTCTCAAACAGAAAGGAGATTTCATCTTTATCAGGAGAAATACAAGCCAGAGGTTTAGAGACCTATGGATAAGCACCACGTGACTACAGGGGTACCTGACAGGCCCCAAGGAACGCAGGCCCAGGGGGAAAAACAGTGATCCACAGGGATCAGTAGCTAGAACCACCTTTGCAGGCTGGCCCATATCTTCCTGAAGGTCAATGCTAGGCCAAGGGTCAGAACCAGATAGGCCAGCTAAAGACACGACATACTGGAAAATAAAAGGTCAGGGCTGTTAGATGTTCCTCCAAACAGTGCCTGGGTCTCCGCTGGTGGATTTGGGGAGCCCAGAGGTTCTCCTTGAGCTGCTGGAGGCAACACAGATGGTGGCAAGAAGCAAATAGGGCTGACTTCCAGTGTGAGTTTCTAGTCTGATCGTTAACATATTAATAATACACCACAACAGCCTGCCATGACAGCAGGATCACTGACCCCATAGCTCTCAGTCCCAGGTTCTGAGGGCTGGGTTAAAGGTCTGACGTTCACTTGCCTTCTGCCTGACTCTACGTGACCTGTCCCCTGTAGCATCTCTCCCCGTCAGAATTTAATTTCAGCAGGGCGAATTCATCATTTAATGCCCTTCTTGTGCTTTATTGATGAGGGCATCGTGGGAATAGGGCATAAGAGCCTTTATGAGCTTCTCAGAGGGAACACATCAGATTTCCAGAGTTTCTGGGCTTTAGAAACATATTCACAAAAGTACTGGTGGGGGTATAGCTCAGTGGTAGAGCATTTGACTACACCAAAGGACTAGCAGTCTGTACTAAGCCAGCAAAGACCAATTGAATAAACTAGACTCAGGAAGAAAGAACTAGTTAGTTGAATAAAGGACAGAAAGAGGGCATAGAAGACTTGCAAAACCAAAGAGATAGCCCAGGGCCAGACAAGGGGAAACACTGCTGTGAAATGCTAGTGTAAGAGCACTGGGATTGGACCTCTGCTTTTCCCTGGAGCTCTTTATGCCTTCTGCTGATACAGAAACCAGTGGCAGCTCAGCCAGCCTCCCCATGAGGAGGAAAACAAACTTTTGTCAGATGATGCCGCCGCCAACTGACTGGAAGCTCCAAGCCCAGATTTATTGAGAGGTGAGATCACAGGTGTCTTTAGGCATGGCCACCCCAACCCACGTGGCCACAGGAAGTTCCAAAGCCTGCCTGGGAGGTGAGGCCTCTGTGGGCATCACAAATTCCCTTCTTCTCACATGTAACCACCTTTGCTAAAAATTCTTCCCAGTCCTAATATTTACCTTCCAGTTTCCTCAGAAGCCCACTTCCTCGTATTCCATCACAAGTCAGATGAACAGCAATGACAAAGACTCTCCTTGACGGCATTTTAGTTAGGCTCCTTCTCAAGTAGGCCTCAACCTTGGCTTTCATGGCCTTCCTTGGCGAGCCTAGTTTTAGCCAGAATCCTGCTAAGTCAACTCCCAACTTTGATATCTGATCACCTGAGTTTCCCATCTCTACTCTTGACAACACTTAGTCCTTGGCCTGTCATTAGCAAGAATTACTGTCAGGCCAGTTTAACAAGAATCTCCTATCCTTGATATCTCCATTTAATGATTTTTCTGTCCACTGCTGCCCTTGTTCTGCTCCTTGGCTATAAATCCCCAGCTACCTTTGCTGTATCCGGAGTTGAGCTCAGTCTTTCTCCCCTCTTGCAATAGCGTTGACTCCTGTTACAATAGTCCTGCATAAAGTCTTCCTTACCATTTTAACAAGTGTCTGGTAAGTAGTCTTTTCTGAAAGTGCTCTTTTTTCAAGAAAGATAACAAGCAGCCCCATAGCTTCTTCCTCTTCACTTTAAATAGACTAACAACCACCACAGTTCACACAGATCTTCCTCAGCCTCCTGGCAAGGTCTGTCTCTTCTGCCGAAGGATCTGATGAATGTGAATGGTACTATATATCCTGAATGTTTCATTTGGAAGTTAAGTGGAAAAACAAATTATGCATTATGTGTCTAAAATTACTTTCATTGGAATGCCTTGGAATGGAATTATCAAGTCTTTCTTTAATTAATTTGGTACAGAAGTTTATTGTGAGGAGCTTCTGCGACAATTCCACTGCTCTGATAAGAGTCTAACTGCTGCCATTCACGTGTTTGAATGCCTGAGTTTTACAGTTGGAGGAGCCCCTCCCCTGCTGCTGTTACCTGGCAACTCACAAATGGGTTTGATTGCAGACAGAAGTCAAAAGGAAGGCCCAGTGATGGCTGGCTTAGTGCGTTCCTCAATTGTAAATGAGACTATTATGGACATAAGTTGAACATGAATGGTGGTGGGCTTTGTGAGCTGACTGAAGGAGTCAGAAATGTCAGGAAAGTAAATGGATAAATAAAATGAAAGGGACTCAGAGGGCAAGTTTCACCCTTAAGGGGGAAAAAAAAATACTTGGAATCTGAAAATCCATTTTCTTTTTAAAAGTGAAGTTTTTTTCACTTCCTAGCAGGGAAGAGATTAATCACTTTGACAACCCTAATCCCACTTTGGTGAACTCTGCCAGCCCTTCCCAGAGTACTGCACATAGATGTAGCACCCAGCCATGGATGTGGGGTGGATGTGTGTGTCTACACCAAAACTTTAGCCCAGGGTCTAGTTCTTTAAAGACAGTTTGCAATTCTCAAGATTTTCCTCAAAATATGCTTTCTGTTGTAATGAATTTTTCAAAATACTTCCCAGGAAGATATTTTAACATATACTTTGCTTTTGTAGGGGACAGAAAACTTTTCCTCTATCCTCTTAAGTTCATGGAATGAGGATGTGTGAATTAAACTAATACTGAACAGATTAACAGGAGAGAGGGCATATGAATTTATTAATTTTGCATGCATAGGGGCATCCCAGAAGGAAGTGAATACCCAAATGAGAGGTAAATTTAAGTTTATATACTGATGGGGAGTCAAGACATGCTACCCCAAAATATGGCACTTGACATATTGAATATTTTAAGTTGAAGGAATTTGAGAAACAGCATGTGCAGGAAGACTTACTGACCTACTGAAGCAGGTCATAAAACCCTCCGTGAGAGGTGCTCCACTATATGGAGGAAAGGGACATCCTTATCTCCAAGACACCCAAGAAGAATCTGAACAAACAGGTTTTGTTATTTCCCCGTTTACTACACTTAGCTTATACCCTTTTTGGTCCTATCACCAAAAGTTTTTCCATGACTCTCCACTCTTCAGCAAACCTAGAAATGCTCAGGTTTAACCATTTCTTTGAGTTCTCATTTCCTTATAAAGTATCCCATGTCACATAAAACATATATTAAATAAATCTGTGTGCTTTTCTCTTGCTAATCTGTCTTTTATTATAGGGGCTCCCGCTAAGAATTTAGAAGGATAGAGGAAAAAGATATTTTCCTCCCCTACAATACCATCTTAATAGGGAATGGGGAGAGGCAGTGGGGCACTTCCAGGGGAACAAATATCTTGAGAAAGGGCACAGAAGGCAAGACAAATGACTTTTTTAAAGGTAAAGGGGCCCTTAGGAGATTAGGAGAGAGACTTGATAGTTTTGTGACAATGTCTGTCCGGATGTGGTGGCTACTCTCTCTAAGAAGAGAAGATTGGAGTTGCTTCCTGGGTGGAGATTTATGACAATTGAGTTCTTTGGGGAGGCTCTGCTTTTAGGCAGATAAGGGATTTCAGGGACTCAGATGCCTTTAGCTCAAAACAATTCTTTTGCCAAAGTGGCACATTTTTGGGATGGCATATCCTGATTCCCTTCACTCTAAAAAGATTTTTTTTCTTATTTACAAAGTTAATGTTTTCTTCATTTTATATATTACTTCTGATTTTTTTAACATCAAATTACTAAAATATCTTCACATGAACTTTGACTCTAATCCTTTGAGTTGAATTAGCTGGAAAGGGAAGACTTTTCTATGTCAGATCTGTGAGAAATTGCAGAAAACATCCATTACAGAGGTTTTCCAAAGTTTTGTCTAAGATCACAGTCTCCCAGTGAAGACTGATGTGGACAGCCAATATGCAAACTGGATAAACTCCTCTGGGCAAAGCTGGGGTCTGGGGTGGGAGCTTGGAAAGGGACCCCAGAGGCCTAACCCCTGTCCCTCCCCTTTCCTTCTCTACCAGAGATTAGTTGGCACCAGAGAATAGGTTGCAAACCAATGATCTAGCTCAGGGATTAGTAAACTCTTCTGTGAAGGGTAGATAGGAAATATTTTAGGTTTTGCAAGCCAAGAGGCAAAACTGAAGATATTATGTAGACACTTACATAACCATTTAAAATACAACCATTGGAGGGGTGCCTGGGTGGCTCAGTCAGTTAAGCATTTGGCTCTTGATCTCAGCTCAGGTCTTGATCTCAGGGTTGTAAGTTCAGTCCCACATCAGGCTGTGGAGCCTACTTTAAAAAAATAATAAAATAAAATAGAACAATTTACAAATGTAAAAATCATTCTTAACTCATGAGTCATACAAAAATTAGGTGGAATGAAAAGATGTATGCTGTGTGATTCCACTTATATGACTAAGTAGAGTAGTCAAAATCATTGAGAAAGTAGAATGATGGGTGCCAGGCACTGGGGGGATGGAGGTAATGGAAAGTTAGTGTCTAAGGGGGAAAAAATTTCAATTTTATAAAATGGAAAAGAGTCCTGGAGATGGATGGTGGTGATGGTTGCACAACAATTGTGAATGTAGTGAATCCTACTTAACTGTACACCTAAAAATGGTTAAGATGATGAATTTTATGTTTTGTGTATTTTACCACAATTTTAAAAGGGTTGGCACTCCAGGACGAGAAGCCCCCAGGATGCAGTTATGCCTGTGGTGACACTTAGCTGCTGCCACTATGGTGTGAGTATGAGGGGCCACCTGGGCTGAGACCAGACACTGAGATGGTAAAGCTGAAGGCAGAAAGACCAGGGTGCTGAAGACTTCATCCAGCAGCCGACTTGAGCACCTTGGAGCCACTCCGCCCTCAGCCTTTGGTTGTTTAAACTTGTTGAGTAAGACTTTTTTGTTATTTGTAAGTGAAAGCATCCCAGCTGATACAGCATCCAGTACATGCTCACTAGTAATATTTTATATTCGCTATTCTTCTTCCACTCCCTGCCCCCAGGGCTTTCCATTCCTGGATGCTTACCTGAACTTTGGACAACTACCTTCCAAATCTGAGTGCTTTCTTTCTTTTTTTTTTTTTTTTTTTAAGATTTTATTTATTTTTTGACAGAGAGAGACAGTGTAGAGGGAACACAAGCAGGGGGAGTGGGAGAGGGAGAAGCAGGTTTCCCGCTGAGTGGGGAGCCTGATGCGGGGCTCGATCCCAGGACCCTGGGGTCATGACCTGAGCCAGAGGCAGACACTTAACGACTGAGCCACCCAGGCGCCCCTAAATCTGTGTGCTTTCTGATCTCATCTAAAGGCCTGACTTTTCACCTGTTGCCTGTTGCATGTAGAATAGAGTGATAGCTATTGCTTCCTCTCCCCCTTCTGGAAATGCTATCCTCACTTCTTTGCTAGGTAGCTCCAGACACATAGGGGTCTCTTGGACAAAGTTGTGGGCACATGACTAAGGCTAGTGAATCAACACCCTCCTAAGGACTTTGACTGAAACTATCAGTGAGGAGGCTCTGTCTCCTGGGGTCTCCAGGAGCACACATCACACAAGCCAGGAGCTGCTAGCGGCCCCCGTCCACCAGGCTCTGTCAGTGTGGCTGGAGCCACTCTGGAGATGGCCAAACTCGGCTCTCATCCAGCTCCCAGGTGCCCCATCCTAATGCTGTCCACAAGGCTCAAGGAGATGGCAACTCCATGCCTTTGGGCACAAGTGAACAGAACTAGGATTAATTTTTACTTGAAGCTGAGAGCTGAACATAGAAGTTCCCTAGGGAGTTACCAGTCTCAAGTCAAGAATACCTGTGAGCTCAGGAAGAAATTTCACACTTGACTGCGATTCTTTCATCAATTTCATTATAATCAGCATAGCCTTTTGCCAACTCCGTTGCTTCTATCCTCAGAGAAATAGGAGAGGATAGAAAAAGAAAATAAAAGAAATCCCAAATTTGAAATAAAATGGGATATTTCTACTTTTCACTAAATTTCTCCCCAATACCATTGCATCAGTCCTGCTCTTCTGAGGAGAGATGTATTAGAGAACAAGCCTATGAAGGATAAAGGAGGGAGGGAACAGGTATAGCTAGGGATGACTTTAAGGCAGGATGCAGCTCCGACACCAGGGAGCAGAGAGAGGGGAGAAAGGATGAGGGCAGGAAGGAGCATCACCCTGCAGTGCAGTTCTGAGAAAGCCTCAGCCAGGCTGGTGCAGAGCCTCAGGGCAAAGAAGGGCCATCAGAAGGATCCCATACCTGGCAGGACTGAACCAGCTCTAGGCCCCCATCTTGTTCCATATTGGCGTGGGGGCAGAGTGGGAAGGGCATGGCCTCAGCCCAAACCCAAAAGTGCAGCAGCTGATGACTATCCTCCAGCTACCTCCCACAGCAGGTTCTCTTGGAAGGAAGTCTGAATGGCGCAACTCCATGACCACTGCAGCTGCCTCCCAATACTGCTGCCTCCTCCGAATCCCAGAAGCACCTGCTGCCACTCCATCGCTGATCTTTACCAATCATTACCTGCCTTGCTCCCTCGTTATCTTCATTTATTAACCATTTAACAAATACCCATCAGCAAGGAGATGCAGGGAATCCACAAAGATAAAGTCATTCAACTGTTATCAAGCACCAACATACCATATGGGGATACAATGATAAATTAGGTCTATGGTTCAAGAGATTCAAAATATAGGCTAGGGGTTCTCAACATTGACTGCACATTAGAATGAGCTAGGGAGCTTTGAACAGGGGACAGCAAACTGTGGCCTGCATGCCAAATCCAGCCCACCACCTGTTTTTCTATGGCCCACAAGCTAAGAATGGTTTCTACATTTTTAAATGTTTTCCCAAAAAATTAAAAGAAAAAATATTTTATACCATGTGAAATTATATGAAATTCAAATTTCAGTGTCTATAAGTAAAGTTTTATTGGAACATGGCCATATCCATTCATTTATCTATGGCTGCTTTCAAGCTATAATGGCAGAGCTGAATGGTCGCAACAGAAACCATGTGGCCCACAAGCCTAGAATATGTACTATCCGGCCCTTTACAGAAGATTGCCAAGCCTTAAGCTAAGGCATTACAAATGTCCACAGGATTTTGCTGCTGGATGCTTACCGGGACATTAGCGAGAGCAGTTTTGGAGGGATCCCAAACCAGGTGCAGCAGCCAGACTGCATTATGGGCTTCCATGTTACTGACACACCCAGGTGCCTGACGAATACTGAATCCTAGTGACCAAGAAGAGAGGAAACGACAGATCTCATGTTGGCAGTCCTCTTTGTTGCCTGTACTTTAAGGGAAGTCCGGTCTTTTACCCAATTTAGAGGGGAAAAAATACTCTGAACTGCCTCTAGAGTGTTTATACTACTTACTTTCCCAAATAAATACATTCTTCCTTGTTCCTAGATGTGGTCTTTCCATGCTGCCTCCGCACTAACTTCACTCCCTCTGCCAATTCTTTCAGACATATCTCCCTTTTCCATCTTTGCTCCTCTGGTTCTACCTGAAACGTATATTCTGAACAGAACCTTTAATAATATGCAATGTTGACATAGCTTTAAAATCACAATCACCGGGTGCCTGGCTGGCTCATTCAGTAGAGCGTGCAACTCTTGATCTCAGGGTCATGAGTTTGAGTCCCACGTTGGAGATAGAATTTACTTAAAAAAATTTTTTTTAATTAAAAATAAAATAAAATCATAATCATGTATCACCTAAACAGAATAAAATGAAGGGTTTTATTTTGTTTAAGTCAGATATAGATCCAGTCCTCAAGTATATTGTCTAGTTGGGAAGAGAGGAAAGGTACATAAATAATGAACGAACATATCACAGAGGCTTAAAATCCACCATATGGAAACCTAACACTACACACAGAGGGAGTACGCAGGCAAATGGGAGCAGGCCCTCCATTCTGCCCCTTTGCTGTTTTCTGAGTTCTAAAAAGGGACTTCCAGGTCAAGCCCAGTATTGTCGCTAATGCTAACAGCCCTTAACTGCTCATTTCACACCATAATTGCCTGCCTTGGTGTCCTTTGTTTTCCCCGGCAAATGATTTGGAGCTCTCTCCCCTGCCATCTGCATTTTCCCTTTGTGACAGTGTGCATAGCCCTCTTGATAGAGAACTATTTTGTGTTTTTGTTTCATTGATAATCTTTAAAAAATTTCTTTTGCCAGTTTATAATAAGAAAACTTCTCTTTAACAGCAATAATCAGCCTGGAAAGTGAAAAATTTCTATAGAGTCAGAGATTCATTTTTAAGATAGTATTTCTCAAACCAGGGTATAAGGATGATTTTTCTTTTTCTCAAAACTGTGGTTAAATACAAACAACATAAAGTTTACCACCTTAACCATTTTTAAGTGTATAGTCCAGTAGAGTTAAGTATATTCACATTGTTGTGCAACCAATCTCCAGGACTTTTTATCTTGTGAAACTGAAACTCTATACTTATTAAATAATTCCCCATTGCCCCCTCCCTCCAGCCCCTAGCAACCACCACTCTACTTTCTCTTTCTGTGAATTCAACTACTCTAAGTACCTTATATAAGTGGAATCATTTGTCCTTTTGTGACTGGTATATTTAACTTAGCATAATGTCCTCAAGGTTCATGCACATTGTAGCATGTATTAGAATTTTCCTTCCTTTTTCAGGCTGAATAATATTCTATTGCATAGATATACCACAGTTTTTCATCCATTCATTTGTCAATGGATACTTGGGTTGCTTCCACCTTTTGACTATTGGGAATAATGCTGCTAAGATCATGGAGGTACAAATCTCTTGGAGATCCTCCTTTCAGTTCTTTCAGGTATATACCCAGAAGTGGAATTGCTGAATCATATGGTGAATCTATGATTAACTTTAGGAATCACCATATTGTTCTCCATAGTGGTTATACCATTTTATATTCCCACCAAGAGAGCACAATAGTTCTAATTTCTCCAGATGAGGATGAATTCTTGGGGAGGCATCTGTTTTTTCTGTAATCAAATGTGAGGTGTAATATAAAAATGCCTATTTTTACATGTGGAGATGGGAAGTTGGAAGCGCTTAAAGAATCCATCAGCACCAAGACTGGAATGCTTAGACTCCTCAAGAAATTTAAAATCTTAATTGTTGGCAGTAAATATAATGATATATTAAGAAGTCTTGGGAGGGCGTCTGGATGGCTAAGTCAGTTAAGCATCTACCTTTGGCTCAAGTCATGATCTCAGGGTCCTGGGATGAGCCCCACATCAGGCTCCCTGCTCAGCATGGAGTCTGCTTCTCTCTCCCCCTCCCCCCACTTGTGCGTGCACACTCTCTCTCTCTCAAATGAATAAATAAAAAAAAAATCTTTAAAAAAGTAGTCTTGGGATGGAAAGATGAACCCCAAAAGGGCCAACCTAAGATATCTCTTTTTTAAAAAATTCTAGCTATTCATCATCGTGGTGGAAAGTTATGGGAGGAGATGGAGGTGGTAAAGGAGGCTGGAGGAGATGAGATACAAATTAAAAGGACCCATCCATAATCTCTTGTCTAACCACATTTCAGTCCGGGTATGGCTAGCAGTCATGAGATGTCATCAACACCATGACATCAACAAAATCTACAACATGTAGGTTAGGACATTTTCTGTAGCCAAGGGGGCCCAGCCTATAAAAAGGGAGGGGTGGGGATCTCTTGCCAGAAATAATAATACAAAGTAGAAGGTGGGCAGTGGTACAGAAGAAAAATGAATTAATAAAGGGAAATATTTGTTGAGAAGAAAAATGAATTAATAAAGGGAAGTATTTGTTGAGGGCTTTCTCTGTGCCAGACACCATCTTAGACTTGGAATATGGTTAGCTTTGCTCACCTCACACGTCCAGGAGGACATTTATTATGCTCATTTTATGATGAGAAAAGAAAACTAAGGCACAGGGATCTAAAGTAACTTGCTCAAAAAGACAGATCGCTAGCAAGTGTCCAGGCAGCACTCAGCAGAGCCCAGATGTCTAACATTATCACGCTGCCTCCCATAAGTAGACTCGGTGGATTCAGAAAAGAGACCTTACTTCATGTTTGGGGAGTCAGGGAAGGCTTCATGTGATGTGGGCAGTGAAAGATTTAAGGGCTTTGGATGGTTACAAATTAGGAGAGAAAGACATTTATAATAAAGGAATAAACATAAAAATGGCAAATCATTATCTTGCCTTTTTCTCTCTGGTTTCTTTTTGAATATAAATGGGACCCCTCTTCCCAGTGCCCACAATTCTTTGCTCATTATGGACACACAGGTGACAGGTGGTGACAGTGGCAATATGGACAGAGTAAAGCTGGGAGATGGTAGAGATCTCACTGGAGAACAGCTTGGAAACCTCCTCCTGGACTTTACAGTTATCTGAACTGATGCATTTTTCTCTTTTGTTTAAGGTAGTTTGAGCTTTGTATGTTCTTACTTGCCAGTGAAAGCACACTAGGGAATGTAAGAAGCACCAAAGAACTGAAAGCAACCAGTTATGATAGGAAAATGTCACTTCAGAGCCTTCAGCACAGAACACATCCTCCTTCCTCTCCTACTGGTCCCACCCTCCTTGGAAATGGTGCCAGACAAGGAAAGTTGCTTTGTATGGCAAGGAGAAAGTCTCAGGAATTCCTGGGACATCCCAGCAATGACTGAGAAGCAAACAAGCACACCGTTCTTTCTTTAGGCTTCTAGAAGCCATCTTGCTAGTGGGGCCTATTTGCCAGCCATGTCCCCAAATCAGACAGGTTCAGGGCAGCCCTATCTTAGCAAGCAACCACAAAGTTGACAATACAGATGTTTAATTTGGTATTTACATTATTTTTTACACTAATGAAAGGTATGCCCTCTGGGAATATTTTTAGAAACACTTAAGAGAACAAAGCACTTGATGGGCTTTGTTGAGGGAAAAAAAAATGAAATGGAAAACACACAATCTTTTTAATGCTTTGATTCTCAAAGAGCAATCCCTGGGTCACAGCATGAGCAAGATCTGGGAATTTGCTAGAGATGCAAATCCTCAGACCCCAGCAATCTTTGTTATAACAAACTCTGCAGATGATTTGATGTCCATTTGAATGCATCTGAGAACCACAAGAAAAATTTTTTGTGGTTCCTTCCATTCCTTCCATCAACTCATCTTTGGTTTGTGGTGCTCCATATTTTAACACAGTCCGATTCTGCAGCAGACAAACATACTATTACATTTCACAGAAGGAAGTGTTAAGGCTAGGGGGAGCAAAGGAGTCCTGCAAATGTTCCCCTTTGCAACTCTCTCAGTTAATTCCAGTATCACCGTTGTACGAAACAGGAATAGCTCCAGGAATGTCAACAGCCAGGGAGGACATTTCTGAATGTCTACCTTACTGTTCAAGTCTTCAAAGGCAGGACTATCTGTCCTTTACATTTTAGGGGAAACATTCCCTTCCCGTGATAGCAGGAACATTTAAAAATCTCTGAAGTACCTGAGCAAGAAAAAGCACATATTCTTCCAGTAAGCAGTGGAAGAAACGGAATTGGAACAGGGAAGGTGAGGAAAGGCTATGAAAATAGGGAGGGATTGTACAATTTTGAAGTTGAGGAAATTTATTTTCTTAACTCCTTCCCTTCCATTCAGCATCAACCCCCAACCCCTCAGCAGAGGGGACTTTGAAAGGAAACGATAACCTACAGGAGCCTAAAGATTCACAAGCTAAAAACAAAGGTGAGGTCCAGCTTAGGGTTTTAGAACCTCTGAGGGAAGGAAGCCAAACTAGGATTCCCCAAAGCAAGATGGTAGCTCTGACAGGCAGCAATGACAGGCTTTCCTGTCATCTCTCAGAGCCTCACCCTGTAGTGGTGGTCCTTGATCTTCTTTCTGGATAGAGCAACACAAAGGCTCTCCTGTTCTCATTCTGTTCACTGCCTTCCTAGGAGCAATGCCAAGGTCTGGCTATGGAGACTGAAAAGTAAGTCTTCTCCCTTCTCTACTAATGTGTGGAAACAGAGGTAAAGGAAATCATTGTTCTGGCAGGTTGGTACCCACCTTATGGACATGTGACTTGGCACACAAATGAGTGAAAAGCTAATAGGAAGAAGGAAAACAATGCGTTTGAAATGCCTTTCTGAAAAACAGCCCAAGTTGAAGGATAAAAGGGGAACATCTAATTGACCCCCAGATTCTAGTCCGTTCCCCTCACTCCATGCCACCCATCTGAATACTCCTGGGCTTCCTGTGAACAGAGTTTACATCAATCAGCCAAGGTCAGTCAGTGCCAGATGTACATTCCCTCAGCTGGGCTGAGCAAGGCTGGCCCCATCAAGGGTCTCGCCTTCAGATGGAGGGAAGGTGTCGCAAACTCCCATTCGTGGAGGAGGGGTGGGGCCCCTGCCATGAGCTCCACCAAGGGGGTGTCATGGGAAGGGAACATGCACTCCTCCCCCTTCTAAATCAGAGCTGAACAGCACCCTTGCTCACAGACTGTCACCTCCTCTGCTCAGAGGTCACTAAGCTCTTCACCTCTCAAAGCTTCTCTGAGCTTTTAACTATGCACATATGGGCAGAAATGGGCAATTTCCACCTTCACAGTCTCGATGCTGGGTTCCCTCCCCAATGAGGGTGGCCGTGACTTTCTTTGTGCCTCTACTCTTTCTTGCCTCCAACTTCCTGTCAAAATGGCTGTCTCCCACTAGGGAATGAGCAGAGCTCCCTAAAGTGTTCCCACGTCTTCCATGCCTTGGCAGAAGGGATAGAGTATAAGGTGTTGCCTTCTAAAGAAAGGCTGGGCTGGAGTTCATGGATGTGGCCATATCCTGCCCTCACTAAGGCTTTGGTGCACTTGTGACAGGACAACTGCTGCCCATTTCCACAAGGCCTCCTTGCCTGGTGGTGGGATCCTGGTCCCTCTGGCTTCTTTCAGTTCCCGCCACATCTCAGCTCCTGGAACAGACCTCCACAGGTACCCTGTCTGCCCTGTCTTGAAGGACACAAGACACTCTGACTCAGAGTGTGAGCCAAATTTTTTAAAAAGGAAGACAGATATTAAAAGGAAGGAAGAATGAACCCCCAGGATTTTTTTTCCCATCCTTTGCTGCCACCGAACTGCATAAAAAGAAAGATGATCAAATTTCCAGACCTCCTGGATATGATCACAACCTGCCTTCTGCCTGAAAACTCTGCCTCCAGAGTGTTATCGAAAAAAAGGAGAGAAAAAGATACCAAAACCCAGGCTGTTTACTCTGCCATTGTCCCTGGAGGAGGGGGCCATCTCCAGATGGCTCTGGGCAGGCAGTGAAGTTGATGGGGTTGGAAGGTGCTGCTGGGGAGGCTCTGCAATTGCCCCAAGCAGATTCTCGCCTGAGCTGGCGACAAGAGCCACTCAGCATCCTCTCGCACTGTCATCAATCATGAACTTAGACAAACTTTCAATGCTAGAGTTTATTATCAACTCTTAATGAAAATATATGGGTTTCACAAAATAGTCTGAAAAGCACACAGTGTCTGAATGTGAAATGGCAGGATTGTTTGATTAGGTGCTAGTGCCGAAGTGATTGCCTGATTATAGCTGGGAGCAGCGAGGAGCCACGCCACAGAGCCATCAGCACACGGGAGATAATGATGCCTTGGCAGTCCCAGCACGGAGGGGGGCAGCCTGCTCTACGGGTTCCCAGGAGGATTGGCTCACATAAAAAATTATAAAAATAAGTCGGCTTTTATGTGGAATACTTGCTTGGCCTCTGCAAGAAGGGCTCGACCATCCCAATTTCATTCAATCCTTACAACCAGCCTGAACGGTTGGAAGCCTTATCCTCATTTTACAAATGAGGAAACTGAGGCTCAGGGTCACTAAGTAACTTGACAGAATCTCACTAGGATTCAAACCTAGGTCTGTCTGGTGCTAAAAGCTTGGGTTCCTAACAAGGAGTGGACGCTTTTCCTGTAAAGGTTCGGAGATGGTTGGTTTTGTGTCTTTACAATTCTTTAAAAAGGATGGGCCAGGTCACCAAGCTGGATTTGGCTCACAGGCTCTGGTTTGCTGATCCCTACTCTTAATCATCATAATGCGCTTCCATCTAGCCTGTGACCTTGGCTAGGCTCTTCTCCTCTCTGTGCCGCACAGGTACATCTGTGGAATGGGTCAAAAAGCAAGCACAAAATGGGAAACTGGGAAATGGGAGAGTAACCTTAAGTCCACTTCCCAGCACCCCAGGAATCTTAATATTTACTACAGTTACTACTCCAGTGGTTTCTTTGTGGTTTTCCTTTAAGAAAATCCTTCCCAAATCCAAGGCTGTGATCATCAAATAGCAAGCAGCTTCAAATCCTTTTCGAAACACTTTTTGAGTGTAATTAAATAAACATAAACAATAGTACAAAACAAAACTAGCTGTTCACAGCAATTAGATGTGCAAAGAGTGACATCATTTACTAACTTTAATCTACAACTTCTCACCTTTAATGATTTTAATGGGTAAGGCTAATTTTAAACACAGGAAGCATAGGATAAAGAAATACACTAATTTATTGAATGTTCACTATGTGTATCATATCTTAATTAGCTCTCCTTCCAACTGCAGGGGTGGTTTAAGCTCCACCAGCCTATACTATTGGTTGAATTTTGAATTTTAAGGATGATTTCTCCCTGTCCTAGCATTTACGTACTCAGCAGATGAACTGGGGTGGGGAGAGAAACAGAAAGAGAGAGAGAGAGAAGTACTTCTCCTTCAATCATCAAACTCTGTTCCTTCAGTCTGAAAGGAGCCAGTTTAAGAAAATAGATCATCAGAGGAATACTTGTTGTCTTAGGCCCATATTTCTGAACAAATCACGCAAGAGGGATGGAAATTCCAGCCCCCTCTTCTGGAACTGAGGTTGTTTGAGGACAGGTTAGGTCAGCTCTGGTAAGAAACAATCCTGATGTCTTGATGTTTCATATCCCTTATGGTCCACTGGGAACCCTGCTCAACATCATGCACACTGCGAGAACCAGAATGAAGGAGTAACCACCATCTGGGGCACTGCTGGTCACTACAGTAGAGGAAAAGAGAGTTCTGGAAGGTCTAGCACTGGCAATTCAATTCTCCAGCCTGGAAGAATCCATTCCACACATCACTTCCATTCACAACATATCAGCCAGGACTAAGCATACTGTCCCACTCAACTACAAGGGAACCACATGCCCAGAAGAAGAGAGAATTGGAATATTTGGAAACAGCACAAGTAAATACCACCAGAATCAATCAGTGCTGCTACACAAATGGGAGAAAGGGAATGAGTACTGAGAAAAGCCCAGCATATATTATATTACCAGTTATGGAGAAAGAAATAGAAGCTCAGAGAGCAAATTAGGTATCCCAGAAGAGAACAAAGAGACAAAGAAAAGACGAGTCTAGTAGGTCTGACATTTGAATAACAATTCCTGGAATGAGAGAACAAAGAAAATGGAGAGAAGGAAATTATCCAAGAAATAATTCCAGAAGATTTCTAAGAACTGAAAAGCACATATTTCTATACTGACGGGACTTACCAAATGCTCAGCATAAAGACTGAAATGGTACCACAGCAAGGTACCAGCACCATAAAATTCTGGAACACCAGAGACAAAGAGAAGATCCTATAAACTTCCAGAAAGAAAATTTCAAAACGTAGTTTCACATATTTGGATGCAAGATTCAGAATGGTGTCAGGTTTCTCAACAGCATTGCTGAAAACAAGATGATAATGGCTCAAAGCTTTCAAAGTTAACTTTCTCTACCCTTTGAAGGTCTCAATCAAGTATCTGGGTAAAATAAAACAGAGCCAGATGTACACAGCCCAGATGATGACGAAGGGAAGTTTCAGGGAGACAACCTGGGAGAGAGCAGTCAAAGCTAAAAGTAGCCAATTCAGAATAAAGCAAGTCAGAGGGACCCAATGCAGATTCTTAAAGAAAATTAAATTAATAGAATGTCTAATGTACCGAAAGAGATGTATATACTTGGGGGACAGTTGGGGATTGTATTAATATGTACATGAAAACCAAACCAATTTTGAAGTCGATGATTAACTCTGGACAATACAAGATATTAGCCAAAAGAAGAAAAATAATCACAGGCTACTACATGGATTGGGTGTGACTTGCATTTCCATAGTAGAGTGATGCAAATCATGTATGTAGCTCCAACAAAAATTACAATAGAATCACATGGGGAGGACAAAGAATGGGTGGTGGGGGTTTGGTGTGATGGGGACAAGGCAGAAGAGTGAACGTGAGCTAAATCTTTATCCTCCCACATAGGAAGTCGATGGATAATGGATAAAACTAGGGGAAATTAAAAAAAGAAAACAGCAATTCAAACGTGGAATTTAGAGATACAGAAGTAGATGCCAAAAGAAACAACTAAAGTAGTTGGAGTGGTTGCCCTGAGGAACAAGGAATGGTGGCAGATAAACAAGGGCTGGCTATTTCTTGCAAAAAGAATTGTTTGACTATGTGCACTACCTATACTTTAATAAAATAAAAACCCCTTATTAAAAAAAAATACTAGAGGGGAAATTAATAGACTATTCCATCAATAAATAGTGTTGTAACAATAGAGGAGAGATTTAAATTATTGACAGTCTCTTCTGCTACAACAGGAGTTTCTATCACACAGATTAAGCTCAAACACTAGTGGTAAATAAAGAAATCATGTCAGTATTATGTGGAAGTCATTTTCAGAGTTGGTGTTCCCCAGCAAGCTTAAGTATTTACAATCAAGTAGTAGCAGCTGACCACGATGTATGTGAAAACACCTCCGTGCAACATCTGCAAAGGAAGGCCATTCTGTATGCTGTACCTGTTCACTCTACGTTTTTCTCTTGGCTTCGTTTGATAACAGGCTCGTTACGAGGTTCCCCCAATCTCTACACACTATCCATTATTCCTGTACTTAGCAGCCTCCATCTTTTCTCACTCCCCTGACTATCAGGCCATGCTCATTTTTGATTTATTAGGTAGAGTTCTATTATTTGCTATAATATATCATTTATTGGGCAATTAAACTGTCTCTTAAACTATGTTGGTAGCTTTATTAGGATTCTTACTGTCTTTTTAGTGCTCTGGTTGCAAAGTAGCTTAGGTTTTGAGTGTTCTTCCCTTGACTTTATTTTTTTCCATGATCCCTGTTATTTTTAGGGTATGATTTTGCAGAATATGAGGGCTTTCAGTCAAATTTTATTGTGTTATAACAGAAATTCTGTGCTTACTATCATACACATGATTTAAATTCTAAGCATTCTTTTAAAAGTTATAAAAATACAGTGTGGTAGGGGCGCCTGGGTGGCTCAGTCGTTAAGCGTCTGCCTTCGGCTCAGGTCATGATCCCAGGGTCCTGGGATCGAGCCTCACATCGGGCTCCCTGCTCCGCGGGATGCCTGCTTCTCCCTCTCCCATTCCCCCTGCTTGTGTTCCCTCTCTCGCTGTGTCTCTCTCTGTCAAATAAATAAAATCTTAAAAAAAAAAAAAAATACAGTGTGGTAGACAGAATTTTGAGATGACCCCCAAGATTCCTCTATCCTGGCATAACAAACCCTGTATCTCTTCCCCTTGAGTGTGGAGCGGACTCGCAAATATGGTGACTCTTACCCCTATTATAAATGGCAAAGGCAAAGAGATTTTTGAAGATATAATTAAGAACATTAGCTAGTGACTTGGAGGTAATCAAAAGGGAAATTACCCTGAGTGAGCCTGCCCTAATAGGTGAGCCTCTGGACTAGAATGCAGAGGTCAAAGACTTGACACTGCAGATTCTCTTGCTGGCCTTGAAGAAGCAAGCCACCATGCATTCCATGGCTGCAAGGAAGTAAATTCTGCCAAGGGAACCTGGAAGAGGACACTGAGCCTCAGATGAGCCCCCAGCCCCAGCTGCTACCTGAATCTCAGCTCTAAGACTCTGAGCAGAGGACCCAGCTAAGCCATGGCTGGACTCGTGATCCAGGGAAACCAAGTAATAAATCTATGTTCTTTATATCTGTTATGTCAGTGGTAACTTGTTAAACAGCAACAGAAAACTAACACATACAGAAACAAGTTATTTTGATTCCTGCTACTCCTTTATTATGTTAGTTTGGAGTAGAATTCCCTAAAGAAGACATGGAACCCAGAATCTATAAAAGAGAATTTTGAATAGTTGGATTTCATAATATTTTAAAATTACTCTATGATAAAAGTCACCATGAATAGTGTTAAATGCCAACGCCATGCTAGAGGAAAGTATTTCGAGCACACGTGATTTAAGCACAGAGGGTGTGGACTCAGCTGTGAATAGAGAGATCTGTGGTCTCCGTTATAACATGATAAGCCCCTCTGTGTACAGCCCTGTGGTAGGCATGGACGATGCAGGATATACTGGAATCTCTTCTTGCTGTCCTGACTGAGAAGCTGGGTCAGAGATGGGCTCCCAGTATCTCAGATTCAGAGCTGGAACTGCATATGTGTTTTCCCATAGAAATAATGATTCAGTAGCCTATTAAATCTATAGGGTAGCAGACACTCCCCCCGCAAGTGGGCATAAGGGAAATCCACCCCCATAACCCCTATCAGAGGTGGTGAGAAGTGGAACTTTCTGCTAAAGTGACAGGAACAAATTCCCTGCAATAGAAGATGACATGGGAGCTATGCAGCCATTGGACTTTTCTGGGCCACCTAAAATTCAGTAATATTTAAATTCGCTGGTATGTACATGAAGGGACCCTCAGTTAGCCAGAGATTTGGCATTGTTTCTATTCAGAGGGAGGGATTAATAGAGAACAAAATCTAGTATCTAGGCTTGATTGTTTAAAACATGCCTCTTCCAAGACAAGTCCTGGGGACAGAACGCGCTCTCCCCAGTTTTCCTCTCTGGTCACAACAGCAGCCTCAACTGTGAGATTTAATGCTTGAGACAATCACCCCAGAAATCTGGACAAATTTAATCAGCAAAAAATTAACTTCTGCTTCACGGATCGATCGTATTTATGAAGGCAGGACACCAGACACAAACATTTTGGAAAGTTTTTTTTTTTTTTTTTTTATAACACTGATGATTAGAACAAATTGAATGCAATTAAGTTATCTGGGGGAAATACACCTAACCTTCAGAGGGTGAGATTTAGTAGTGAATAGGCACACTCCCGGAGAGTCTCCACATGATGCCAGGCAGAGAAGCAGAATCCTGGCTGCATGAGAACCTGCTGGGTGGGATTTCTGAAATTTGGGCCATTAAACACATTGAACAAAAAGGAAAAAGTAATTACCCAGATAATTGAGGTTTGTTCCAAACCTCTCCCATGAAATAACCAGATAATTACAAAAGATTTATCTTGCATTCTGGGAGCATTTGGGGTGTGTGTTGGAATCATTTATATGAATTTTCCCATTGACCACTTCCATTTTCTGGTGTGGAACTCTTCCAAGGCTAAGAAGATCCCACCACAGAATTCCAAGAAAGTGTGTTGGCAATGGAGCCTGGCATCACGGATGTGGGACCCAGCATCATGAGCCACCTGGACAGCCAGCGACGCCTTCATTTAAAGACCATGTGGATCAGACGCAGCTCTTTCTGGCCCTGTCGGTGGCAGCGCTGATTTTTAGAGCCCAATCAAGAAATTAATGGGAATCTGTAGGATGCCTCAAGTCCAACACTTGGCAGCATGCAGGGCAGTAATTATGCTCAATTACAGCCTAGTGTGTGGCTTCTGGAACCATAAAAATCTCACATCAAACTAATCTCCAAGGAAAAGAAGAACCTATTTTGGCATTTTTTTTGCACTGCTAAATATTAATTCCCAATTTAGTCTTCAGAGGGCTTCCTCCACCATTTCAGATTTGTCACCAGCTGCCATGAAATCCCTGAGCTAGAGAGTTCAGCGATAGAATCCATGTCTCCTGGGAACTTCAAGGTCCATCCTGATTCAGGGATGAACAAAGGATTCTGACTGCCCTGTCTTATGGAAATGCATCTCCACGGAGATAATAGGATGAGAAAATGAAATAGAAGCAAAGCTCAGAGGTGACCACACAGAAGACGGCTCGCATTTGGGGGTGGGTTCATTTTTAATTTTCAGGTTTCAGCTAAGCCTGCTTGTATGTTACTTCTTGTGAGCACACACCCACCAGCTGTTTTGTCAAAGAACAGAGAAAGCCAAGCCAAACAAAACAAGAGAAGCAGAGGGACAGCAGGGTGGGCAAATGCAGAGGTCCCGTGCTCCCTACCCAGAGGGGGCACTGCAGGTTGGCCACAGGCTTCTCCCTGCCTGAGACTCTGGGCACAGAGGAGGGATTGCAAAGGCTGAGGGCTGAGATGCATTTGAAGAATTCATTCATGCTCTGTAATATTAAGCATGTCTCAAAAACAGAAGTTTCTTGGTTTCCATTGCTTAAAATTTATTTATACTGTTAAAAAACAAGATAATAGGCCCCAAATGGAGTCATTCATGCTAAGCCCTGCATCACCAAACTGAGACTTACCTTAATTATGGTGTTGGCTCTCCCAGAAATGGAATCTTAAACCAGCCAATCAGGAATCGCCTGATCAGCACTAGTTTGGTAATCTGTCCCATAGACCTCTGCCCTCCCCTAAAGGAAAATGACCTTGCAATGACCAGTTCGCTTTTTTTGCCCAGCATAATTCCTGGTTCTTGCTCCCTTCTGCCTGTAAAAGTCTTTTATTTTGTATAGGTCCTCAGAGTTCCTTTCTGTGTGCTAGATTGGATGCTACCCAATTCATGAATCAAAAAATAAAGCCAGTGAGATCTTGAAAATTTATTCAGTTGAATTTTGTTTTTTAACAATACTCATATTTCAAGAGATTCCAATTTGGACAGATTATCTAGGAAGTCCCTGATTACACTGTAACACTAGAAAGCAGAATTCGGCTAGATGCAGGAAAGACTGATCTAGAGGAGAGGAAGAGGGAGGGTAAGCACTCTGGCCAAGAAATTGACGTCAAGTAAATTACAGATATGACCAGCAATATGCAGTGAAATAACTATAAATGTCTACAATATTAAAAGAGCAAAATTATGGTTCTATCCTTATAAAATGGTCATAAATGACCCTAATATATTGATTATCCAAAGGGCCCCAATGTTCTATAAAATGTTACATAGACCATAATAACTCTATAACTCTATTGTAAATTTGATATAAAATTAATATGCCAGCGTTAAGCATTAAATATTTGATCTGCTTTGCACAATTAAGAATCAGTTGGAGGATCAATTTAGATGTCCTGAGATGAGGGAAGAAAAAAGTCAACGTGGAATGACTGAAACGTACCTTTCTTTTCTTCCATAAACCATCCAGTAGCAAACGGAGACCCCAAATCGGACCAATGGCTTAGTGAGTCCTTTGAAAAACACACCCTGCAGTTCCCCTGCTCACCACTAGGTGACATAGAACATTCGGGAGGCTCAGAAAACTCAAAGGGGAGTCTAAATGTATAAGCCTGATTTGAGTCTGAAAATGATTCTAGGCTAATAGACCAACAATTCTCATATTAATTGTTTATAAAGTGATAAATGTCTACAATCCGTTGCCTGCTGCGGTTGATGAGTGGGCCAGAGATTGTCTCTCTGTGAGGGGCCTCTAGAAGCTCTTTTGTTTAAAGCTAAAAGTCATGCAGTTGGGGGAGGCTGGCTGGGGCAAATTGTCCATCTGAAAGGGCCAAGGGGACCACTTGCTGTTGGGGAGTGGGGGGGCAGGGGGCATGGACTTCTGATGTTCTTGAAGACATGTATCACTGAAGGGAATCTGTGATTTCTGAGGGCTCGGTCATGCATCAGGAAAGGCTGGTCATATGGATAATTTCAACCCCGTGTGAAACCGAAAGCCAGTGCCATTGGTTTGAGTTCTCTGTTCACCTCTCTTCAGTGTCCCCTAGAAAGTCATTCCCTCTGTGTTGTCATGCTGCTGCTTTTCTGGCTTGCCACATTCCCAGCTCCACCCAGGCTGAGGTCCTTTTCTCACCCTTCCCATCTAAATTTAGTTGCCTTAGGTCCCCTTCTGCTAGGGCTAATTCCCTCCTAAGAAAGGAGGGTCAGCTAAGGCGTTAATTGTTGGTAAGGGCTCATTGGGATGTCCTCTGCAAATTTCATTTGCATTTTAATAGAGGTCTTTTAGGCCTTGGTAGAGAAGTTAATAATGGGGGTTTCCTGAGAGACCAGTGAGGAAGTTAAATTAGAGCACCCTGACATTTACTACAGGGTCTTGTTTCTCTCTGGTCCCGTTAATGTCCTGCTCCCAAGCCCTTGCCGAACTCAATTGTCTCCTGTAACTCCAAGCACCTCCCCCAGAATTGTGTGTGTCACCCCCCTGCAGGAACATCTAGCATGCAGGATGCATCCCTCTTAAGAGTCCGGGTGAAGTACCCCTATCCTGACTGCCCGGGCCCCTTCTAAGAGCTACGAAGCTCAGTGCCTCCTCTTGCAAGTCCTGCTCCATCCTTGGAGTGATGGGGCACTGAGAACGAGGCTACAGAGAAGGGCAGGGAGGGAAAGGTTGGCATCTTAGATTCGGTGCAAATTCACACTGGGCTGAGAAACAACAGATTCCTCATGACCCCCTCTCCATCTGCAGTGTGCCTGGGAGCTCTGCAGTCTTCCTGGGGCCAGCCAGATGTGAGCACAACATTAACATCCAAGTCTCTCTGGCTATAAGCAGCCCCTTGCACGGTCAAGAACTTCAATTCTTGCAGGGTTTTTCTCCCTCACTCCACACATTCCTAGAAATCCCCAGGATATGTCTGACATGTGAGCAAGCCTGTGTCCCCAAAGAGGCACCACTCCACAGCTCTGTCCCTCTCCACAGGGAGGCTATAACCACACTGGCCTTGACCTCTACCCCAGTGGAGACTGCAGATCTGTCACTAGTCTCAGAAAAGTTCAACAGGGTCTGTTAGGAAGGAAACCTCACTTTAACAATTTTATCCTTTCTAATTCACTTAAGAAAGATGTACAGCATCCTAAATATTGCGGGATTCTGGGATTCAGCCTGATAAGACTATAAAGCCACAGACAGCTTTTTCCCCATAGCAGTTTTTAGGGTGCATATCAGGCTATCCTTGGAATCCTACTCCCTTACTATTATCAGGCCCTGCTAAAAAAATATATATGTCTTCCCATGCTGGATTCCTTTTGCCCAGAACTCACCCACTCTCCCTAAATCTTGGATTCCATCTGACATCCCTCCCAGACATCATGGAGGTTGATCTGCAAGCTGGCCTCTACACAACATTCCTGAAAAGGATGGTTTCATTCCTAGAAAGGGATGTCAGGATTCTAGAGTGACTTTACCTGGAGGTCTTGGTCCAGTCCAAATGTTACCATGAAGCACCTCCAGAGTTCTGATGCATATCCTCAGGCAGGCACTGGAGTGGTTATCAATGGATGCTTTGTGAAGCTCTTTCTTACAAAAGGGTGAGACCATCTCAGGGCATGCTTCTGTAACAGCAGAGAGAGAGCGTTTCATCACTAGATGCTACAACAGAGGCAGGGACCAAAGGAGAAAGAGATGGCTGATGGAGGGGATGCCCCAGAGGTCTGGTGTGTGAGTTCATTTATGGCCTCAAGTTAAACCATGCTTTCGTTGATGTGGCTGAATATCTGAGGTCTCCAGAGGCATTTGTTGAGTGTTGAGGATGATAGGGTTGTGCAACTCAGATGTCCAACACTACCCAGAGGTAGATTTAACAATCTCTGCTTAAATAATGAGGCTGGAGACTCTTACAGAGAATGCTAGACACAGGTGCCTCCAACACATGATTCTGAGTGTCCCATGCTGACACGCTTGCTGTAGTCTTCAACCCTAGATGGAAGAGGAAGAGCCCTTGGACACCCAGAAGGAAAATTCCAAACCATCCAAGGTCACGGCTGGGACAAAGACTCACCTTGATCAAATTTTATTTGGGCTCCTTTGGTCCCTCTTTATGACTAGACCTCATCCTTGGACCCAAGACTAACCCAGTCTTAGCAAAAAATCATGTGAGACCATCCCCCATCCTTGATATCTGATTGCCCTTAATATCTGACCATGTCCCTCATCACCCACTTTTGTTGTCTGTCCTTGGCCTATCTTTAACAAGAATTCTCCTACCCTTGATGTCTTCTCTTGGTAATTTTCCAGCTGTTGACCCTTTCACTAGGCTTGTTGCTTGTAAATCCTGACTCATCCTTGTTGTATTCAGAGTTGAGCTCAGTCTCTATCCCCTATTGCAATAAAGTTGATCCCTATTGCAATAACCTTGAATATTACCATTTCAACCAGTGTCAGAATAATTTCTCTTTACCAGCTGAGACCCCTGTCCAAGCTGTGCTGGTCAAGGCAAGAAGCACTCCTGCTTTGGTTCTGGGGTGGTAAAGACAAGAGCGGCATCAGACAAGCTATCCAGGGGTGGGTTCTAGGATTCAAAACCTGCAAAAGACATTCAAAACTAAGACCAGGGAAGAAGCTGTCCCCTCTGGTCATCCTCAACCTCTATCCACGCTGCTACCAGTCTGACATCACACAAATCCTCAATATGACATCTCCAGAATTAGAGGGAGCTGTGTCTGGGGTCCCAGTGAGGAGAGGAAAGGAACCAGAGCTGGGTGGCGGAGGCCCTGGAGTCGACAGAGGGAGAGATGCTGGTTAACACTCAAGAAAGGGGCTGCCCAATCCATCCCTTGGTTTGTGGAGCCTGGCATCACTTAGGTGACAACCCTGGGGACAGAGTGCTGAGAAATAGAGTGCAAAAGGCTCATGCAAAGACCACATCCTGTTAACCTCCCAGAACAAACTTAAGGTGAGGCTGATGGAGACTTTTTGCAGGTATGGTGAAGAACATAATAGGGAGAAAGAAAAATAAAATTTCACCACACACTCTTGGAGACTGTATTCCTCAGGACTCTTGGTTGCAAGTGACAGTAATCCAGACTATCTTAAGCGGACAAAAGTAACCAATTAGCTCATGGAACTGAGAAGTACAGGAGTAATGCCCATTTCAGGAAAATGAGATCCAAGGGCTCCAATTTGGTTGTCTGGAAATTCTTTCTCGGAGCCTACTTTCCTCTTTGTCAGCTTCATTCTCAAGCAGGCACCCTCTCCCCTTGTGGGAGCAAAGAAGACCATCAGCTGCTCTGGGCTTACAGTCTACAGTTTAAAAATCCTAGGACAAAGAACAAGACTCTTTTTCAATATTTTCAGCCAAAGCCAAGGGACTGACTCTAACTGGCGCAGCTTGTCATGCACACGCCACTGGGCCCATCACTGTACCCAGAAGGATGCATGCTCTGACAGGCCAAGCCTGAGTGAGACCTCACCTCAGAAGCCCAGGGGTCAAGGGGGGAAGGGATGAGAACTGCACTTTGAATAGGAGGGGTTAGATCTCCAAAGGGAAATAGATAAGCTGTCGCCCAGAGAAGGACTGCTGGACAGGCAAAAGCAGAACCTACTCAGTGAGCTGCGAAGCCTCCTCTCCCGTGGGACTGCATCACAGTTCAATGCTGCAGCTCTGGAGACAGACAGAGGTGGGCTGGAGTCCTTATGATGTCTTATTATGTGAGTTCAGCAAATGGTTTCATTCCTGTAGGCCTTAGCTTTCTCTGCAATGGGAATACAACCTAGGCTGTGGGTATACTGGACAAGACTACATGTTCACTAAATGTTAGATAGGAATAGTCCTCCTTCCCAACCTCCCCTACCACTCCAGCTTAAATACAACTGAATGAGGGTAAAAATCCTGGCTGTTTTTTTTCACGGCCATTTCTCCATTGCTTGTATAGAGTCGGCATCCAGCCAAGATTTGTGAGTTAAGTGAATGACAACAAAATTAATAAATTTCTAGTAAATTTCTACTCTTCAGTGTCAGCTCCCGAGCCTTAGCAAACAGAATTAGTCATTTCTTTCTCTTTTCCTGTTGGCAGTTTTTATTGAGTTCTCTAACAGCCCTTATCAGCAAGACTGAGAACCACACCCATGTGTGACTCAACTCTGGGTCCCATCGCTAGCCTAGTGCCTGGCACCTAGCACAGTGCATGTCGCTGAGTGAAAAAGATCACCATGTCCAGTCTCCTGACCTGACAGATGTCGTCACAGAGACCCAGAGAGGTTAAACAGTTTGCCCATAGCCACACAGCTTACCAATTGAGCCATGACTTCTAGTCCAATACTCTTCCTTCTACTTCATACCACCTGGACCTTGTCTGGTTCTCCCGTGCTGCCATAAGCAACAGACACCTCTAGGGATGAAGTGGAGTTCTCAGTCCTCTAGAAGGGAAGAGGCATCTCCAATACAGAAAGCTATCAGCACAGAGAGCAGCAGCAAGTCCCAAAGGAGAGTTCAAGGATCATTCATGTGCTCTATCTCACATATAAGAGCGTTTTCAGTCTCAGACAGTTTCCTTTTGCGACCTCTACTTCTTCCCAATAGTTCAGGCAGGGCTCAGCCATTCCTTCCCAGCTCCCACAGCACATGCACACCCAATACCAAACCACTGATGGAGGAGGCCACCAGGCCTTCTTTGGGCTGCAGAATAAATGCAAAAGCCCACAGCAATGGGTTGTTCGCCTCTTCTCCACATTACTCCATTCCATCCTCCAACTGAAGGAAGAGGTCCCAGCAGGTGCCAAGCCAACCAGCCTCTCCCCTTCCCTAACTACTCCCAAATCCAATCTCCCAAAGCCCAGCTGCCCTGCTCAGTTAATTTCTGTTAAAAACAGAATCCACCATTACCACATTCAAGACAGTTTATGCTGTTCTTGTTGGAGACCGTGAAAAGATATTTCTTTTATTCATTCCATTTGTTCAACAAACATTTTAGCGGCTCCTATGTGCCAGGCACTGAGCATGCCAAAACAAAGAAACGAAGAATGAAGAATGTATCTCCTGGCTAAGGCATCTAAGTAACCCATTAATAACATTTGCTTCAAAATCCCTAAAGCAGAGAAGCTTTTTCATTCACCACCACTCTGCCCCCCATGATATTTAATTCAAAGTAAATGCTTTGAAGAGCATATCACTAATAGATTTTTAATTAAGAGGGAAGGTTCTTTCAAGGTAAAATTTATCTTTGACTTGTCAAAGAGGTGTGTTTTTTCTTCAAAATTAAAAAAATGAAAATAGGAGGTGAGTTCACACTAATACTGCTAATAGCTAATATTGCTAGAAAGAAGGTTGAGGCGACATGTTCACTGCTTCCTTAGCACCAGGGGAAAAGGCTGCTTCTAAATTTAAAGTATGCTAACTGTTCTGATGTGAGAAAACATATAAGACTCCATCAAACATCTCTTTTGAAGGAGCTCAGAAGAACCCAGTGCAATTTTCTCTAGGACTCAGGTGCACAGCAAATATATCTCAGTGAATGAACTTGGCTGTGCATAAACCATTTGCTTCCACTTTCATTTGTAATGAATTCATTCATTTTGCCAAGTTAATGGCCCTAACGTGTTAGTGTTAGTTGAGCTTCTGGAATGTTCCCCAGTATCTTAATGCTCCTTCTTTACAAGGCATAAGAAAGTATCCTTTTTAGTATAAAAAGGGACACTTTGCTTTCGTATTTATCCAAATACCTAACTTTCGAGTTTGGAGACTGAGGCCCAGAGTGTTTTGCTCAGGAACACAAAGAGTATTAGCACTAGAGCCAAGACTAAAATAAGCCTCTTAACTCTGAATTGAGAGTTATACTTAAAGGAGCCCATTAAATAACTGTATTCTTTGAAATTTACATAGAAGTTTACTGATTGTTAAGGATCTATTATGTACTAGGTACTTTACATACATACTTTTTCTTTTAATCCTTACATAAAACCTCCAAGATAAGGGTCATTAATAGATGCTGCTAAAGCATTTACATAATACCATACATAGCACTTATGGTGTACTGAACACTTCCTATATATTATCTCCAATTTTCACAAAAATCCTGCAAGGTATCATATTCCTTTTTCACTGATAAAACACTTGGTTCTCTGAGAGATGAAGCAACTTGCTGAATTCACATAGCTAGGAAATGATAGGGCTGGCTCCACATCTCAAAGCCTGGCCACTGTCCCCTATAATGCTGCCCATGTAGACAGCCAGGGATGTTCTTCCAACCTAAATAAACAGTATCAGAGACGCTCGCCATCAGCAGACCTATTTTTTCCCATGGAACAGCCCACCCACAATATTAGGTAGCTGCTTCCAATGACAGTGCAGGTAGGAGAAGTCAGCTGGGGCTTCCAGGTGGGCTGAGCTTGAGGACGGTGGTGCCGCAGGAGGTGACTTTGCATTAGGGTCTCTCCGGGCCTTAGCTTGTCAAAGTCAGAAACCTGACCCTGTCATTTCATTTAGGGGTGGCTTGTGTCCTCAAAAATAAAGTCATATTAGCCATATCACAAAATAATAATCATATAAGAATTATGATGATGATATTGATAACCCTCACTTATTGAATATATGTTATACATGGTGTGCTTTGCATTCATGTCTTCAGTTATTATGGAGATAACCTTCGCACCTAGGAGACAAAACCCGTTTTCCATTTAAGACACATCCTCAAGTTGAATTATGGTGTTTAAGAGTATCCTAAAGAAAGTGAGCAAAGAATTGTTATGGAGGAGGTAAGGGTCTTACCTCAATCTGCAGTGATTTACTGAATATCCCCTAGGGAAGGATCATTGCTAGGAGTTGATTTTCTTATATAAGTGTTTGACAGCTTAGTCTAAAATCAGAACAGGTGATATGATAATCATTACTCAAGTCTAGACTAAGGCTATTTTCCCCCCTTTGGTGCTCCTTAATAGCGATGTCAGGGACGCCTGGGTGGCTCAGTCGGTTAAGCGGCTGCCTTCGGCTCAGGTCATGATCCCAGGGTCCTGGGATCGAGTCCCACATCGGGCTCCTTGCTCGGCGGGGAGCCTGCTTCTCCCTCTGCCTGCCTCTCCCCCTGCTTGTGTTCTGTTTCTCTGACAAATAAATAAATAAAATCTTCAAAAAAAAAAAAATAGCGATGTCAAACATTTATGCTATGATGTCTAAGGCAACAATCTGGTAAGATTTTGAGAAATCTTGTTGGTGTCATCATGTAATAACTTATTTACAAATCTGATCATAATATATGTTACTTCTGAGAAGACTTAAGCAGTTAGGTGGTCTCTTCTGTTGCACCTTGATTTTTTTTAATTTAATTTTATTATGTTATGTTAATCACCATATATTACATCATTAGTTTTTGATGTAGTGATCCATAATTCATTGTTTGCGTATAACACCCAGTGCTCCATTCAATACGTGCCCTCTTTAATACCCATCACCAGGCTAACCCATCCCCCCACCCCCTCCCCTCTAGAACCCTCAGTTTGTTTCTCAGAGTCCACAGTCTCTCATGGTTCATCTCCCCCTCCAATATCCCCACCCCTTCATTTTTCCCTTCCTACTATCTTTTTTTTTTTTTAACATATAATGTATTATTTGTTTCAGAGGTACAGGTCTGTGATTCATCAGTCTTAAACAATTCACAGTGCTCACCATAGCACATACCCTCCCCAATGTCTATCACCCAGCCACCCCATCCCTCCCACCCCCCACCACTCCAGCAACCCTCAGTTTGTTTCCTGAGATTAAGAATTCCTCATATCAGTGAGATCATATGATACATGTCTTTCTCTGATTGACTTATTTCGCTTAGCATAATACTCTCTTGTTGCACCTTGATTTTGACAATTTTTTGTCCTGGTGTTTTGGGAACAAAACAGTGTGTTAGGCCAAGGGAGCCATATCTCATCTTACTATGTAGTGGCAGCAACATCTTTTTATCTATATCAGCAACCAAAACCAACCTCATTCCAAAAAGTAGAGATAGGAACTTATTTGCAAAGTGCCTCAAAAGCCACCCACTCTTTTGCAGCCTTCGGCCTCTTTTGGATGGCTCTGTAAGGCAAGATCATGACAATAGAAATGAACTGGGGCACTTCAAATAGAAGCCATTGGTTCTAAAAGATGGCAAAATAAGGAAGAGTAAAAGTGCCAGTATAATTCCATCCTCCTATGCCCTCTAGAGAAAAAAATATTTCTAACATTGGCTCTGGATACATGGAAACACTTGATATATGAATGGAGACATTCAACATGCTGACCAAAGAATAGAGAAGGCCCAATGCAATCTGAGTGTCAAGACTAGATTCCAGGGCGCCTGGGTGGCTCAGTTGGTTAAGCGACTGCCTTCGGCTCAGGTCATGATCCTGGAGTCCCTGGGTCGAGTCCTGCATCGGGCTCCCTGCTCAGCAGGGAGTCTGCTTCTGACCCTCCCGACCCTCCCCCCTCTCATGTGCTCTCTCTTTCAGTCTCTCTCTCTCAAATAAATAAGTAAAATCTAAGAAAAAAAAAAAAAAAGATTAGATTCCATCTCATTCCTTCTACTGGAGCAAATAACCAGGGGTCAATTAGCTGAGAAAGAGATGCTGGATTCATAATAAGGGCCCTGCGTTTTTGTCAAAAGTATACCAAAACAGTAGAAAAGCTAAAACCAAAATGTTAGGCTGAGGTTAGGTACAGGAAAAGATGTAGACAGGATATAAAAGCCAAGTACAAAGAATCATAAATGGGTCAAATTCAGACTTGACACAGCTCTAAATACAGTCTAAACATTAGTAATTTCTGGGAAGTTTTCTGCAGCTTAGTTTCATCTATCACATGCAGATTCTCATATCTTATCATGACATACTGAGTTTATTAAGTTTATTTTGAGGACCTACATGCCATTTCCTTCCACAGCTGTACCAACATGCATACACACATACTCAGCCAAAATTAGTCTCACTGATAAATTATATACAAACCAAAGGAAACAGGTTCAATCAGCCAAAAGTTTTTTTGGAAGATTGTGCATTCATTTGGGGAAAAAATAAAGTTAGATCCCTATCTCAAACTATAATTAAAATTAAAATTCCAGGAGGATTATAGATTTAAACATTAAAAAAACTATAAACATATTAGAGGATATTTCTAGCTATGGTGGCCTGAAAAGGTTGGAAGGTCCTCTCTCCAAAAGACAAGTAACTAAAAAGTTTTTATTTGTGAAAACCTATTCAAGCCTTCTATAATGACAGCAGGAGTTCTGAGGTTCTGATCCCCCATCCCAGTTCATTTGGCAATATTAGTTAGGTTTTACTACTAGAGCAGGTCTAGCTCAGAACATCAGCAGCCTTGCTGCCAGGGGTAGATTTAATTTGGAGCAGAGAGCAAAAACTCTCACTGTTAGTGTTGTTAATTAAAATAGCAAAGCTGGAGGATGTCTGGGTGGCTCAGTCGGTTAAGCATCTGGCTCTTGATTTCAGCTCAGGTCATGCTCTCGGGGTCCTGAGATCAAGCCCCACATCAGGCTCCCCACTTAGCAGGGAGTCTGCTTGAGGATTCTTTCCTTCTCCCTCTGCCCCTTCCCCTGCTCTCTCTCTCTCAAAAAAAAATAAATAAATCCTTAAAAATAAAATAAAATAGCAAAGCTGTTACAAAAAGAATGCAGAAAACTTGTATCTCTGCTAGCCTGAGGTTGTGATCCCATTTGGGGCAAGGGGAAGGCCAGCCAGGAATTTATGGGGAGATCCTAGAAATAAGAAAGCTATTGAAGGGCTAGATTAACTCTCCCCACATCCTTGGATGATTGGAAAACTACACACATGTGCAAGAAGACTTGAGAGAACCTGGTATAAAAGGAAAGTCCAAGCATACATGAGAACTGGCTGAACTTTGAATGTACTCCCCAACCCAGAAGCAGATTTCTTGGCAGAGTTAAATTTTTACAAACTCAAGATATTTGAGCACAACTTCTGCCTAAATCATTGGTTGATCACTAAGCTATGTAGACATAGAGGGGAGCCACAGAAAGTTAGGCTAAAAAAAATTTTTTTTAATGTGTAAAAATATCAGTGGCCATATACTACAAAGGAGACAAATTCTACAGCTTAAGTACAAGAAAATTACAAAAAGAAAGAAAAGAGAATCAGGGTGGAAAATCAGAACTTAGAGTTTCAATAATATATTATCAATATACTATCTAAAATGTCAGTGTTAAACAAAAATTATGAAACATATGAATAGAAAAGTGTGGCCATAGTCAAGAATAAAAGCAGTCAATAGACATTAATTCTAACTGTGCCCAGATGTTGGGAGTAGCAGATAAGGACATCAAAGCAGCTATTATTAGTAAGCATAAGAATTAAAGGAACATATGCTAAAAGAATTGAAGGAAAATATAACAATTGAAAATAGGGACTCTGAATATAAAAATATAAACTATAAAAAGAACCAAAGAAAAAGTAGATAACAAATAAAATGAAAAATGGACTTGAGAAAAGATGTGAGATGACAGAAGAAAAAAATCCATAAATTTGAGGATAGATTAGTAGAAATTATCCTCCCTGAGGAACACAGAGAAAAAAGATTGAAGGAAAACAACAGACCCCACAGAGACCCTTGGGACAACATGAAGAATACCAGCACACATCTAACAGTAGTTCTGAAAGAGAAAAGAAAAAAAGGAACAGAAAAAAAATTGAAGTAGTAATTCCTGAAAACTTCCCAAATGTGCTGAAAAACATTCATAGGCAGGTTCAAGGAACCCAACAAACCTAAGTAGGACAAGCACAAAGAGAGTCATACATCATAGTCAAATTCTTGAAAGCCAAAGACAATGAGAAAATCTTGAATGCAGTAAAAGAAAAATGACTGTCATGTATGGGAGAACAACATATATATCAGCTGACTTTCCATCAGAAAAAAATGGAGGCTAGAAGGCAGTAGAATGACATACTCGAAGAGCTAAAAGAAAGAGGGTTTCTTTTTTTTTTAAAGGTTTTATTTATTTATTTGAGAGAGAGAGAATGAGAGAGAGAGCACATGAGAGGGGGGAGGGTCAGAGAGAGAAGTAGACTCCCCGCCGAGCAGGGAGCCCAATGTGGGACTTGATCCAGGGACTCCAGGATCATGACCTGAGCCGAAGGCAGTCACCCAACCAACTGAGCCACCCAGGCGCCCCAAGAAAGAGTGTTAGCCAATAGATTTAACATAACTAGTTTTCAAAAGTAAAGGCAAAATAAAGTCGTTCGAAGATAAACAAAAACTGAGAAGGTGTATAGCAATCAGAACTGTCCTATGACAAATACTAAGGGAAGAATTTCAGGCTGAATGAAAAGATGCCAGTTAGTAATTTGAATTCACACACACACACACACACACACACAGCTTGAAATAATAATTATGTGGATAAACAAAAGATTGCATAAATAGGCATTGTTCTCTATTCTTTTTCTCTGAATTTCTTTTTTAAAGTCATTACCTATCAATAATTATAATGCTGTACTGTTGAACTTATGACATATATAGATATAATATATATGGCAATAATAGCAGAGAAGAGGGAGGAGAAGAAATAGAGCCATACTAGAACAAAGTTGCTATATTTTACCAGAATTGTCATTATTAAGCTGAAGCAGGTTGTGATAAGTTTAGATACATATTGTAACTTAGACCACCACTTAGGAAATTAATTTTTTAAAATAGTTAATAAAACAACATAGATATTGAAATGGTATACTAAAAATATTTGTTTAACACAAATGAAGGCAGCAAAAGAAAAACAGAGGAACAAAACAGACATGAGACATACAGAAAACAAACAGCAAATGGCAAATGTAAAGCCAACCATATCAGTTAAATTAAATGTGAATGGATTAAACACTTCAGTCAAAAGGCAATCATCATCAGCCTGGTAAAAAAGCAAGTTCCAACTATATACTGTCTTCAAGAAAAATGCTTTAGATTTAAGGATACAAATAGATTGAAAGTAAAAGAATGGGAGATACACACACACACACACACACACACACACACACACACCATCCAACAGTATCATAAATAGCTGGAGTACCTATGTTAATATCAGAAAAAAATTGAATTTAAAACAAAAATATTACTAGAGATTAAAGAAGAACACTGTGTGATGATAAAAGGATCAAAACATTAGGAACTTATAACAATTATAAATACATAGGCACCTAATAACAGAGTGACTAATACATAAAGCAAATATTGACAGAATTGAAATAGATAATTTAGTAGTTATAGCTGGAGATTGCAAGTCCCTTCTCTCAGCAATTAAACTAGAAATAAAATTAATAAGGATATAGAAGTCTCAAACAACCATAAACTAACTGTACCTAACATATATAGAACACTCCTTCCAACAACTACAGATTACACAACAGTTTCAAGCCCACATGGAACATTTTCCAGGATATGTTAAATCATAAAACAAATCTCAATAAGCTTAAAAGGACTAAACTAATATGAAATATATTCTACAACCATGATAGAACAAAACTGAAAATCAACAACAGAAAGAAATTTGGGAAATCTTCAAAATTTTTTGAAAAACATACTTCTCAAATAACCCATGAGTCAAAGAAGAAATCACAATGTTAATTAGATAATATTTCAAACTGAGTGAAAACAAAACCAAACATACCAAAATGTATGAGTACAGTTAATGCATTGTTCAGAAGAAAACTTATAGTATTAAATACTTAAATTGGAAGGAAGATCTATAATCAATAATCTAAGCTTGCACCTCAAGAAGTTAGGAAAAGAAGAGCAAATCAAACCCAAAGTAAGTACATAGAAAGAAACAATAAAGATCAGAGTAGAAATCAATAAAATAAAAACAATAAAGGAAAAAAATGCAACAAAATCAAAAGTTGATTCTTTGAAAAGATGAATAAAATTGATAAAACTTTTACTAGACTGACAAAAGAGGAGATAAAGTATAAATTACCAAAATCAGGAAATAAAAAGGGATATAACTAGCGATCCTACAGAAATTGGAAGGATTATAAGAGAATATTATGAGCAACTTAATGGCAGTAAATTACACAAATTAGATGAAATGGATAAATTTCTAGAAAGACAAAAATTACCAAAACTGACTGAATAAGAAATTAAAAATCTGAAAAGACCAATAACAAATGAGAAATTGAATTAGTAATTAAAAATCTTCCTACAGAGGAAAGCACAGCCTCAGATGACTTTACTGGTGAGTTTTATAAAACATTTAAGGAAGAAATGTAACCAATCTGATACAAACTCTTTCCAAAAATAGGTGTTTTAGTTTGCCTTAACAAAGTACTCCAAACTGAATGACTTAAACAATAGAAATGTATTGTCTCATGGTTCTGGAGGCTAAAAGTCTGATATCAAGATGTTGACAGTGTTGGTTCCTTCTGAGGAACCAGAGTCTGTGCCAGGACTCTCTCCTTGGCTTGTAGATGGCCATTTTCTCCCTATGCCTTCACATAGTCTTCCCTCTGTCTATGTCAGTGTCCAAACTTCCCTTTCTTATAAGGACACCAGTCATACTAGGTTAGGACCCACACTACTGATCTCATTTTAAGTTGATTACCTATGTAAAGACTCTATCTCCAAATAAGGTCACATATGAGTTTGGGGGAGGGGCACAATTCAATCCATGACAGTAGGTGAGGAGCAAACACTTCCCAACTCATCCTATGAGGCCTGTATTATCACCTAGATACCAAAGCAGGACAAAGGCATCAGAAGTAGAGAAAACTATAGACCAATATCCTTATGAAAATTGACAGAAAAATTCTTCAAAAATAGTATTAGCAAACTGAATACATAAATATGTGTATATTTTTAATTATACACCATGATCAAATGGGAATTACCTCAGGAAAGTAAGATTGGTTTAACATCTGAAAATAAATTAATATAGTATACTAAATAGAATAAAGGGCAAAAATCACATTATCATTGGGGCACCTGGGTGGCTCAGTCAGCTAGGCATCTGCCTTTGGCTCAGGTCATGATCCCAGGGTCCTGGGATTGAGCCTTGTTTTGGGCTCCCTGCTCATCAGGGAGCCTGCTTCTCCCTCTCCTTCTGCCCCTCACCCCTGCTCATGCTCGCTCTCTCTCTCAAATAAATAAATAAAATCTTTTAAAAAAATCAAGATCATCTCAACAGATACAGGAAAAGTATTTGACAAAATCCAATACCCATTCATGATAGAAAAAAAAAAAAAACTCTCCACAAAGTAGATAAAACCCAAATTTCCTCAACCTGATAAAGAGCTTCAAAAAACCTATAGCTTAATGTTATACTTCATGGTGAAAGACTGAAAACCTTCCCCTAAAATCAGGAACAAGACAAGGATGTCCATTGTTTTTTAATTTACTTATATACTTTTTATTTAAACTCAATTAATTAATATATAATGTATTATTAGTTTCAGAGGTGGAGGTCAGTGATTTGTCAGTCTGATATAATACCCAGTGCTCATTACATCCCGTGCCCTCCTTAATGTCCATCACCCTTTTACCCCATCCCCCTACTCCCCTCCCCTCCAGCAACCCTCAGTTTGTTTCCTATGATTAAGAGTCTCTTATGGTTTGTCTCCCTCTCTGATTTCATCTTGTTTCATTTTTCCTTCCCTTCCCTTATGATCCTCTGTTTTGTTTCTTAAATTCCACATGAGTGAAATCATATGATAATTATCTTTCTCTGATTGACTTATTTTGCTTAGCATAATACCATCTAGTTCTATCCATGTCATTGCAAATGGCAAGGTTTCATTTTTGATGGCTGTGTAATATTCCAGTGTGTGTGTGTGTGTGTGTGTGTGTGTGTGTACCACATCTTTATCCATTCATCATCCATCAATGGACATCTGGGCTCTTTCCATAGTTTGGCTATTGTGGGCACTGCTGCTATAAACATTGGGGTGCAGGTGCCCCTTCGGATCACAACATTTGTATCTTCAGGGTAAACACCTAGCAGTGCAATTGCTGGGTTTGTAGGGTAGCTCTATTTTCAACTTTCTGAGGAACCTCCATACTGTTTTTCAGAGTGGCTATACCAGTTTGCATTGGGACTTGATCCCAAGACCCTGGGAATGCAAGCTGGTATAGCCACTCTGAAAAACAGTATGGAGGTTCCTCAGAAAGTTGAAAAACAGTGTAAGAGGGTTCCCCTTTCTCTGCATCCTTGCCAACATTTGTTGTTTCCTTACTTGTTAATTTTAGCCATTCTGCCTGCTCAAGCACTCTCTCTCTCTCTCAAATAAATAAATAAATCCTTTTTAAAAATGTTGAACATATACTTAACAAATGATGTAGCAATTCTACTCCTAAGTATCTACTGAAAAGAAATGAAGGCATATGTCTACACAAAGACTTCCATGTGAACCTTTTAAGTAATATAATTCATTTATTGTAGAACTGGAAATAATCCAAATGTCCATCCACTGGTAAACAGATAAACTAAATGTGATATATCTGTATATATACAATGAAATGATATTTAGCACTAAAAAGAAACAATCTACTGATACAACATAAATAAACCTTAAAATCATTACGTGAAATGAAAGAAGCCAGGCACAAAAGACGACATATTGCCTGGTTCCATTTATATGAAATTGCTAGAAAACACAAACCTATAAAAATAAAAAAGAGATCAGTGGTTGCCTGAGTCTGAGGGTGAGAGCAAAAAATAACAACAAATGGATACAAGAGAACTTTCTGAGTTAATGGAATGTCTTAAAACTGGATAGCTGTGCAGCTCTGCACATTTGCAAAATAATTGAATAGTCCACTTATCTTGGGTAAATTTTTTGCTTCTAAATTATATTTGAACAAAGCCTTTAATTAATTAAAATGGAAAAAGCGTACTAGAATAGGAATACAAAAATTAATATATGTTAATTAAGTCCTGCAGAAGCAAGTGATGTGGGAATGAACATAGAAAAAATATTTTATTTTATTTTTTTAAGATTTTATTTCTTTGACAGAGAGAAAGAGAGAGATCACAAGTAGGCAGAGTGGCTGGCAGAGGGAGAGGGAGAAGCAGTATCTCCACTGAGCAGAGAACCCAATGTGGGACTTGATCCCAAGACCCTGGGATCATGATCTGAGCCAAAGGCAGATGCTTAACCAACTGAGCCACCCAGGTGCCCCAAGAAAAAGTATTTTAAAGGAATAACTGACAATTTGCTAAAGTTTGGAAGGGGAAGATGAAGGAGAAGAAGGAATTAAAAGTAGCACAAGTTTTCACATCAAAGTTGGTCATCTAAGCTGCCTTTCTAAGTTGTAAAATATTATTATTAAGTTTGGTTGAGTTTAATAGGCAATTGAAAATACAATCCTGGAGCTCAGAAAGATGTCAATTTGAAGGATGCCGATTGGGAAATCATCCATGGAGTTGAAATCATGGGAGTGAATGAGGTTGTAAGTGAGAATGTTGAGAGCAAGCAGGACGGGAGAGAATCTTGCAGAACACCCACACCTAAAGAGCCTGAGGAGGAAGTTAGAATAGAGATAGCTGTGGATTTTAAAAGGGAAAAAAAATCTGTGCCTTCCTGAGACTCACTCAGTGATGAGGCATCAGGCAACGCACACGCCAAAGCCGTAGTATTTTCTAGATAATAAAGATCAAAAACGTGATAGCTTTTGCCCTTTTGCCTAACTTCTTAAAATAGATTTATTTAGAAGAAACATTTTCGTTTTGGTTTGGTTTTGTTGTTATTATGTATTATCTTTCTAAGTAGGTAATACATTAATTAACATGATTTTTTAAAATGAAGACAATATAAAAAAGCCAGATACAGCACCTCCCCACCTCCCAGTAGATAACAAGTTGTAATAGTTCTCTGCTTTTCTTAAGGATGAAATTTTGAAGGAAACACAGGAATTGAGTAAAATTATGAAAAAAAGGGGTGAAAATAAAAAGAAATGAGGGAAGAAGAAGTCCAGGGGACAGGGAAGAGAGAGAGGGATAGGAGAAGGACATGAAGAAGACAAAAAGGTGGAGATGGGGGATTTTATGTGGCTTAGTTGCCATTCCTTGGGTCCCCATCCCAGAAGGATTCCCTGGCCCACAGCCCTGTGTCCACCCTGCCTCTCCTTACAGAGCCTAACCTCGTTTGCTGGGACAGTGACATTGACCCTCTTCCTATATCTGTGCTCTTAAGAGTGGGCAGCCCCATCTCTGCCTGTGGCCTCCCTCCCTGTGGGGACAGCAACAAGAAGGCCTGGGCAAGAGCTGCTTGGGTTTTAAAGAGGTGCAAGTTTTCAACATAGTCACCAGAAACTCAGTTACTAAATGCAATGCATACTTCTAACTGGATCTTTATGCTATAAAGAGCACTATCGGGACAATTGAAGACACCTGAATTTGGATAGTGGCAATGTGTTGGTGTTCATGTCCCAATATCAATGGTAGTATGGTGTTTATATAGGAGAATTCCCTGCTCTGTAGGAACTACTAAAATGTTTGGAGTGATAGAGAATCATGTGGGCAACTTACTCTCAAATGGTTGGGGGGTGGGGAGTCCTTTTGGTATACTTGCAACTTTTCTATAAGTTTGAAATTCTTTCAAAATATTTAAAAGACTCTATGTGATTGGATAGGTTGGTGTGATGTTATGTTTCTGGATTATGGGTTAGTAAACCCAACAGAATGGAACGGCAAAGGGAGGAAGGCACACATTCCCTAGTCCCTGTTCTTGCAGAACTTGGGGTTACATAAGACTAGAAGTAACCCTGTTTGCCTTGCAAAATGTAAACAAAGGCATTACACTTGCACAGGGTAATAATGTGCTTTCCTTATCCCAGCTAACAGCAGGACTCCAGTCATCAGACCAAATAAGCCTAGTCAATGGCGCTGGGAAGGTTGGCTCCCACAAAGAAAGGCAATTTAAGTAATTAGCCAGTCTTTATGGCAGGATCATCACCCAGCCTCAGCAGGGTGCACAGGCTGTTATGCAATAAAGGCTATCCTTCATTTCTACACTCTCATCTTCTAACTCAAACTTTCAAAGCATGCCCAGAGAGGACACTTCTCCTCAGTGATGCTCAGTGGCCCAGATGGGAAAAGGCCGATAGCTGAGTCCAACTAGCACGTGCTGACAAGCTTTTGTTTCATTTGCACTCTATTTGTTTTCAGATGAAAACAGTGTCATTGTTTTTTTCCAGATTATAAAAGGAGTCTATGCTTGTTATTAAAATAAATTTCGACAAAAACAAATAAGGACCGTTATCACATTGAAAGTTAAAATTACCTATCACCTGAGAAAGCTAGGGTTCATATTTTGGTTTATTAGCCTCCAGGTTTATATAATCGTAAGTAAAAATATGATTATACTAAAGCAGCTGCATTATAACCATTATGATCTTTATTTTCCTCTTACTTGATCAAAGTCATCTTTATATGTTAATAAATATAAATTCATGACATCATACTACAGAGAGACCTTTGCTCAGATAACCCCATAGAAAAATAGGCCAACCTTAGCAGCCTTTGAGGTCAATGCTCAGTAAATATTAAAAGAATGCTCAGCGGGTGCCTGGGTGGTTTAGTCGGTTAGGTGTCCGACTCTTGATTTTGGCTCAGGTCATGATCTCAGGATTGTGAGATCAAGCCTCACATCAGGCTGCGGGCTCGGTGCAGAGTCTGCTTGAGATTCTCTCTCTCCCTCTCCCTCTGCCCTTCCCTCCACTTGTGCTCTCTCTCTTTCTAAATAAATAAATTAAAAAAAAAAAAAAAAGAATGCTCAGCTTCATTACTCATTAGGAAAATTTGTATTAAAACCATGACTTCCCACCAGAATAGCTAAAATGAATGAGACAGAGAAAAGCACATGGTGGCAAGGATATGAAGCTGGCAGAACACTCATAGATGGCTGGTGGGCTGCAAATTGGTACAACTACTTTGGAAAACTATTTGGCACCATCTATCAAGATTGACAGTATGTATACATAGAGGTCAGTAGTTCTATTCCTAGCTAGACAGCCACCAGAACTACATATACGTGTTCACTGAAACATAGGGACAAGAATGTGCATAGCCTCATTATTCATGACAGGCCTATACTGAAAACAACCAAATGCCCATGTATAGTGTAGAATGGATAAACAAACTATGGTATATCTATAATGGAATACTATATAATAATGAGAATGAATGGGCCACTCTACACATAACAACACAGACGACTCTCACAAAGATGATGTTGAGAAAAAGAAGCCAGGCACAGAAGATTAGACATGGTACAATCCATTTATAGAAAAGAAACATCCAGAGCAAGCTGACTAATCAGGTAAAGTCAGGATAGATAATACCCTTCTCAGGGGATAGGGACTGCCAGGGGTACCTAGAGACTTTCGGGGTATGGCAAGTTCTCTTTCTTGATCTGGGTGCTCGATATATGCATGTATTCACCAAGTGGAAATTTATCAAGCTGTGCCCTTAGGATGTGTGTATTTTTCTGTATTTGTATGTCAGTATGGGGCGCCTGGGTGGCTCAGTCGTTAAGCGTCTGCCTTCGGCTCAGGTCATGATCCCAGGCTCCTGGGATCGAGTCCCACATTGGGCTCCCTGCTCGACAGGAAGCCTGCTTCTCCCTCTCCCACTCCCCCCTTCTTGTGTTCCTGCTCTCACCATCTCTCTCTCTGTCAAATAAATAAATAAAATTTTTGTATGTCTGTATTTTACTGTATGTAAAAATATTACATGCAGTAATACTACTAATAAAATTAAACTGATCAACTCTCCCAAGCCTAGAATCAATTGGATTATATTCAGACATTTTTTCCCCTCACAATCAAATTGTAGGAGTTTCCTGACTTTTAAGGCAAAACAACATCCAAACTGCATACTCTATTAGTGGCATTTCCATTTTTAACCCTCTTCAGCTATTTTGACCCATATCCATCTGTTCCCTCTCAGTATGCAATGCTATGTTGAGTAACAAAGACTATCCCAATCCTTGGCCCCTACAGTGACCCCTGAAAGACTAGAACAATGGTTCTTACCAGGGATTACATCAGAATCACCTGAAACCCACATGCATCTGCACAAATGCAAGCTAGGTTGTTTTTAGCTGCATGTTGTAGAGATGCTATGGATTGCTGCCTAGATTCTGCTGCAGAGCTGAAGGATTCATTTTCCTAGCTGCAGGAAGTGTTGCCTGAGAGGGACTCAAGAGACTGGAGCCCCCAGGAATTATTGTCTGTAGAATGAAGCTGCCTGCTCAAGGTTAGGCTCCTTCCTACATTCCATACAGGGATACAAAGGCTGGCTTCTGCATTAAGTGGGGGACCACACTGAAGGCTCATCCCAGTTCCAGGGTGCCTCAGGATTAGCTGAAGCCTTTGTTGAAATTTCATCACAGTTCAAATTTTTCCTCTGTCCGGTCTCGCTTCCTTGATGCCCTCCTAAGTATTGTATCTGAGAATAGTCCCCCATAAGTTTCCGGTATGCAAAGTTTGTTTCCAAGGGGACCTGACCTGAGACATTCACTTATGAGAAAGAACTCAAAATACATGCTGCATCATTGTAAGCCAATGTTGTCCAGGGTAGGCTTTATGGAGAAGGTGAATCTCTAAGTCCATGCAGAATTGATGATTTTGGAGAAGCCAGCTTACAGTTTGCCAGGTAAGAAGCCACCAGGAAAGCCTAAGGTTAAAAGTATAGTTGGGCAAAGTAAGTGGGAGAACCATTGCAAAGGTTGGCCTAACCAGAGCAGAATGGCTTTACTGGGAAATAGAGGTACAAGGTTTCATAGACCAATTAGGGTTGGTTGTAAAAAAAAAAAAACAAAAACAAAAACAAAAAAACAAAGCCTTGGCTTGAAATTGGTTCTAATTAAACAGGGATCCTGTGGTGATTTTTTGACAAGTGATTGACAAAGGTGATGCTGCTTTTGAATAAATCTAGCAGAGAGGGACAAGATTGATTGCAGGTGAGATTGGCAACTTGAAGACCAGCATGGCAGATGGGGCCACAATTCTAGGGAAAGGCACGACATGCCCAGGCTGTAAGTAGCTCACAGGGTGGACATAAGATGAGAGCTGTCTTCTCTATCACAAGGCAGTCATGAGAAAGAGGAATTGGCCTTGCTCAGTGGGGCAACACCAAGCTATTAAGGAAGCAAATATCAGCGAAATGCAAGGAAGCCCATTAAACCAACAAAGAATTGGACTTCTCTTTGGCAGAAGTGAGCACACATCCCTGGAGACTTTTAAAAAGAGGCTGATGGTTTCTTATTGAAGATAAGAGGGAGCCAGCAATGAGTAGAAGGTTAAACTAGAGCCCCTCTAATCCTGCTTTTAAGCCTTCTGCAAAATTGAGAAGGAAAGCTTAACTCTGCCAAGAGAGAACTAGCTCCACTTTAGTGGCTTTTGGAGATACGGGGGCGAAGAAATGTTTCTAAGTTGCCTCCAAGTTTTCAAACCCAGAGGATGGAATGCCGCTGGTAAAACAGTCTCTAGGGTGAAAGTTTAATGGTTGGGCTTTATAGAACAATAAAGTCGAAAATCTGATTCTACTTCCAGGTGAAGTAGAAACAATGCATGTGGTGTCTCGCTCCAACCACAAGACGGGAGCAGCACAGGAGGGCTGCGTGCCTCACGTCATCCAACGCTTTCAAAATGGTGCTTCAGAATGGTGCTTCTCACTGTCACCTGGCTCACGGTGGCTCTCCTTTCCTTCACAGCTCCTGCACTATTTGAAGAGAAAAGGGACCCCCGGCAGCAGCAAGGCAAGACTTCAACATCCCCTACTAGTTCCTTGGCCCTCACTGCCGCAGTGGGGAGAGTGGAGGGCATCCCGTGCTTCTGCAGTGCCAAGGTCAGCCTCCTGGTGCTTAGCCAGATGGCTCTTCTTTCACCTTCTAGTTACAACTGGATGACACATCCTGGGTCTTTTAAGGAATTCATTATTTTGTTGAAGAGTTTTTCCGGTGACTCTGTTTCCTTCTGGAGTTTTGTTTTGTTTGGGTTTGAAGATGTATCTTTGTCCAGAGTTTAAAAAAGGGACTCTGTGGCATTTTATATTTGTAATATATTTATTTTTGTTATATTGCTAAAATCAGCTTTTTTTTTTTTCTTTCTGCTGGAGTTCTCTTTCTTTCTCAAGTTTGATTTTATTGTACTAATCATTTCTTCTCCCCATCCCACCTCCTTCCCCACTTTTCTGAGGCCTGAGCTGCTTCATGGTTTCCCTCTTATGGAGTCCATAGTTTTGGTTCATACTCAAAGGGAGAAAAAAACAGAAGGTATTTGACTCACCTCCTTCCTCACACTGTGAGCCTCCATCTTTTGAACATATGACATTTGTTCCCAGAATGCCAGCCCTGTTTGTAAGTGTTGATCAGAACTGCATGTGAGCACAGGTCTGCGGGCACCATGGGCACCGAAACGGTTCAAGGCACATGGTAATCACTGTGTGTTCTTAGATTTCCTGCCTCAAGTTCACATATCTGAGACCCCTTTTGCCCTTATTGCCTGGCTAACCGCAGGAGTCAGAAAGGGGAAATATATTTTCATTGGAGAATTTTATGTGGAAGAGAAGAACATTCTTTCAGTAAAAACAAACTATAACCACAACTATTTTTCAAAGGGCCGAGAAAAAATTCCAAGGGACACTTCTGCAACATTTAAAGACAAGAGCAAGCTCTACAAAATTGCCATAGAGTCAGCCTGGGTGGGACATCAGTGGTGAGGTCTTCACCTGTGTGTCCAGGCTAAAGGACAGACATGAATGTGCTAGAGAGGGTTATTCTTTTCAAGGACACCTACAGCCCATAATTTAGTGTCAAGATCCTTACTGGTAAAAGAATGAAACCATGTATTTGTACAAGTTGTTATTCTTTCAGTGAGAGAAGTCTAGAACAGGTTTTCCTTTAGACTTCTTGACGTATAAACCTTCCCATGTGATGTTTGCTCATTACCCTGTAAATGAGGTCGGGGCCATTAGTTCAGCATCCTGGGGACCTGTTTTCTGCTCTGTTCCACGTCCACAGACCACAGCTCAAACCACAGTACAGCAATTGTGTGACTGTATTTAGGATGTGAGTAGTCAGGAGAAAACCATGTAAGGAAATATTTGTGTTTCAACTGGGAAAAAAATATGTGCAATACCCAGGAAAATGTGACTTTCTTACCCCAGCCCCCACTTTTTCTCTTCAGAAGGTCTTTTAAAGTTTTAAGTCTATTTTTGCAATTATTTGTTAATACACTTTCATCTTTGGGGGTGCTTGGGTGGCTCAGCAGGTTGAACATCAGACTCTTGATTTTGGCTTGGGTCATGATCTTGGGTTGTGGGATCAAGCTGGGACCCTGCTTGGGATTCTCTCTCTCCCTCTCCTTCCCCCCGCCCGCTTGCATGTACATGTGCACATATGCCCTCTCCCTCTCTAAAAAGAAAAATGTATTTCCATCTTTTAAGAACAGTAAGTCAAATGTAGACAGGAGCAACTCCACCTCACTCACTTTATATGCCCAGGGTCAACCCTCATTGCAGGAATCTACAATTCTTGATTTCTTAGGAATCCTTGCAAAGCTTCTTTACATGTATGTAAGAAATATGCATATAGATATTTATTGTCTCATTTTTTTACACACAAAAAATACTAGGTTCTAATCTTTTTTTTTCATTGAACAATGATTTGGGGGGAGACTTCCAAAAGAATACATAGAGAATTTCATGTTTCATTCTTTCTCATGGCCTCTTAGTATTTCATTTGTTCGACAATTTATTTAACAGCCTATTTTGGTAGACATTTGGGTTATTTGCAATGCTTTGCATTGAAAAAAAGGGTTAATGAATAACCAGAAGCATACTTAGCCTGTTTCTGTAGGACACATTCCTAAGAAGTGGAATTGGGAGGGATATACATCTGTAATAGAGATCACCAAATTACCTCTCATAGGGATTGCTTATTTCTTTAACATATAACATGTAATTTTATTTTACTTATTTATTTTTAAATATTTTATTTATTTAGAGAGAGCATGCGCACAAGTGGGGAGGAGGGGCAAAGGGAGAGGAAAGAGAGAATCTCAAGCAAATTCCACGCGGAGGGCAGAACCCGAGTGGGGCTCCATCTCATTACCCTGAAACCATGACCTGAGCCTAAATCAAGAGTCTGACGCTTAACCAACTGAGCCACCCAGGTACCCCAACATATAACATGCAATTTTAAAAACAATGTACCTTGACCTCATAACACATAAAAAATTAATTTGAGGGGCAGCTGGCTGGCTCAGTCCATAGAGCATGCAACTCTTGATCTTGGGGTCATGAGTTCAAGCCTCATGTTGGGTGTAGAGATTACATGCACATGTACATATATCCATAATAAATCAATCAATCTGAGGAACCAAATAAACCCCAAATTTCTTTTTAAAAAATTAACTAGAAATGGAACAAAGATCTAAATGTAAGATTAAAACTATGAAACCCTTAGAACACATGGGTAAATCCTCATGATCTCAGATCTGGCAGTGAATTTTTAGATATGATACCAAACACATGCAACTAATATCCAGAATATATACAGAACTGTTACAATTCAGCAACAAAGAAACAAATAACCCAATTAAAACTTGAGTAAAGAACTCGTAAAGACATTTCTCCAAAAAAGATACACAAATGGCCAACAAGCAAAAGAAAAGATGCTTAACATCATTAGTCACCAGGGAAATGCAAATCAAAGCCACTGTAATGTACAATACTGTGAATGTACTTAATGACATTGAACTATCCACTTAGAATGGTTACAATGATAAATTTTGTTATGCATATTTTACTACAATAAAAAGATATTGAAGGGAGGGGGGAAAGATGGCGGAGGAGTAGGGGACCCTATTTCAACTGGTCCCCAGAATTGAGCTGGATATCTACCAGACCACTCTGAGCACCCATGAAACCAGCCTGAGATGTAAGAAGATCTGGATCTCTACAAACAGAATATCGCAGGCGGTTGGTTTAGAGGTACGAAGCGGGGAGCCATGATCCTGCGGGCAGATATCGGAGGATAAACGGCAGTGGGAGGGTGCCTGGCCGTGGGGATCCTACACCGCCGGTGAGTGACAGCCTCGCGCGCTGCGGACGGGGCACAGACTCGCAGACCGGTAGCGTCGGGAAAGGACTTTAGGGCAGCCCCCGGGGTGGAAAACCAGACAGGCAGGGTCGTGCGCACAGGAACCGCAGCCCCCCCGGACAGAAACCGGAGCAACGGTCGCGCACATGCGAACTGCAGCCTCCGAGAGGGAAACCCGGTGCACCGGGGTTGCACTGGTGAACTGCAACCCCCGGGGAGGAAACCCCGAGCGGCTGAGTCGCACGCAGGTGAACTGGGAGCGGCTGGCAGTTTTAGAAGCACAAAGGGCAGAGACGTGCCCCGACCTGGAGGCAGGACTGGGGGCGCTGCAGAGGGGCGCACAACCCAGGACACTGCAGTTTATAGCAGCACGGACAGAAACGGAGACAGTGTGGCCTGGAGAGCTCACTGAAGAACAGACTGTGGTCTCTCTGCTCTGAGGCAGAGGGTTGGAAACGGTCTCTTCTGCTCTGACTCGCGGAAGAGACGCAGAAAGCCACCAGGGAAAGGCGCCAGAGAACAAAAGCCCCAAAGACTGATTCCCACTGAGCCCATCCCCAGCCACAGGGGGGCAGGGCAACTCCGCCCAAACAGGGTTGCCTGAGTAACAGTGCGGCAGGCCCCTCCCGCAGAAGACAGGCTGGGAAAACAAGAGGCTAGCAACCCTAAGGTCCCAAGAAAACAGGTGCATCTTGCTTGGGTTCTGGTCAATAATTTGGACTCTATACATTCCCTCAAACACCCATCAACAGAATGACTAGGAGGAGGAGCCCCCAAAACAGAAAAGACTCAGAGATTATGACTTATGCTGCAGATTTACAAATGGATGCAGATATAACCAAGATGTCGGAGATGGAATTCAGGTTAGCCATTGTGAAGACAATGGCTAGAATGGAGAAATCAATTAATGGCAACATAGAGTCTCTAAGGGCAGAAATAAAAGGGGAATTGGCAGAACTTAAAAATGCTATCAATGAGATCCAATCCAATCTAGATATCTAACAGCTAGGGTAACTGAGGCAGAAGAGAGAATAAGCGACCTGGAAGACAATATAATAGATAAAAAGGGAAAAGAGGAGGCCAGGGAAAAACAACTCAGAATCCATGAAAATAGAATCAGAGAAATAAGTGACACCATGAGGCATTCCAATGTCAGAATAATTGGAATCCCAGAGCGAGTGGAGAGAGAGAGAGGACTAGAAGATATATTCAAGCAAATTGTAGCTGAGAACTTCCCTAATCTGGGGAATGAAACAAACATTCAAGTCCTAGAGGCAGAGAGGACCCTTCCTAAGATCAAGGAAAACAGGCCAACACCCCGGCATGTAATAGTAAAACTTGCAAATCTTAGAACCAAGGAAACCATCCTAAGGGCAGTTAGGGGGAAGAGATTCCTTACGTACAGAGGGAGGAACACCAGAATAACGTCAGACCTATCCACAGAGACCTGGCAAGCCAGAAAGGCCTGGCAAGACATATTCAGGGTACTAAATGAGAAGAACATGCAGCCAAGAATACTTTATCCGGCAAGGCTTTCATTTAGAATGGATGGAGAGATGCAGAGCTTCCACGACTGGCAGAAGTTCAAAGAATATGTGACCACTAAGCCGGCCTTGCAAGAAATATTAAGGGGGGTTCTATAAAAGGATAAAGACCCCAAGAGTGATCTATAACAGAAATTTACAGGGACAATCTATAAAAACAACATCTTCACAGGCAACATGATGACAATTAATTCATATCTTTCAATAATCACTCTCAACGTGAATGGCCTAAATGCTCCCATAAAACGGCACAGGGTTGCAGATTGGATAAAAAGACAGGACCCATCCATATGCTGTCTATAAGAGACTCATTTTGAACCTAAAGATACATCCAGACTGAAAGTGAAGGGATGGAGATCTATCTTCCATGCCAGCGGACCTCAAAAGAAAGCTGGGGTAGCAATTCTTATATCAGACAAATTAGATTTTAAACTAAAGTCTGTAATAAGAGACACAGAAGGACACTATATCATTCTTAAAGGGTCTATCCAACAAGAAGATCTAACAATTGTAAATATCTATGCCCCCAACATGGGAGCAGCCATCTACATAAGCCAACTGTTAACCAAAGTAAAGAGTCATATTGATAACAATACGTTAATTGTAGGAGACCTCAATACTCCACTCTCAGCAATGGACAGATCATCTAAGCAGAAAATCAACAAGGAAACAAGAGCTTTGAATGATACATTGGACCAGATGGACCTCATAGATATTTACAGAACATTCCACCCTAAAACAACAGAACACTCATTCTTCTCGAGCGCACATGGAACTTTCTCCAGATTAGACCATATACTGGGTCACAAATCAGGTCTCAACCGATACCAAAAGATTGAGATTATTCCCTGCATATTCTCAGACCACAATGCTCTAAAACTGGAACTCAATCACAAGAAAAAATTTGGCAGAAATTCAAACACTTGGAAGCTAAAGACCACTCCTCTCAAGAATGTTTGGGTCAACCAAGAAATCAAAGAAGAACTTAAACAATTCATGGAAATCAATGAGAAAAAAAACACATCGGTCTAAAACCTATGGGATACTGCAAAGGCAGTCCTAAGGGGGAAATACATAGCCATCCAAGACTCACTCAAAAAAATAGAAAAATCCCGAATTCACCAACTAACTCTACACCTTAAAGAACTAGAGAAAAAGCAACAAACGATGCCTAAGCCACGCATTAGAAGAGAAATAATTAAAATTAGAGCAGAAATCAATGAATTAGAAACCAGAAACACAGTAGATCAGATCAATGAAACTAGAAGTTGGTTTTTTGAAAGAATTAATAAGATTGATAAACCACTGGCCAGACTTTCTTTCCAAAAGAAAAGAGAAAGGACCCAAATTAATAAAATTATGAATGAAAGGGGAGAGATCACGACTAACACCAAGGAAATAGAAACAATTATGAGAAATTATTATCAACAACTATATGCCAATAAACTGAGCAATCTGGATGAAATGGAGGCCTTCCTGGAAACCTATAAGCTGCCAAGACTGAAACAGGAAGAAATTGACAACCTGAATAGACCAATAACCAGTAACGAGATTGAAGCAGTGATCAAAAACCTCCCAAAAAACAAGAGTCCAGGGCCTGATGGATTCCCTGGGGAATTCTACCAAACATTCAAAGAAGAAATAATACCTATTCTATTGAAGCTGTTTCAAAAAATAGAAACAGAAGGAAAACTTCCAAACTCATTCTATGAGGCCAGCATTACCTTAATCCCCAAACCAGGCAAAGACCCCATCAAAAAGGAAAATTTCAGACCGATAGCCCTGATGAATATGGATTCCAAAATCCTCAACAAAATCCTAGCTAATAGGATCCAACAATACATTAAAAGGATCATCCACCACGACCAAGTAGGATTTATCCCCGGGATGTAAGGGTGGTTCAACATTCACAAATCAATCAATGTGATAGAACACATTAATAAGAGGAGGGAGAAGAACCATATGGTCCTCTCAATTGATGCAGAAAAAGCATTTGACAAAATACAACATCATTTCCTGATTAAAAGTCTCCAGAGTATAGGGATAGAGGGAACATTCCTCAAGCTCATAAAATCCATCTATGAAGAACCCACAGCGAATATCATCCTCAATGGGGAAAAGCTGAGAGCCTTTCCCTTAAGATCAGGAACATGTCAAGGATGCCCACTCTCACCACTGTTGTTCAACATAGTACTAGAAGTCCTAGCAACAGCAATCAGACAACAAAAAGAAATAAAAGGTATTCAAATTGGCAAAGAAGAAGTCAAACTCTCTCTTTTCACAGATGACATGATACTTTATGTGGAAAACCCAAAAGACTCTACCCCCAAATTACTAGAACTCATACAGCAATTCAGTAATGTGGCAGGATACAAAATCAATGCACAGAAATCAGTTGCTTTCTTATACACTAACAATGCAACTGTTGAAAGAGAAATTAAAGAAACGATTCCATTTACAATAGCACCAAAAACCATAAGATACCTCAGAATAAACCTAACCAAAGAGGTAAAGGATCTATACTCTAGGAACTACAAAACACTCATGAAAGAAATTGAAGAAGACACAAAAAGTTGGAAAAATATTCCATGCTCATGGATAGGAAGAATAAACATTGTTAAAATGTCTATGCTACCCAGAGCAATCTATACCTTCAATGCCATCCCGATCAAAATTCCAAAGACATTTTTCAAAGTGCTGGAACAAACAATCCTAAAATTTGTATGGAATCAGAAAAGACCCTGAATCGCCAAGGAGATGTTGAAAAAGAAAAACAAAGCTGGGGGCATCACGTTGCCCGATTTCAAGCTATATTACAAAGCTGTGATCACCAAGACAGCATGGTACTGGCACAAAAACAGACATACAGACCAATGGAACAGAATAGAGAACCCAGATATGGACCCTCAACTCTATGGTCAAATAATCTTTGACAAAGCAGGAAAAAACATGCAATGGAAAAAAGACAGTCTCTTCAATAAATGGTGCTGGGAAAATTGGACAGCCACATGCAGAAGAATGAAACTTGACCATTCTCTAACACCATTCACAAAGATAAACTCAAAGTGGATGAAAGACCTCAATGTGAGACAGGAATCCATCCAAATCCTAGAGGAGAACATAGGCAGTAACCTCTTTGACATCGGCCACAGCAACTTCTTTCAAGATACATCTCCAAAAGCTAGTGAAACAAAAGCAAAAATGAACTTTTGGGACTTCATCAAGATAAAAAGCTTCTGCACAGCAAAGGAAACAGTCAACAAAACAAAGAGGCAACCCACAGAATGGGAGAAGATATTTGCAAATGACACTACAGAAAAAGGGCTGGTATCCAAAATCTATAAAGAACTTCTCAAACTCAACACCCAAAAAACAAATAATCAAGTCAAAAAGTGGGCAGAAGATATGAAAAGACACTTCTCTGAAGAAGACATACAAATGGCTAACAGACACATGAAAAAATGTTCATCATCATTAGCCATCAGGGAAATCCAAATCAAAACCACACTGAGATACCACCTTACACCAGTGAGAATGGCAAAAATGGACAGGGAAAGAAACAACAAATGTTGGAGAGGTTGTGGAGAAAGGGGAACCCTCTTACACTGTTGGTGGGAATGCAAGTTGGTACAGCCACTTTGGAAAACAGTGTGGAGGTGCCTCAAAAATTTAAAAATAGAGCTACCCTATGACCCAGCAATTGCACTCCTGGGTATTTACCCAAAGACACAGATGTAGTGACAAGAAGGGCCATATGCACCCCAATGTTCATAGCAGCAATGTCCACAACAGCCAAACTGTGGAAAGAGCCGAGATGCCCTTCAACAGATGAATGGATAAAGAAGATGTGGTCCATATATATAATGGAATATTACTCAGCCATCAGAAAGGATGAATACCCAACTTTTACATCAACATGGATGGGACTGGAGGAGATTATGCTAAGTGAAATAAGTCAAGCAGAGAAAGTCAATTATCATATGGTTTCACTTATTTGTGGAACATAAGGAATAACATGGAGGACATTAGGAGAAGGAAGGGAAAAATGGGCGGGGGGAATTGGAGGGAGAGATGAACCATGAGAGACTATGGACCTGAGAAACAAACAGGGTTTTAGAGGGGAAGGGGGAGGGGGGATTGGTTAGCCCAGTGATGGGTATTAAGGAGGGCACGTACTGCATGGAGCACTGGGTGTTATATGAAAACAATGGATCGTGGATCACCACATCAAAAACTAATGATGTATTGTATGGTGACTAACATAATAAAATTTAAAAAAAAAGATATTAAAGCATAGACACTAAGAACAAAAACAAAAACAGAAAGCCACAATGAGTTACCACTTCAACCCGCTAGAATGGCTATAATAGGAAAAAAAATTAAAAACAGAACAAAGCAAGTGTTGGTGAAAATGTTGAGCAATTGGAACACTTGTACATTTATGGTCAAAATGTAAAATGGTGTAGCCACTGTAGGAAACAGTCAGGCAGGTCTCAAAATTTTAAACATAGAGCTACCACTTGACTCAACAATTCTCTTAAGAGAAATGAAAATATATGTCCACACCAAAACTTATACACAAATATTCATAGCACCATAGTTTATAATGGACAACAGGTGGAAACAACCCAAATATCCATCAACTGGTCGATGGATAAACAAAATGTAGCATATCTATACCACGACATATTATTTGGCATAGAAAGGAAAGTTCAGATACACACTATCATGTGGATGAACCTTGAAAACGTCATATTAAGTGAAAGCCAGTCACAACCTGCCACATATAATATGGTTCCATTTATATGAAGTATCTTGAATAGGCAAATACAGAGACAGGAAGTAGATTAGTGGTTGCCTAGGGCTGGGTAGGTTGGGGGCATGGAGGTAACAGCAAAGGGGTGGAGGAAGATTGGGAGTGATGAGAAAGTCCTCCAACTGGCTGAGGTGACTGTTGCTCGACTCCGTGAATGCACTACAAACTGGTGAAGTGTGTACCCTCAATAGGTGAATTGTGTGCTATGTTAATTCTATCTCAAGCCATCACAAAACAAAGGTAATCTAACAACTAAGGAATGAATGCCTAGTAGGAATGGGGATATCAGCGGTCAGGCTCAAGATTACCCTCACCTGACAGCCAGTTGACTCTTGACATTTATCACAGTCCAGCACGTCCAGGACATTCTCTGGAAATGCTCCATTTGAAGCACTGGGGATCTGAGAGCACCACCTGCCATCTGATGATTTTTGACCAGTGAAAATGTGCCAACCACCACATTCACCCAAATCGTCACCATGTAACTCTTGGCTTTTCGGCATATCAAAGTGAACTATAACATGAAAGAAATTTGGCATTCTTGAGGCAAACTATTCCACAGAGAAGACTACCCAAAGGTGATTTAAAACAGTAGTTTTAGACATGTGCCAACAAGTCATGTGATTAGTAGGTCAAGGGAGCTGGTGGGCAAGGGAATGCTTGGGAGGCCATTCATCACTCATCTGTGGAAAAGCACACTTTATTCTATTGTTAACTAAGTCTTTTGATTGACCTCATAAAAAGAGCTCCTACAAAAATCAATAAGTAAAAGACCAGTCACCCATTGGGAAAAGAACATAACAATACAGTTCACAGGGGGGAAAAAAATGTAAAAATAAGATTTAAATGTGAGAAAGGGCCTGTCCTCTCGCAAGAGAAAAATGCAAGTTAAAAGTATCCCCAAATTCCATATTTCCTGTCAGAGTGGCACATATCGAAAAGCTTACTTAGATGGTGGGCTTTCAGAGGTGTCAAGAAATAAGGCCCCAGTGCATCGTTGGTGCACAAGGAACCTGGCACAGGCTCTCTGGAAGGCGATCAGACAGCAGCTAACGCAGCAAACACTGCCCATATCCTGTGACCCAGCGCTTCCCCTTGTAGGACTCAGGCTGCATTCCATTTGTTCCTCAGTCTTTTCTGCTCTCCCAATCTCTTAGGCTCTGTGCCTCAAGTGAAGTCAGTAAATGGGTAATAATTCCTTTAAACTTTGGAATTAATTTCTTTTTGACTATAGGAATTGGCAGTTCAAAAAAAACCCTAGGTGCCTTAATAATTAAAGAGAAACCTTAAAAGCTCCTTCTACGAAGGTTCAGAGCTATAAATGTAATAAATGAAACTTCCCCAATAGGGCACTGCGGGTCGGGTTAATAATCCTATTCCACAGGAGCAGGCAGCGCCAATTATCAGCATGCGTGCTACCATAGCGCCCCCTGCTGACCCAATGCAAACACAAATTTCTGTGGTAGGTTTTCGTCAACCCTTCCCCCCCCCCCCCCCCCCCGCCCCTGCATTTCCTGCCAGTTGGGCAGGTCTTCAAAACATTAAAGAGTTACCTGATTATTACCTCTTCTCTGCTCGTGCTCTCAACTCTTACTTGTATCAGATAAGCTTGCCGCCTACTTATCAGTGAAGATCAAAGACCCTTGATACTTCACCTCCTAAAGAGATTGGCTGCTTTCACTTGCTGTATCCTGGATGCTTGTCCCTTCTTTTCTCCTTTCTTCAGCAATTCTAGTTCTGCCTGTTTTCCTCTTCCAGTCTATCTGTCGGCTTCTTCACTGGCCACTTAACTGTGTGCCCACATTGCACCTGAGCCCGGCACCCACAAACAACCTGCCATTCCCTCAAGGACTGCACTGGCTAGCTCCCCACTCATTCTTTCATCTAAGGGTTCTTTAAAATGAGGTCTGTGGACCATCTTCACATTATTCACCTGGCTGCTTGCCTAAATTGTGGATTCCTGGGCCCCCCTGAATCAGACTTCCTGGAATCTACTTTTATAACAAGTACCCTAGAGAATTAGAATTCTTATGTGTACCCACACGCGCGCGCACACACACACACACACACACACACACATAAAAACCTCCCTGATTGTTTTGCTCTGATCCAGAGACTTGCCATACCCCTTAACCTTCAAAGTCCATCTCAAATACCACTTCTAGCGTAAAGCCTTTCCTCATTCCTCGAGGGGCTAGAAATAACACTTCCTTTCAACTCTCCGTAATGGCAACCATCGTAACCTGTTGATTTTCTTTTTTTTTTTTTTCTACTTTTCTTATCTCCCCCTAAAAGATCATAAACTACTTGAGATGAAAGACTATTTTATTCATCAATGTATTCACTGAAGGTTTGCAAGCAGTAGCTATCCACACAAGTATTGTTGAATTAAATTAGCACTCCCAATTAGAGAATGGCTGTTTAATATATTTATGATGTTTTTAAAGGTAGACTTAAAAAAACACACCATAGTCATTGAGGAAGCAAAATTAAGATGCAAGTCGAGTTATTTCTAATAGCAAAGGTTCCTGCTGAATGAAATACAGCTCAAATTTTAGTGAACCTCTCTCTCTCTGTGTGTATGTGTATCTTGTAATCATCTGGAAAATCTTGACCTTCATCTCTTTCTATCCCTTGCTAAGCCCAACAGGTCTTGAAGCAAAAGTCCCAAGGAAAAACAATGGATCACAAAGTTATTCTTTCTCCTGTTGCATTCCATATACAATTTTTACAATTTTTTTTTACAATTATGGCTCAAATTAGCTAATGTATATTTTTATATTAAGGAAAATGTACTTGCCTGCCTATGATTAAAATTCAACAAAATGGAATTCCAATTTCAAAACAAATACACTTACCAAACCCCAATAACAAAGTGCTGTCGCTGCAAATCCTCACAGCAAATGGGGTCCTTATTCTTGATGACGAGCACCTGCCTCTGTCCCCACCCCTCTCCAGCTCCTGCTAACCTAACACCCTCTGAAACATTTTAGCAGTAATTGCAAAGCTTCTTTAGGTTTTTCTGAATCTAATTTTAAAAGGATAGGAGACATTATTTTTTAACTGCTTATCAATCTCATGCTGTGTGATGTTTTAATACAAGCTGAAGGTAAAAATACTTTGTATTTATTAGGGACACGAAGTTGCTTGCCAGAGCACCTCAAATGGGCTGTCTGTTTTGGGAAAACATGTCATCCATTCAGCTTCTTCATTATCTCAGAAGGGGAAACATTTCTTCCACCAAAACCTCAAAGTCAGCAAAAATACATAGGGATTCCTGACCTTTTGTCAGCCATTTGCTGTCTTTAATATTAGTATTTTCCAAACCATATTCTGTGGAATAGAAGGGTCTCCACATATATGGATAGAGATTTAACAAAAAAGCAAGAACTTATGTGGGGAGGGGGGGAAATCAGTGATCAGCTAAGTTTGAAAAAAAAAATGCAAGTTGGGCCTCATCCCCTCTAGGGGGTCATAGTTCATAAAGGATATTAAATAGTTCACATGGTCCTGAAGTGAAGTGGGAACGTGTAAACATGTTTTTCTAATTTATTCAAACATGGAATTAACCTTTAAAAATTGGGGGGGGAGGGAACATCTCTTAAGTTAAATCTTGTGGGACACTGATATTCAGCAGGACTTGAAGTGAGAAACAGTTTCATGCAGATATGCTCAAATAATCCATCTAAAATAAATGCCAAGAAAAAAATGATTGGAGTTGAAAATTCAGAATCACACAAGTACGTCCAGGACAGAGTGGCTTCTCAACGCTACCCACAAAAGTAGGCTTAACGCTTCTGAATTAAGTGCACTCAAAAGAAAAAGTGGCCTAGTTCTGGCTTCCATGCACTCTTAGTTGAACTTGAGGGACTTCTTCCGACTGGGTTCAGTGCGGCATAGACAGATGCTGTTGGTCAAGGTCAGCCTCTTCTTTTTCTCTCCCTCACATTTATAAGAACTTTCATAACTGACATTTATTAAAGCACCCGATCACATTCTCCACACTGTTCACTGAGTACGTTCCATGTCACGCTCTTTGCCTATGCTCACATAATTTATCACTCCCTACATAGGCCTATGTATTTGCATTATTTGGGGGTATACACCAGAAATGTTTTCTGGACCAGAAAGTGATTACTGCTCCCACATTAAAACAATTTTCAAATGCATCTACCGAAGTCATACTATTATTTCTAGGACTTGTCACTTTGATTAGATCTCAGGTCACTCTGGATTCATGCAAGACACTTTCGAGACAGCGCTGTAGTTGGTCATTTGACGAAATCATGGTTACCTGCTATTTTCTGTTTGCAGGTAGTGTTAAGGTACCCGTTAGGACTTTTTCCTTAACCTTTATGAAAGCAGTATCCACTGTATAATTTGGATTCTCTTAGCTCTTGGGGCGATTTGGGTCTATGTGGCTAGATTTGATTCTAGTTGTTTCTCAATATAAATTTAACACCAAATATTTGTGGTGTCCAGCAAGATTCACGTGGAGATGCTCAGACAAGAAGGAAGACTGCACTGCCCAAAAGAAGAGATATTTGCGCCTTAAGAGGACATCACCAAGGTGGCTAGAGAGGAGACTCCCAATTTTTCCTCCTCCCATCATGCACCAAATATACAGCTACACAACGATCAATCCCTTCTGGAAGAGATCCAGAAACTATTTAATTGAGTGGCCCCTACACACTTGGTGACTGAGAAAATCCCTACATTGAAATGAGTACGAAAGGCTGAGACACACTCTTGCCACAAACCCCTGGCATTCTCCTTACCATCAGACCTGTTGGAATGGTTATTCTCAAAAAGACAAAACAAAAGCTGGTATGTGCAGAAAAGGGAACCCTTGTACAGTGCTGGCTGGAACGTAAACTCACACAGACACTATGGAAAACAGTAAGGAGGTTCTTCAAGAAATTAAAAATAGAACTACCGTATGATCCAGCAATCCTGCTTCTGGGTATATATCCTATGGAAAAGAAATCACTGTCTCAAAGAGGTATCTATACTCCCATGTCCACTGCAGCTTTATTTATAATAGACAAGGTGTGGAAACATAAATGTCTGTCAACATATTAATGGATAAAGAAGTTGTGGCATATGTGTGTGTGTGTGTGTGTGTGTGTGTGTGTGTGTATGATGGAATATCATTCAGACTTTTTACAAAAGGAAATCCTGCCATTTGTGACAGCATGGATGAAGCTGCAGGGCATTATGCTAAGTGAAATAAGCCAGACAGAAGACATATACCACATGGTATCACTTATATATGGAACCTTTAAAAGAAGAAAAAGTTACACTTACAGAAACAGAGAGTAGAATGATAATTGCCAAGGGCTGAGGGACCAGGAAAATGGGGAAGGGTAAAGGTTGGTAAAAGGGTACAAGCTTTCAGTTATAAGATGAATAAGCTTTAATGATCTAATGTATAGCATAGTGACTTAGTTAATAATACTTTATCGCGTAATTGAAATGTGCTGAGAGAATAGATCTTAAGCATTCTCACCAGAAAAAAAAAAAAAAGTATGTGAGATGTTGGATGTGTTAATTCACTTGATGGTGGAAATCCTTTTACCATGTACATGTGTATCAAGCCATTGTGTTCTACACTTTAAATATATTAACATTTATTTTATCAATTATACTGGAAAAATAAAAAAATTTGCTTGTTAACTTTTGTTTCCTGAAAATAACAACTGGTGTATGGCCTTCCTTAGGAAGGAAAATTCAAGCCAATACAGCAAGCTGGATAATCTGGTTCTTCACTTACATCCATGAAGTACCCTAGCAACCCCGTCCAGGAGGAAAATGGACTCAACATCCTGATCAAAAGACCGAAGATTAATTGTTGGCCAATACTGATTCCATTATACAAGCACACAGGTCTAGTATAAAGAACACCAGATTGGGAGTCAGAAAATGTGAAATTTGTCAGCAGCCTACTTGTCAGGAAACATAAGGTATATTAGGGTGCTCACATAATTATCTAAACTGTGACACTTGAGTGATAGGATACACCGTTGATGACTATACTAGGACAGCAGCTGTAAACTGGGACTGTCCTTAGCAAATTGGGACACATGGTCATCCAAATTCTGTCCATAGATATTCTCCAGGGACCCTTCCAGTTGTAAAACAATGATCCCATGTTAGCAAACTAGTTTTAAATTTTTATCTCTAAAGGTTAGGGTTGACAGATAATTGACATTTCAAAATTATTAGTACATCCAGGACAGAGTGGCTTCTCAACGCTACCCACCAAATTTCTTCCACCAAAAGGCAGAAGTTTTAAATACTAAGAGCAAGGTTTAGAACACTATCTCCCTAAGATTCTATTTTTCAGTCTTTCATGAGTCTTCTAATTATTGTTCTTCTTTCCCAACACTTTCATGAATACACTATCCTGAGTGCTTTAGCTCTTCTCGATCATCAAAAAATATTTTTCATGTTCTACTTTCACATTTGGTTTTTAAAAAGCAATCCTATTGCTCACCTCTCCCTTTAGCCCAGTCTGAGGGGAGGAGGAAAAGGGAAAGGTGGGAGGTGGAAAGTGGAGGAAGAGGGATGGGAATGAGAAATACAAGTCCAGGGCAGGCATCTTCCCTCAATTTCTTTGCGGAGTGGACTTGAGATGGACAAAACCAACAGCGGCCTCTGGGTATTTCCTGTACTGTGGCGTCTTCACACGCTGTGATTCGTTGCTTAAAGACAGGTCTTTTCCATAGAATCTGGCCTCCAAATGCAAGCGAGGCACTCACTGCTTGTACCAATCCTCTCCTAACTCTGAGGGGTTGACACCCGAAGCCTCCGTTTTCCAGCTCGTTTGGTTGCTGGCTTCCAGTCAGGTCCTGCCAATGGGAGTGAATGGCAGAAAGAAAAGAAAAAACAGAGTATTTCTTTGCCTTCTATGTCTCCAGCTGCATCACCTACAAGGCTCCTGTTCCTTGCTGTGATTCAGCTTCCTCTGGGTGACCCTGGCCTTGGGCTTTGCCCCACACTTCCTCCCTTTGCCCCATCAGCCTAGGGACAGCACTGGCATCCTGCTCTTGCTAATTTCTGAGTTGCCTCAGTCTTTTGCTCGTCCTCTCAGCTCTTTTAATACCTGAGCTATCAATTCTGTTTTAAGTTGTTTAAAATACTCAAGGGTAGTTTTTGTTTTATTGGTTGAACCCTGACTGCTATTATAGTCAATAAAATAGTAAGCTGCCCCAGCTGTGGAGGAAGAATTCACTGGAAGGGCGTTATGGTGAGATGGAATATAGTATCTCCTACATGGATCCTTCCCCAGGGTAATGTGATTATTCAAAAATTTCACCTTTTATGTTGGCTTTAGACCTGACCATGCATAAGATGCAACTTATACTTAATGTGTAGAGCTGAACCATGTTGTTCTACAGGAAGATCTACTTTATCAAACACCTGAGATATATTTAGAGATTTAGGTATGAAAGAATGAGTAGAAGTGTTCTAATAAAAGAAGCCTTAGAAATCAAATACTTGTTTGTATAAGGATAGGTCCAAACATTTTATATATTTTTACTAAAACAGAAAAATACATGAGTATGCAGATGATCTTACACAAAAAATGCATTAAAAGAAATCACATGTATTTTACATTAGGCTATTCATAGTCTGTAATCTCTCCCAAATAATAGAGTATAAAAATAAGCAATGTTGCAAATGGCCTTCAAAACCAGGATAGTTTGGGCCCCAAATTATATCAGAATTAGTAACATGAGAGGTAATTAGAATTGATTTTATAATTATGTTTAAGGATCTTAAAATATTCATTTTATTAAATAGAAGGATAAAATTATCAGGTTTATAATAACAAATTTCAGGTAAAAATCTGCATTAAATTATCCACACCAAAAAAAATATATCTAAGAAAGTTTCCTTAATTTATCATAAACATTTCATCTTTCTAAAGTTCTCTTTCATTATATCTGGCCTTCTGGGTCCAGTAAGTGAAGCTGACTTTTTACAGAAAATTACTCCTATACCAACTACTACTTTCCCCTGGGAATGTCTGCACATAGCTCCTGATTGCTCAATACAGACCTATCATATAAAATTAAAATGTTGCAATTTGATCAGAATGATGCACTCTTGCCTTATATAAAAATACAAATCACAGTATGCTGACACTCAATAACTTCAGCTTTAATTTACTAGCCTAAGGGGATTAAGAAGATACTATAAAATTTTAGTATAGGAAATATCATGGATGTAAAACAAACCTGCACAAGAATTTATCAGAATGACTATAAAGAAACGAAAACTAAATACACATACCTGGCCCCACAAGTATCTGAATATTAATACTAATCTGAATATTAAGACTCACTTTAGTGTATACTAGTTGAACTTTACCCTGCACTATCTTGATGGGTTTTTGCCATTATCACACACTTCATGTTATACTAATAAAAGGATTTAACATTTTCTTTTTTTAAAGATTTTATTTGAGAGACAGTAAGAGAGCACAAGTGGGGGGGCAGGTAGAGAGAGAAGCAGACTCCCCACTGAGCAGGGAGCCCGACGCAGGACTTGATCCCAGGACCCCGAGATCCAATGTCCTGTCTGCATTCTTCCTAGCCTCTTAGCTCAGGTTTTCAAAAATAGGAATTTCAAATGCAGTTGCAGTATCCATTGTGTTGGGAAAGCCCTCCCAACCCTTGCCGCTGGGGCTCATCCTGCAGACACCCAGCAGTCCCTAATTTAAGGAGACCATTTTGGATGGATGCAAATGCTTTATTCAAGTTCCACCTGTCTCCAAACCCCAATTAGTTACACAAGTTTTTTTATTATATGTGCTCTTCTTCATATTTATGGTGTAGCAGATTAAAATGGTGGAGGAAACGCAAAAGGATCCTAGTTGTGATTATTTTCTTTAACAAGATGGAAATAAAAGATGAGAAAATCTAACAGTATTTTAGCCAGGTACTATTAAGTGTCCCAGTTTTTAAGATTATAAATTCACAATAGTGAATACACTAGTGACTACTTTTAAATAAAACACTGAATAATTATGTGCTATAAAAATCATAGGCTCACAATTTCAGCTTCGATTTGTTTCGCAGCTTATTTAATGCTGTCTAAAAATCAAGCAGGTAATGAAAGCTACGTGTTTTGAACATGCATTATAGGAGGCAATGTAGTGAGACTCTAATAAGGCCAGTCACTTAGAAAAGTTAGTGCCTTTATCTGATGTACTCAGGCTCCATAAAACGGTCATGGATGCAGGCTGCACTGGAATTTAACTTCTGCAATGCTTCTTTATAAATCTGACTGAAAGCTTTTTGGAGTCCAGATGCTAAGCCCTAACAAAAGCAAAATGGAACTATGGTCCACACAGCATTACTGTTATTACTATTCTATTAAGCACCACACATATATATGGTGTTTGGCATTCTCTCTTGGACTAGAGAACTTCTAGAATCACAGGATTTGAGAGCTAGGAAGAATTTAGAAGGCACTGATATAACTCCTCACTTTCCACTTGAGAATAGTGATGGGGCACTAATCAAGGAAGTCAGCATTTATAAAGCACCCAGGCACAAGGGGCTGAGCACTTCTGGCTTCACTCTTTTATTTCAGATGAAATAATTCCCCCAAAATCAGTTTTGTTAACGGGTAAAAGGGAAAATCCAGCTTCAGAGTTAGTGCTCTTTCCTCAGGATAAGTATTCACGAAGTGTGGCCATGGGACCAGCACCAAGGGCATTCCTAGGAAACTTGTTAGAAATGCAAATTCCCAGGCCTCCCTCCAGACCTATTCACTGTGGGGAGGGGGGGCAGCAAGCCCTGCCGGTGATGCTGACACATGCAGGGAGAGCCACTGCTCCTTAGCAGTGGCTACATTTAATTTGAAGAATATATATTATAATCTTATACTCAGCTACTACAAATGTATTGTTATACTTTATACCAGAATAATTAAGACAAGGATAGCCTTCAACAAAATTTTATTGTGATGTTACATGGTTTAACTGACACTGAATTTTTTCAAATGTGGAAGCTATTCCAAATAAGCAAATACTGGTAGTAAGATTCTAAAGAACTGTTTTCACCTTGTGTCAAAAGATTCTTGAAACAGAAATCTGTCTGCCTTTCAAGGACCCACCGAAATTAATAAATACTCTTGCCTGACTGACTGACTTTATTATTACTTGCTATAATTAAAACTAGGTATAGAAAAACCAAGTAGAGAAATACTGAAGGCTTAGTATGTAAGGATCTAAGCTAAAGTTAGTAAAAGTAGCTCTGAAGAATGAAATCATATATAAAATTAAAAACTAAAAATTTCATGAAGTGCCTTGTTAAAGTTTCAATTTTAAAAAGTTTCACTTTAAAAGTTCCAAGTTGGAAATTTTTCTTTTCCAACTTTGAAGTATCATGAAGGAAATGTCTTTATCAGAGTACTTCTCCACTGCAAATTCCCAACTCAAAAATAAATTCACATTCACCTTACCAAAAACTCAAAATGTTCTCAATTAGATATTTTTAGCATTTCAGCAAATATGCCTAACCAGAGTACTAATTACTTTCTATAAGTAATTTTTCCTTAAATATGTCAATGATTTCATTGTTTGACATTCTAGTAGTTAATGTATATTGCACATGAGAAATTTCATAGGAAAGCATTGTTTTAAATGCAATGACATGGAGCGCCTGGGTGGCACAATCGGTTGAGACTGACTTTTGGTGTCGGCTCAGGTCCCGTTGTAATCTCAGGGTCTTCAGATCAAGCCCCCCCTCAGGCTCTGTGCTCAACATGGGAGTCCGCTTGAGACTCTCCCTCTCCCTTTGCCCCTCCCCGTCCCCCACCTTGGGCTCTCTCTCAAATGAATAAATCTTTAAAAATAAATAAATGCAATGCCATTAAAATGATGCTTAGTTTTTAAAATACATAAACCAGAATTTTTCTAGATAACCAAAAATCAGAATGAAAACAAGGTGATCTACTAAGAGTTAAAGTTAATAAACATTTCAATCATCATGCAATCTTTATGCCGGATGGCAAAACAGAAAAGCTTCATGTTAATGTAACAGTAAATTCCCAACAGTCATTATTTGCTTCTGATTTGTAATGAACTCCTCTTCTACCCTGCTTATTAAAGGCTCTTAAGATTTAAAGGGAAATTTCTTGTGTCCATACAGTACATGAACCACAAAACAAAACTTTTGTAGAGATAGATGAGGCTGATACTATTTAAACAGGGAAACAGGGAGGGACAGTCTAAAAATTACAAGTCTATAAAAAAATATACCTCAGTATATCTAAAAGAAATTTTTGGTACACAACAGACATACTAAAACAGAAACCTAACTTCAAACTCTGTAAATTGAAAATCTTCTGTTAGCCATGTCACCATTTAAAAAAAAAATCACACAATCTTAGCTACATAAATTAAATCTGCAGATGTCACAAATACTATTTATGTATTTCTGTGAATTCTTCCTAAAATATTATTTAGTAATAAAGAATATTTCAAAAGGAAAGGAGGGAGAAATGAAGCAGGATTATAACAACTAGAATTGCTTAAAATAAAAATAACATTTCATTTATTTGCTAATATGATTCTGGAGAAAATATCTTCTAATTAATTCCTACTTTATCCTTCTTTAAAGATATTTTGTTTCTTCAACCAGCACACTGAGGATTAGTGCTACATACCTTACTATACTGACTTATGAAAACCCTTGGTTTCCAGAGAAGTCATACTTTGCAACCCCAAATTGGCTCTGCATGATTGACTGTAATAGGGATATTAACATTCTTCCTGAAACATGGCTGTATACCTTTGAGAACATTCACATTTAACCTTGTGAGCTCACTTCTACAGGAACAGTAAACTTTATCTATCAGCTACCAGGGAAAAATCAGTTTAATGCAAGGAATTAATTAAGCCAGGCTCTGATAGAAGCCGATATATCAATTTCTTAAAAACTTAAAATTTATTTAAAGGACTAAGTATAGGTGCATTGCATATACCTAATGGCTTTTCTGAGCTCCAAAATGCATTCATCTAAGCACTTGTAAGTGCTTCATTTTTCAGTTTTGTTTCAGTAGAGAGTCTGATGTTCATCAAACAACAAGTCTGACAAAACAGCAAACTTCCTTCAATTAAGGTCATAATTTGAAATATTATTCAATAGTGGGATTTAAATTACATATAGGAAGAAAAGTAGAAGACTGAAAGAAGGTATCAGAAATCGATATTTGGTCTTTAGATTCAGAAAAATAAGACTGTAGGCCAACACTGCTCTAACAGAGGAAGGACATGAGCAGTTACCGGAATGTAACCCTCCCAATATTTCCAAAGGCCGGCAATGCAGTTGCTGTGATCTGAGGGCCTTGACACCTACATTTCTGGGAAATCACAGAATGGAAGTAATCTACAACTCTATTGAGAGGATGAACCCTTAACTACAAAGATGCAGGAAGGAAGTCCTCAATTGCTTATTCTTCATGACTGCAGTATTCAAATAAAAAAATCATTCAGACAAAACTTGGTAGAAAAGGTAATAGGTGAGCAAAGCAGCAATAATTCATACTTGCAGTTAACTGATTTAATGATGATTTCTTCTACAAAGGTTGTTCTTAGATTAAAACACACACACACACACACACACACACACACAAAACAAAACAAAAAAGAATCCCAGCAGCCTAGTGGAAGAAGTCCTCTGCACGATCTATCCAGCATGTTAACTAAGGCTGACTGAGTCCTGAGTGACAACACCTGATCTGTATGACATGTGAATACAGAGCAATGAATAACCAAAAATCTCTAAGCTCAACCTCATCTCCTACCATTTTTAAAGAATAATTTAAAAGTTGAATTCTACCTTCACTGTTTCAACTATCTTACCCTGTAATTTGCTGAAGGTATTGGTGAGCTGTCAAACAGCAAAAACAGAAAGTAAAGGTATCTAGATAATAAACCTCAACTGAAATTAGTCTTTGAGCAATTGAAATTTTACTTCATTAAGTTCTTTTTAAGAAAAAAATTCCTTAGAAGTCCACATTCTTTACACGCCTTTTCCGAGTCAAGGTAACAAAATCAGTATTACTTACAGCTTAACAAGAATTATTGGTGGCGCCAAATAGGAGAACAGCTGTTTGTTTCTTAAACTTAATTATCATAAACAGTCTTTTAAATTAATATAAAAGTTCTCACGACAAGCAAAAAGATGGCTAAACTCCATTTTAGACTCATGGTAACACCAAAACAACTTTAAGAATATAAGACAAACTGAAGCTAACTACTGCAGAGGGAATTTAAAAAGTCAGAACTGTTAAGAAATTTTGAAGAGAAATGCACTATTCTCACACAACTTGAAAAGGAAATGGGTGATTCATCAAAAGTCTAGATGAATCCAGAGACATGTTCATCCACTGATGTTCTACAGTGAACAGGGGCAGTTGCACAAGAAGTACACATAAAAGCTAAGTTTAAGAGTTGTAATTAAGAGTATTTTATATTTAAGCTTGGTAGAGGAAAAATTCAAATGAAATTTTTAAAGTAGAATCTCTTTTTACCTTCTTTGGTATTTTAGCCATTAAACATTTATTTAGGAAAACTAGAGGCATCCAGTTCTAGAGTAATTGGGCATTTATATATGAAAAAAATCAGAAATCAATTAATAGATTTGTCATACACAAATACATATATATAAACATTTTATTTTAATAATACTCTTTATCACTTCAATTCAAATCATTCCATTATGAAAACGTCTTAATTGAAGAGAGAATATTTCTTCAAAACTCTAATTAAGCAGAGCTTTATCCATTAAATTTACAGGAATAGAGCCTTTAGAAATACATAATTCTTCATTTTACAATAATACTTCCCCTTTAAAAATTTGTCATAGTTTGTCACAGATTTAAAATACAAGGCACCTAATGCTAGGAAAGGATAATACAGTTTATGTAGTGTGAGTGAACCAGACGTTTCTCAAATATGTTTTCTCTTTAAAGTCCCACTAAATTTACATGGACACATTTGCATAAAATTAAGCATTTTTTTCTGTGTTGTTAATTTGCAATATTCTATGAAAACTCAAAAATATAATCCGTACCTATTATAGGCAGCTTACTTCATCACTTTATCTGTTAAGAAACACTGATCTATATACTTAAATGATTTCTTGAAAACATTTTCATAATATAGTCCAGCATTTAACAAATAATATGTGAAAATAAAGTCTCCAGAACATCAGAATTTTATTCCTTGATTAGTTCAAATTATTTCATCAGCTGAATTCCTTGAGATGTGTAAGGCAGGTTGGTCCTTTAGAGGAACTGTGGATTGGAAATTCCTATAACTGTAGTGATATGTACACAGCTACATAGCAAAGTACTTCATTATGAAATGAAGAAAACAGATCTGAGGAAAATATATTTTAGAGTTCCAAAGAACTGAAACTGTTATTTTTCAGACTAGGCACTGAAACATTTCCTACAAAAACTTGCCAGAGATTGTCTCTTCGCTGCATAATATTCCATTATCAAGCTAAAAATAAAAACAAACACAAAATCATCATTAGTTTCCAACTGTCATAGCCTTAATTTTCTGTAGTTTATATTGCAAAAAGCAAATTATCTTAACATTGAAATATATATCAAACACAGTTTATGTACTTAACAACTGGATAGTGGAACTGGAGGTGAGTACTAAAAACTCACAGAAGTAAGTTCCATACTAATGTCGAAGGCTGACAGGCAACACTGCTTTAAGACTGCATAGTAACAGTTTTATCCATGGCATACTCCATCATTACCTCATGGAGACAAAGACTCCTGCCACACCTGTCTTTTACACGTTATTGTAGTCCATCTTCACTATCTCCCCATTATCCAGCCCTAACTTCCAAAAACATTGAATCCTTGCCTGGGTGGGGGTGGGTATGAGTGTGAACATGGGAATAATGCACAGCATACTAGGGAGAGTATACATAAATTATAGTACTAAAAAGCTTTAAAGAATAACTACATGTATTTTTTTTAACTTGAAGATGGCAAGTAAACATATTTAGTTCCACTCTGTCCCCAAAAGCTCAGTAGAAGGACAATAAAGGGATTTTTTTTAAAGGAATAAATCACATGGACAAAGAGAAGAGCAGAGACAAGAAAACAACAGCCAACCAGATATCTCTAAAAGGAGGGGTGAAGAAACAACTAAAAACAGGAAAATTAGCATGGTTTACAGAAAAAGCAGTTAGACATTCAGATGCCCTGCCTTACTTTTCACAGCTCGTCAAGTGCCTCTTCTCCATCCCAGGAGAAGATATAAGGTGTATTCTCTAAAAGGGGTAAATAGAGGGTCTCTGGACTGGGGAAATGCCAGGCACAATCCAACATGACTCAGGTAAAAGTAACATTTATATAATCATAACAAGGTAAACACTGCTTATAGATCTATCCAGAAGTATACAATAACGATACAGGGATTAGGAGGTGCGAAGGCAGGCAAATGGGGTGGAGGCAGAGGAGGGGGAAACTTGAAAGTAATCTATTCTCATCTACCAAAGTGGGAAAATCGACTGCTGATGTCTAAAGAGGGGCGGCAGGGATCAAAACAACTGAGAGTTTAAAGTGCTTCCTCAGAGTAGGACAAGAACTGAAGCAGGACAGGCAGTGCAGGGCAGGTGGCAGATGCTTTGTACAAAAAATTTGTAGAATTCTAACTCTCTGAACTATGTGCACGTATAACCATCATAACAATAAACGCTAGAATAAAAAATGACCAAAGAAACCCAGAACCAAGACAATTAGCCCTAGGTTAGAGGTGAATTTGCCATGAAGACAGTGACACTTAAGGCTCAAAGACCAATTTGAGTGCAGGGAGTCGACAGGAGTTGTTCAATGTTCTAGGTGAGGAAGGGAAGCTCAGTTGCTATCAGGAAACATTTCAATATACAAGGGACCTGAATCTCTCGAATTTCAGTAATTTACTGTGATCTCTCACTCTAAATGAATACATAACCACTTTTATACATGCCAAAAATATATGTTGGATGTATTTCAAGCATTCATTCAGTGAAAGATAAAATATCATGTACTCATTTGTCATGTCATAAATATAAAAGATAATATTTCTTAAAATTTTTTAAGAATGAGGAAATGTTCTTGAAACATTAAGTGAAAATGCATAGTCAAAGAATCAGGATATCCGCTATGCTAGTTATGGAAAACACACACACATATATATAGAAAAAAGACTGGATATACACCAAAATAATACATTTTCTACTTTTATATTAGAGGAAAAATATTTTTCTAAAATGTATCATTACATAAAATGATGATTCTTAGCATGAATAAAAGTAATAGTTAAACTTGGCATCATTTCATTTGCCCGCAGTTTAAACTTACCAAGTATTTAATACTTCCAATAATCTTATGAGAGAGGGACTACTGTAACCCCATTTCACAAATAAGAAAACTGAGGCACAGACAGGTTAATGACCTTGCATAAGATCACACAGCTAGTACAGGGAGAAGCTAGAATTGGAACCCAGGCAGTGTGACTCTAGAGCTTGTCCCTTACCCTCTAGACTATACTGTCCCTGAAAAAGCTATTTATGGAAAACCAATTTTGTATTTGATCATTACAGGAATAAAGAACCTTATTCAATACTAATGCTAGTTAATGTACAAACCTGGACTACAGACAACAGCTAACTAGCTCCATCCTCCTGAGAAACACCGTGCATAGGAATGAGACTCTCGCACTGTTCACTGTCTTCCGGAACCCTTAAAAAAAAAAAATTTAAGACAACAGTTAAGGAAAGCTTTAGAACTGAAAGGAGCCCGTGAAAATGATCTATTCCATTGTCTGAATCTCTGAGGTCAGAACTAAGATTAGGGCAAGATTTCCCAACAATTTGCTCCAAATTCTTTTTATAATAGGATATAAAAATAAAAATCTTTTCAAAAAGAAAGAAACGGAAAAAAATTTTAGGCAGTGTTATCATATTTTATTATAAATTTTATTCACACCAGTGAAAGCTTTCTACATTTAAATTCATTACAGCAAAACAGTAAGCACTTTAGTTTTACCTGTAAATCAAAACATTTTTTTAAAGTAGTTGTGAAGAAACTATCTTACCACCCAAAGGATCTGAACAACTTATTTTACCTGGCATAGTACACATACAAATTATAATCTTTTATTAATTTCTTCACAAAATGTCTAAAAATTAGGCCAGTGTATGATTTCCAGTTTATTTAGCTAGGAATATATTTTTTAAAAGTTATATTGGAACCAAACCTACCTCTGAATTCGATGTTTTCTGCATATAAAGGCAAAAATTCTTCTGATTCCCACCATCACAGGATCCCAATTATTATAATGGCATAAGAGAGTCACAATAAAAAATGAAAAAAATACAGGGATAGCGCCTGCAAAAAATAACCATGAAAACTGCACCTAAAAATAAAAGAAAAACAAAAACAACCCACAATTATTATTAAGACAATTTTCTCCTTTAAGTTTTCCATTTATAAGAATCTGCAGGAATAAGTTAAAACACTGAGAATACTAAGCATTGACAGTATATTATGTTATTATCAAATATGAGGATTCAGAACTTCAACGTATGATTCCACTTGCTTAAATTACCAAAATACGTCTTGCTTAGAAAAAGGCCTAAAGGAAAGCCAGAAGGCATGCTTTTCATTTATTAGGTGTAGTACATCCGAGAGCAGAATTACGAACGTTAAGCTTTGTCTTCCATATCACAATGCCCATTTTTTCTTTACTGATTACTGCTGACTCTTCAAGTAGATCCTCCCCTTCAGTTTCTAAAGTCACCTTCAAAAACTCACATTTTTAAAAAATATGTTACAATATGCTGTGATATGCTGTGATACGTTACAGTTCCTTCTTGAAGACAGCACCAAAAACAGATGAACTCTTAAGTGTAATTTTTGCAAACCTTTTATTACCAATTTGCAAAAAAATTCTAATCCTGTTGTTTCTGTAGTAACAAATGAAAAATTTCAAAAGGAAATCATGGCTAAGTAAAATAAAGACAACAAACAGGACTACTTAAGAAATGTGAGCCAGAGAAGACAAGCAGCAAGCAGAACCCCAGCGGTGAGGAGCCCCTCAGATATCATCAAAATCCATCATTTTATCAGGGTTCTCAAGAAAATTAAAAATAATGAGATGCCATAAAGTGAAGAAAAAAATCATTCTTTCCTTTCATGACTTTACCTTTACCATCTATGTTCAGCAAAGATCAAAAACAATTGTCAAAGAAGGCTGCACAGATTGAGACTTACTGCAACCCACTGGTGTGATCTGCTTTCAAATAATGATGAAAATAGTAACTCCTATCTTTAAAATAGGAAAGAAAAACTGTTTTTGCCCTCTTTAAGTGTTAAAAAAAGTGAGGTTTAGAATCACAGGCAAGACTCCCTCTGGTGGGTGCTACTCCATTTCACAGCACCATTAGTCAGAATAAAGGGGTTTTATGAGAATATTTTTATGCGGGACTCACAATGCCTAACACAAGAATAATCACTGACAACTTGTAACATGCATGTCCTGCTTGTATGATACACACACAGGCTGTCAGTCTAAGACCCAGGAAAGAGCAGTCAGTAAGAGAAACTAAACACCCTTCACACTGTTATCAAATTACGGGTATGACATATTCTTGGAATATTTGCCAGAATATAGATATAATCAAGAAAAGCCACAATGCACTTAAATGACCCAAGATCAGAAGAAGTATGAAAACTATGACTAATGAGAGTTAAAAATGCAGATATAGTTGATAAGAGTGGCTTCATGAATATTCAACTAAAACCCTATTTTATAACTGAGTAAAAGCAGACTTTGTAAAGGTAGGTAAAACCCTCCCTAGTTGACTGTTAAAGACAAAATCCACCTGTAACAATGCAGTTATTTATGTTGCCACACAATAAAAAACGTCTGATTTCCAACAAGCTATGAAGACAATTTTTCAAAATGAAGACATTTATTAACGAAATATTATCTACATTACAAAAAATATCTAAAACCTGAATATATCTGAATATAAATCTGAATACAATCAGAGATGCTTCCTATTACACAAAATGTCAATTATATTAAATAGGTTAACATAATTTATTTTAGGCATGATAAAAGATATTGATAACTGCCGAAATTTCAGAAACTATATATAAATACAGTTAGCTATTAGAATCAAAAAACCCCATGAAAGTAGATTTCTTCTGTTTTTTGTTTTTTTTTTTTTCCTCCTGGTTTCTTTGAAAGAGAGAGACAGAGACAGAGACAGAGAGAGCATGAGCAGAGGGGAGGAGCAGAGAGAAAGGGAGCTGAGCAGGGACCCCGACACCAGGCTGGATTCCAGGACCCCAGGATCATGACCTGAGCCAAAGGCAGCTGCTAAATTGACTGAGCCACCCAGGTGCCCCTCTCCTGTTTCTATTACAGCTCTGGGGCACACCCTGTCACTTTTCCCAGAACATATCTTCCTACTCTCAATTCCCACCCACCAAAGGCCCACCCCTGACTCATTTAACTGGTTGTCTAATTCTAGATGTGAAGACAATCGAGAAAGGCCTAGTTATGTTTTTGTAATTATTCAATCAATGATTTACTTATTTTCATTTTCCCTTTTCTTGTGTTTTGCCCTATCTTAAAATATTTGATTAAACAAATTACATAATCATTTAATAAAATTAGATCCCCTGTGACAGTTCTTTTAAAAAAAAAATCCTAAAATTAACCTTCAATTTTTATTTTTCAAATCTGCAAAAGCTGATGTTTTCAAAATATAGTACAGAAAAATTCATTTACACAGCAGTCTACCAAAATCCTCTAACAACAACACTTTTCCAGTTTCACTAGAGCAAGTTTGATTGATATTCAAGATCCTGGAGGACCTGAATATTATTCAAATCTGTAAAGAATCTAATGATGTGTAACTTTAGTGTTATGTACATTTTATAATATTCACATTCTTTGAAAATGTATGGTACATAAGAAAATTCTCAATTAAGGAGAAGCTCTCTGTTTTTAACCATGACAAATAAATAAGAATTTACTGAGCCATGAAACAAAGTAAATACCAGCACAGAACTGTTTTTTAAGTAAAGAGAATACATATCACTTAGAGTATTTTGCCTTTATCCTAAGAACTGCACAAAGATCTAAAGAAAAATCGCTTTAAAAATCTGATTATAACTTCTACATATTTTGAGCCTTTGGGCTTTCAAGTATTTCCTCTTCAAAATTTTATTAAACCAAACCACACACACACATACACACACATACCATTTTGTTACTTAATACTTGGGAGTTCAGGGGAACCTGGGTGGGTCAGTCAGTTAAGCATCTGACTCTTGATTTTGGCTCAGATCATGATCTCAGGGTTGTGTCACTGAGCTCCATGTTGAGATCAAACCCTGTGTCAGGCTCCAGCTGGGCATGGAGCCTGCTTAAGGTTCTCTCTCTCTCCCTCTGCCCCTCCCTGCTCGTACTATTTCTCTCTCTTAAAAAACAAAACAAAACAAAACCTCAAAAAAAAGTCTGTAAACTTTGAACTGAGTGATAAATGACTACATCTTTTAGTACTGTATATATGGGATGCCTCTTTTCTCTGTTAACCCCCAGAAGCACTAAAGAAACTCCTCCCTTCATGCTGTGGGGAGGGATTCTCTTTTCTGTGATGTTATCACTGCCAATGTTTATCATAAAAATCCCTGCATCCTTGGGGCACCTGGGTGGCTCAGTCGTTAAGCGTCTGCCTTCGGCTCAGGTCATGATCCCAGGGTCCTGGGATTGAGCCCCGCATCGGGCTCCCTGCTGTGCGGGAAGTCTGCTTCTCCCTCTCCCACTCCCCCTGCTTGTGTTCCTTCTCGCGCTGTCTCTCTCTGTCAAATAAATAAATAAAATCTTAAAAAAAAAAAAAAAAATCCCTGCATCCAGACCAGGACATCATAGAAGAGGGACAGAGCACCTGCCCTCCTAAGTCCAGACAGAAATGAGCATTTGCTGAGAAACATTCCTATGTTGCTCGTATCTATAACAGTATCACAGTATTAAGGAATCTTTGGAATTTATCCTAGAAATCAAAACACTACTACTTAAATAATAAAATATATCCCATCCCCTATTCTATACCACTGACTTACCAATGAAATATGGAATAATCAGCTCCAAAACTGGAGAACTACATATAAAGATACTGTCCTTAACTTAGAAATTAAGAAAAAAAAAAAAGCAAAGTTAAAAATGTAAGAGATTATTCGTTTCTTTGGTACTGTTTATGTATCTACATAGTAAAGCAGCTTAGAGAGGCAGAGCAGGCATCAACGATTATTCATGGTTGTACTGCTTATAATTTAATCACATGCCCTAACTTTCATTATCTCCATTTTAAAAATTCATCTAAAATAGGGGTGGCCTGGGTGACTCAGTTGGTTAAGTGTCTGACTTTTGATTTCAGCTCAGGTCATGTCGTCAGTGTCATGAGATCAAGCCCCACATGGGGCTCCACTCTCAGCAGGGAGTCTGCTTGAGGTTTTCTCTCTCTCCCTCCACCCCTCCCCTCACTCATGCTCTCTCGCGCATGCTCTCTCAAAAAAAATTTATCTGAAATATCTAATAAACAGTTTACCTTACCTTTTGCATACACATGTCAGCTATTATGGACAGAGGTATTGTAAGGCTTAGTGCAAGTGTGCCTATCAATGATGAGGTAAGAAAGCAGCCCCTAAAAAGGAAAAAAGAAAATATACATTTCCATATTAAAAAAGTAAAGCAACCAAAGAAAATATAGGCATGAAAGATCAGGAGTAAAGACAAAAGCTTAGGACAGACTGAGACACAATAAAGCAACTAGGATGATTCTTAAAGTTTACCTTCAAATATTAAAAATCCAAATATATAAGAGTAAAACTGTCCAAGTACTTTGTGTATATATATATATATATATATACACACACACACACTTATGCTATTTTCAAGATATGCTTATAGATATTAATCAACTTCAGATGTACAGTTTCTATTTCATTAACATTTTTTATAAAACTGTCAAAAGAGTTCTTAAAGTTTTGTGATGATACTTAACTAACAAAGAAAATAGCTTTATTAAACTGCAGGACAATACTTCACAACATAGACTTTGAAGAAAGTGATAAGCCACCTTACGAGTCTGTCACCAAAGCAAAAATATCTCACCCTCATGAAAACTAAAAGAGTCTTCAGATCTATGTTGCTCCTCTGGTTTGGCTTAGCATTGAAAAGAACTGAAAATGTTTTAAGGATACTCCTTGTTGCTTTCCTTTTTTCTAGCAATTGTCCTAACCAAAACCTAAGTTCTTCATTTTATTTTCACCTTGAACTATCAATGTTGGTATCAAATTTTGAAATATCATTCTGCACATAATTTTATGTAGTTGAAGGAAAAAAATGAAAGGAAGCATTATACCAAATAAATAAGCCATTTATACAGACTAATAATTTGAGTGTATAAAAAGAAAAAAGGGGTGCCTGGCTGGCTCAGTCAGTAGAGCATGACACTCTTGTTCTCAGGGTCATGAGTTTGAGCCCCACACTGCATGCAGAGGAAGGAAGGAAGGAAGGAAAGAAAGAAGGAAGGAAGGAAGGAAGGGAGGGAGGGAGGGAGGGAGGGACGAAGGGAGGGAGTGAGGGAAGGAGGAAGGAAAGAAGGAAAGAAGGAAAGAAATTATAAGCCAAGATAAAACCAAAGTGTATATAATTAGGACTACAGACCCATGGAAATTCTAGACTAGTAAATTCTAGCTCGGTGTATGACAGAATTAATACTGTCCTGCAATAAAAGAGCCTATCTCTCGATAAAGTGTCACTCAACATATTCAACAGAGGCTGTACCATTAGTTCTTATCAGTGCGGTAAAGAGAACTCAAGCACTAGTGGTTCCTACTACATGAGCTGCTCTGTGAAAAGACAGTTCAGGAGGTCAATTTTTTTTTTTTAATGTGGCGTATGTTCTTAGAGATTTATAACACAAAGTACAATCATGAAGAGTCTGAAACAAAGTATTAAGAAAACTGTTTGACTTACACCAGCTTTTCCCAATTTAGTTGATGGTTGAATCCTTTTGTCATCTATTATTTCAGGGACACATTTTAGGAAATGCTGAGACAGAGAACTAGGTGCTATCATTCAACATCTATACAAATGGTACAGTATATGGGTTTAATAGTGCACCTCAATTTTTTTTAAATAAACAATGAGTGACAACTACACATCTTTAATTTACAAAAAAAGCTCACAACCACACTTTGAAATCTGTAGCTTACTACTCAGCACTTGGATTATGTATGTTTCCTGTACTTTTTATAGTTAAACATACGATAGCCCTGACTCCCCCCCCCAAAAAAAAGGGAATCGTCCTACATGCAGATTATGGCTTCTGATTTAAATGTGTATTTTCTTATGATTTAAAAATATGTAAAATATAGAGAGATATGCTTCTTACACTTGTTTTTTTGCCAAGAACACCCAGAATTTAAGGGATATGTTTGTTTCATTACTGACTGATTTACTGCTACTGAGCTGTCACCATTAGTACTCTTAATCACTTGAGTGTCAAAGTATATCTGAAAAATAAACCTTCTTGAGGTCCTGAAAAATCTATCCCAGGTAAGGATAAACATAGCTTTTATCATAATATAGGACTACGAGTGTCCAATTTAACTATTCTACAATACATACTCATATACACAGTTGGGAATATAAGTTGTGTTCCCTCCATGGGGAATGATACTGCAATTCTCTATCAAAATGTAAAGTCCTTATGACGGACTCTGTAGGCATTTAACCTACAGAACACTTACATATACATGCAAAGATATATAGGAGGATATTCAATGTTATTTTATTTACAAAGCAAAGGACTGGAAACTTAAAATGTCTATCAATAAGGAATGGGTAAAACACATTATGTTCTACCCAGTATGTCACATAATGGATTGGAACATAATATACCAGAACACTACACAGGCTTTAAAAAATGAATTGAACCTAAGTGCTGATATGTAAAGATTTACAAAACAATCAGTGAAAAAAAGCAAGTACAAAACAATATCCATAGTATGTTCCCATTTGTGTGTTAAAAATAAGAAAAATTGGGGATGGATTAGGAGACTGATACACACTTATGCACGTATAGAAAATTTTGTAGAAGGTTTAGAAGTTAATAATGGTTGCCTCTGGGAAAAAGGAACGGAGATTTAAAGTGAAAGAGAGATAAGACTTCCTTTTCATTGTATACCCTTTTGTATACTTTTGTATATATTTTTCTTTTCATTCTAAAAAAATTAAATTAAAAAAATTCCAAAACATGTTATTATTTATTTAAATGTAAAGTTTTCCAAGGGAGCAAACTAAAAAAGCTCATATAGAGAGATTACATGTCACAACTCCTACTTGATCATCCCCTAAAGCCTACATTAAATTTTGCTAAACATAATAAAACTCTCTACTGTATATGTTTAATTAAAACTGTAGCTCTCAATAAGGAATGAGCATTTTAATATTTGTAGTGACACAGTCCCGGTTTACTATGAGTCTTAATGTCATAAGCATCATACTAAACCCTTCTCTAGTCTAACATCCAAAGAAAAATTTAATAATTGCTTTCAAATATATTAATTTGCCTTGAAATTGTCTAATTTAAACTAAAGTTCCTAGAAAACATGAACCTGTATTAAAATACAGTGAGTACATAATTGTCGTAAAAAATGGTTGAGTATCAACAATCCCTCATGATTCAACAGAGTTCCATCAAAAAACTACCAGTAAGTAGTTCTATCTGTTCAGAACCAAGAGTAGAGAGAGGCAAGAGAAATGAGAGAAAATGAATACCAGAATTGATAGTAAAGAAGCAATAGGATGAGAGAGAGTATATGATATATATTAATAAGAAAATAAAATATGTAACTCTTTGCTTAAAAAAACCGAGCACCTAAGATATAATGAAAGATGGAAGAATGAATGAGTAAATGGATTCTGATATCAAAGAGTTTTAGATCAGCAAAGGAATTTAAGTACATAAATTAACTACAAAATAAAGTATATCTTTAAGTACTACATGAAAGGGAGTAAGTGTGGAAGAATATCAAGAAAACAGAGAAATTTCCTTAATTGAGGAGGGGGAAAAGTACAGGTAGAGCATTAAGGAAGTCTTCATGGAAAAGGCTACTCAGTCTTTTGCAAGGGAAAACTAGTCAGTAGTCTTAATTGGCATATCATAAAATCCATTTAGGAGTTTAAGTACAATTTGCGGGGTTTTTTTCGGTTCCTGTTAGATAGAAAGATAGTGACTAAGTATCAAGCTCTGTATTTGAAAGATTTCTTAAATTCCATACATGATATTGTCTTCAAACTATTTTAGGGTCATTATCATATATCAACATATTTGATATAACATTTCAAAGCACGTTAACATCTCAAATTAATCAGGGTTTAGGGTTACATATCTGGCTCACTAATATGAAAAGTCCTAAGAATAAATAAAACAAAAAAAACTCTATGAACAACCAAACATTCCAAAGTCTCTTAAGTTCCCTAGATTCTCACTCAGAACTCATGTTATTCCTATTCAGAATATAAACCTCCATTAGATAATGACACCTTTCATTTATATAACATTCTACTTTTATTTTATTTTATTTTTTTTTAAAGAATTTATTTATTTATTTGACAGAGAGAGACACAGCGAGAGAGGGAACACAAGCAGGGGGAGTGGGAGAGGGAGAAGCAGGCTTCCCGCGGAGCAGGGAGCCCGATGCGGGGCTCGATCCCAGGACCCCGGGATCATGACCTGAGCCGAAGGCAGACGCTTAACGACTGAGCCACCCAGGCGCCCCCTATATAACATTCTACTTTTAAAACACTTCTATAATTTAAGATCATTTATATACATCCATTCATTCAAATATTTATTCAACAAATACTTATTGAGCTCCTTCTATGTGTAAGGTATTAGTCTATACAATCAGTGCACAGAAGTTAAAACACAAAGTTCCTGCTCTAGTGGAGTTACTTTATTAAAATAGTGTGAAGTGGGGGGGGGGAAGGGGCACAGAAGGAGTCATCAGAGGACAGAAGAAATATAAACACTTTAACTATCCAAAAGTCCATGAACTGGTATCTAATAAATCATAGGGTAATAAACAGTACATACCACAACCACAGGAACTCTGAGAGAACTGTTCCAATAAGGCCATTAATGATAATGCACATCAATACTACTTTATTGGGAAACTCAAAGTCCTCAAATCCAGTATAATGAAGTAAAAAGAAACCTGGCCATAGGAGCAGCAGATTAAACAGACCTACAAAACCTAAATATGTATAAAAGAGACAACAGTTAGTAATTGAGATTTAAATTTTTCAAACTTGTAACTCTATAATTAGAAAACATTAGATCTTGCACAAAGGGTTCCAACAGGTTTCCTTAACTGGAACTTCTGTTTCTTTCAGTCAGACGTATAGATAGCTCAACAGAAAAAACTGTACTAGCAACTGGTGGTCACTGAGTCTTCAGGGTTCCACTATTCACACTGCATGGAGCAACTACTATGGAATAAACCACTTAATTCAAAAAGAAAGGTTGTTAACCTTAGCTACTAACAAGTTAGTGTCTTTAAACTTTAAGAAATAACTGGTATATCTGTGCATATGGATATGCAGCCTAAATTAATTATGAGGAAGTAGAGAGTCTGCTCTCTGATTCAACTCATATTTATGTTTAAAGCACCTGTGGTATTGCTGGGAATAATGGAGGAAGTTTCCAAACCAGATACATTCTTGGTTCTTGCCTTCCAGGCGCTCATAAGCTAACTGGTGAGATAACATACATACACAAATAGCTCCTCAACATAGGAGCTAAGTGCAGACTGACTATCTGTAAAGGAAGGCTGTAACATTTAGTGGTCAAAAGTGTGTGCTCTGCAGTCTGACTGCCCTGAGTTCCAATCCCAGCTCCACCATTCACTAGTACTGTAAATCTTATACAAGATGCGAAACCTCTTTTAAGCTTCAGTTTTCCAATCCATAACTGTAAAATCATATTTAAATAGATTACTCGGAAAATAGATGAAACACTTATAAAATATAGCACAGTACCTGGCATAAAACATTAGTAAAGGTAAGCTGCTATTATTATTAAAGAAATATAAGGTTACATATTACTAAGTGAATACAAAGACTACAAAGGAAAAATTTACAATTTTATAGTAATTTTTATTGCACTTCCTATACAGTTGAACATCACAGATCCATTAGGTAACTATAGAGCTTTCTTAAGAGAAAGTTAAATTACAGTAAATACATATTTTATATTTGTCGCTAAATAATAAACTAGAATTTAGGATGCCTAGTTAAATCGTAATAGGATTAGAGCATCCACTCCCTATCTGCTGCTGAAGACTTATAGCCACCCACCGTCTCTGAAGAACTGTCTTGGAGAGCAAACAAGCTTGCCTTTCCCATGAAGTTCCCACCTTCTATAGCCCACAACTAACCCATGAAGGATGCACAAGGCCACTCTCATGGCTGAAATCCTAATGGCTCAAGGCCAGAAGGTCTCTGAGGGGTACCTAGACATTACCTGCTCCTTCACCAGCCCCCTCCACCTCCTGCTCCTGACATGCCATAAACTGGGCCAAACCTCAATTATACATGAGCCCACATGGTTCTTTCCCCTTCTCTATCCTGCTTTTCTTACTCCCTTGTCAGTATTCCCTGCAGATTGCCCCTCAATAAATCACCCATAAGAAATCCCTGTCTCATATCCTGCTTCTGGGATACCCAATTTAAGACCTAGTGATAAAAATAAAAACAAATAAAATGACACATACAAAAGGGACTCATGACCTGAAAAGCTTACACAACAATAAAAAGTTGTAATTAAAACACCAAAATTTGGCATTACCAAAAACCAAATCTAGTTTGGGGTCCCTGGACTATATCAAGTCTATGGAATCCCACATAAATTAACAACCTTTGGACCTAAAGACAAAGGTCCCAATTGCTTCCACCTATTCTCCAGATCCTTCAGAATCTGGCCTGCATATCCTCCTGTTCTTCCTTAAAGTAAGCCTCCAGTCAATCACATAGATCTACACACTGTTCCCTGTTATGCTCTGCTCTATCCCCATGCCTAAAGAACCCTCCACAACCCAATTCTAACTTCTTTTCTAGTCCTGCCTATTGTAAAGCGCACATCAAATCAATACTGTCTTACATCATATATGAAGAAGACCAATCAAGTTACACGTCTGTGTGTACTGTAGTAACAGTAAATTGAACAATTTTTCCTGAAAACTGCCAATCTTAAAAAAAAAACACTCAAAAAATATTAGCATTTCATTCCATTCCAAGTGGAATTTCCTATGACTCTAAAATAAGACATCACTAAAATTACCTTCATATTTAAGGTATATTAATTGAACTCCATACTTAAACTTGAGTGATCACTTGGTCTGGTAGCTTTCCAAATGTTTTGTTTCTGTTAATCTTTAAGTGAAGATATTCAAACTTTTTTTTTAGCAGAAAAATCTTTTCTACAAATTATAATGCAAAAGCCCCACAAAACAGAGCTGTTCCAGCTGAAGCAGGCAAGGACTCCAAGAACCAGAACCACGCATGCAACTCCACCTCTTCCCACCCCTCCCAGGATCCTCTGCAAATCAGTTTGAAAGCTACTCATCCAGTCCAATTTGCTCATTTTGCAGATGAGTATGAAATCAATGAAATTAGAAGAGCCATATTCCTGGTCTCCCGATTCCCTATTAGCTGCACTTTGAACTTTCATCACCATGCTTTTTTATCTATTGATACTCAGGTATCTTTTGGAAGACATCTACAGATATCCAACAGAGAGCACAAGTTGTTTACTGAGCTGATATCAGGCAAGGAAGAGCTTATAAATCGTATTAGGTATTTTATTTACCAAAATTAAGAACTGATGCCAGAAACTACGATTGGGTAATCTGAAAATCTATATAAGAGTCTATATCTTAAATGCAAATGGAAAGCCTTTAAATGGCCCATGAGTTTTAATGAACAGTATACAGACTAGAATAGTATTATACATATCATTTGGGAGCAGTTTCTCCAATCCTATGCTTCTAACAATTCAAAAATAGCAAAACATGTAATACAACAGGTATACTCTCAATGCTTATAATAGCATAATTCTATCATATCAATGAAGAAAATATCTGATTCACAGGCTAAAGACATGAATGCAAAAAAGGCACTAGGAGGAATTTCTTTCTTTACCTCACACTGAGGAAACCAGCATTCCTTCAGAGGTACACAATCATGCAGGGCAAGGTATGAGAAAAACACTGAGACTGGACTTCATAATCTCTAAAATCTGACAGTTTTAAAGAATCATAAGGAGAAGGAGAGAAAGGTTTCCTTATTCCCTCCAAAAACAAAACCCTAAGTTAATCATTCAAAGAAAGTGGCCTCACAGGTAAATATATTCTTACCAAAGAACATTGGAATATCCAACTTATCTTCTCTGTCTACTTTTCTCTTAATCATAACAATATAGACAGCATAGAGCATGGCTCCAACAAGAGACCAAATGGAACCTGTAAAAATCAACATGAGTTAACTCATTTGTTCATTAACTCATTCAACACACACTTATTTAAAATCTATGTGTCAGATGTGACTTCAAGAAGTACACAAATATGAAAAGATAAAAGTAGATCCCACCCCTTCCCATGTCCTCCAGGAGTATAGGAAGAAACGAGTGAACAAACCCATGCAAAAACATCCAATGATCTAGCCAAACATGCATGTTATAATATTAAAACTCATATAAGTAACACTTCGGCTTTTAATTTTGAAATGCTACTTCATATTTTCCCCTACATAAACAATTTGGCACCTGACACTGTCCGGCATAACAGTGTTTCTTTCCATCTCTAAGCCATTGCTTATACACTCCTCCCCACTGTGACCTATCATCTTTATTATATATTCCACTACCATCTCCAAGGCCCAGTTAAAGTTCCCCCTTCTGCCACAAAGCATCCTCTTCCTCCTCCACTGAACTTCCATCCTCCTTGTCTTCTATTTTAGACCATTTAATACTTACATGGTTAATTATAGTATTATTTATTCTCTAGTGGTTTCATTTTGTAAATCTCATATAATGATTAAAATCAAGAACTCCTTGAAAACTGCAAACACATTATTTTTTAATGTTCTAAAATATCTAATATAATACAGGGTTTGTAGTATAGGCGTAATAAATACTGGTTCTCTTAATGTATTAACTCATTCTCAAAAACATTTCAGTAAGCCTTTAAAAACAGCTGAATTAATGTGCTGTCTGCCAAGTGACCACATTCAATATTTATTATCCAAAAGTCCAATGTTTTATTAAATCTATTTTAAAAAATTATTCTAAAACATTTTCAAAAAGCAAAAAGAAAGCCTACCAATAAATTCTCACACATACACAATAAATACATGTTTTGTTTTACATATAACAAAGCTGCTCTGGGTGAGAAAGAGGTGATAATAGTTCAAGGCACGGCTCACTGGGCAGTGACAAGGGATGGTTTAGAAAGCACCTTTCCATTCAATGAACTTCAAATATCTAAACGAAGTATCCAGAGGGAAGCCATTAAGCTGGGTTCCCTGATTATCTTTGTTATTGTTTAATCTAAACAATGGATCAAAACTGAATGTTCACCATAACAGTAAATGTTTCAGGTAAGAAACATGAGTGAATCACAAAATTAGTGGGTGCAAGTATAACAGAAACAGGGTATTTGTATAGTCTCAAAGTATCTCCCCACAAGATGCTTATTACTTACAAAGAAAAAAATTAGTAACTTTACACTGGAGCAACCTGGCAGACACCACCTTAAAATTAACTAGTCACTAGTAACAGGACAATACCATGTGCCTTCTGATATGATGTGTTGATCAGGACACTTCTAATATTACTTCCATGGCATTCTTACCAAAAATACACAACATAAATTTTACCATAAGGAAGTATCAAACAAACCAAAAGTGAGGAACATGCCACAAAACAACCGCATCCTTCAAAAGTGTTAAGGTTATAAAAGACCAACAACAACAAAAAAGACTGAGGGACAGCTCCAGATTAAAGGAAACTAAGGAGATGAAAACTAAAGGCAACAAGTGATGCTGCACCAGAAAAAGAACACTAGTGGGAAAAATTGTGAGATGTGAAAAGGATATACATATAGACTAGATAATTTAATCATAATCAATGTTGGGGTGCCTGGGTAGCTTAGTCGGTTAAATGGTGACTTGATGTCGGCTCAGGTCAGGATCTTAGGGTTGTGAAACTGAGCCCACAATCAGGCTCAGCACTGGGCATGAAGCCTGTCTAAGATTCTCTCCCTCCTTCTCCCTCTGTCCCTCCCCGGGCCCTATCTCTCTCCTTCTCTAAAAAAAATATATGTATGTATCTATATTATAATCAGTGTTAATTCCTGACTTATAACTACACTGCAGTTATGTACATAGCAGAGAATCTGAGTGAAGGCTATATGAGAATTCTGTGAACTATTTTTGAAATTTTTTACATTATTTCCAGAGGAAAAGTTAAAAAAAGACCCCATTAGTGCCCGCCCTCTGTGTGTGTGTGCACACACATGCACACTCGCACACAAGGACACAAATAATGACATGCACAAAACTTTCTTGTATACTCTTAACAGAAAGAATGCAGAGACACATACTTACCTATTGTATCTCTTCCAGCAGATTTTTCAGACCCTGACAAGTTCACCAGCACAACACCTCCAATGCTATGGGAATAATAGGATTACTAATGAGCAAAACAATAAACTCCTTAAAAAGGGCTAATTAATAAAGATAAAAATTATTTACAAGTGATCTAGACTACTCTCAAGACTGGGGAAAACTACAATTCCCAAAGAATTTAGTGATTTAATTAATATCTAACAGTATTAATGGGACAGTATAAGTGCTATACTTGTATTCATTTAATTCTCACAAAATGTACAAATTACCTTATGATAAAGGTATTATTGCTACTACCATTGCCATTTTATACCTGAGAAAACTAATACACAAACATACAAAGTAACTTGACCAAAATCACATAGCTGGGACTGAAACTTTGCCAGTCTGCGTCTAGGTAAGTATTTTTACCTCCTATGCTACCTACTGCTTTTCAGTTAAGGAAGTAACCAACTTGTCAGCCCTCTTCCAAACTTTTTTTTTGAAGATACATATGGTATATCCATACACACCTAGCAAGAGCACTAACTCTTGCCTACCGATAAAACCTAAATTAGCAATAAAACTCTCCTTAAATGTTTAAATGATTAAATTAATTAATTAATGGATGAAAAAAGACTGAATTAAAGATGTAGAGAAATCAGAGTATCATTCACTCAACTGTTACTTATTGAAAAAAAAAATTTTAAGTTATTATTTATTGAGCTAAGCACTGTGTTACAGCTGGAAACAAAACAGATGTGGTTCCTGTTCTCAGGGAGCTTACACTATCTATTTCTATGCATCTTGTAATTGTACATATTTTTAAAGCAGATAAAACAGTGTTAATTTTTTTAAAAGCCAGTCTAATTCTTTCACCTACTGATCCAAAAAACTAAGTGACACAGGAGAAGAATATGAAAAAAAATTTTTTTACCTTATGGAATTATATCATCATAAGTCAAATCTAGTCCTTACATTAAGTATTCATGCCTCTCAATTAAATATTATAATTTTCTGTTAAACAATCATTGTTTAAATTCAGCTATTATTTATTGAGCACCCGCAACATACCAGAAACTAGAGGTTTCAATTCCATTTAGATCATAATAATCACAATAACTAAATATATTGAGCACCTATTATACACCAGACACTGTTCCAAGCACTTTTAAAGTTTTAACACATTTAATCCTCATTAAGAATCCTTTGAGACAAATCTTACTAGTATTCCCAACTTACAGGTGAGGAAACTGTGACACAGAGAGGCAAGATATTTGCCCCAAATTGCAAAACTAGTAATGATGGAGGCAAGACTGAATTCCAGGTAGTTTAGATGGAGAGTAAGTACCCTCTTTGTCTCTTGAAGTGAGACTTTTTAGCTTTTAAGAAGATTTCCTTCAAGATTGTTGCTATATCAAATTCTTTTTATACCTCAGAAACTGAATCTCATAGTATAAGGCTATTTCAAAACAAAGTATAAAACAATGTTCAAGATAGTATTAAGAACATGTAATAAATACACAAAAAAATTCTAAGTAATAATTTTTCTAGACCATAGGTCAAGCAAACTTCCTTAAAGGAACAAATAGTAAGTATTTTAGGCTTGCAGACCATATAGTCTCTGTTGCAACTGAACTGTCATTATGGTGCTTAAGTAGCCATAGATAATATACTAACAAGTGAGAGTGGCTATATTCCAATAAAACTTTAAAAAATTAGGAAGCTAGCTCATCTTAGTCCACTGACCCCTGTTCTCGATCTACTTTAATGAACTCTGTCAAAATATTTACAAGTTCAACATTTTATAACTATTTCCTTCTTTTTCAAAACTTTATTAATATAGTACAAGGTTAAAAATTTGCATGAATTTTGAACAAAGTTGAATAAAACCTCATTTACTTCCCCAATACAAATATATTTCCCCAATATAAAAATATGTTTGGCTAAAACAATTAGTCAATCATGCAATATAATAAACTTCTAGTGATCATAAAATCTAAATATAAATAGTAAATTAGTTGGTCAACCGGTCTACATCTGGAAACTACCATGTTATATCTATAAAGGAAAAACACATCATAATAAGAGTACCTCAGTCCCCATGATAATCATTTTTAAAATACATTCCCTCCAAACTTTAAAACAAGGCTGGAAAGTAGATACTATCATCATTTTCTCACCTAAAAACCCCTCTCAGAGAGTTTAAGGGAACTGACAGAAACAAAGAACAAAGCTCTGATTCAAACCCAGTTCTGACAGCTAAGAAACATTATTCTCTCCATTAAATCATTCTACTACCTTCTCTGATTTCTGATTTTTTCTCAGTAAAAACAACAGCTTTATCAAACCGACACAACTTTTTTGGGTATTGTTGGTAAGCAAAGCCCTAGGCTAAACTGTTGGTGGCACAAATAAGTATAAAACAAGGCCCTGGCGTTTAAAGGTTTATAATCCACAGAAAAGACATGACAAACATACACAAAGTTACATAAAAATAAAAGACTTAAATTCAGTTATTGACAATACTGATGTTATACACTAATGCAAAGTTGCCAAATGATTTATACAGAAAATAACTGAAAGATCACTTGAGGCTGAGCCAATCAGAGAAGACTGCATGTCTGACGTCCAGAAGTAGAAGTAAAACCCAAAACCAAAACAAAAAAGGGAACTTGTTTTAGGAAAAGGAAATAGGAACTTGGAGGTAATGAGGATTAAGTTGCCACATTAAGTTAAATGTAAGCATCAGTACAATACATAGTATTATACTGTCTGTCCTCCCATGAATGGGAGCCAAAGCTGCCTTGGGATCCTTCCAGTTACTCTCCCCAGGAACATTTAGAAAACTAGTTAAGGATGTGACACAGGCTGAGTAGCATGCTGCCCACATAAAACCTTTTTTATCCTCATCTTTCTCTGCCTATACAGTATACTATAATATAAACTATCCTATATCACTACCAGAAAAATTTTAAACATATTTTTAAACAGAATTAACTAGCTATTATGCTATATTCTTACCTTAAAATCACAGCTAATAGTTTAGAAAGAGTAAATCTATCTCCACTGTTACTTGGAAACATTGCAGCAAGAATTAAGGTAAAAAGTCCTATAAGGAAAAAAGATACATCAGTTTAAATACTGTCAAAAACAGCCTTTAAACTAAAACCATGCTTATTTTAACAATACAGATTAAGTATAGCCCCGTTTACTTTAAACTAATAAGACAGTGAAATTGAGCACTCAGAATAACATTATGACCTCATCATAATCAAGCATGTGTGCTCAAGTTGTTTTTATAGCTTCAAAAATATTTTTCCTCTCCCAGATTTGGAAGGTGATTCAATATTAAAATAAATTATCTTTCATAGGGTAAATTATGGTTCTGAAATAAGCAATTACATTTAGCCAAAGGGTCTAGAAAAAGATCTTCAGAAAGAATGTGAAAGGAATGACTATAATACAAAGAACCAGCCTATAAAACCTTAATATGTTGTTATATAAAAATATACCATAAAATAATCAAAGGAATATAAATAGCACAACGCCACAGCATAAAACTACAAATATGATATAGTTACAATACACTAACGTATATTAGAATGAATGTAATAATTTGTAATAAGATAAAAATGTATGCATATATGTGTATATATATACGTGTGTGTGTATATATATATACACACATATATAAAACAAAAATAGATTTCAATTTATAATGTAGATTTCGAAGACAAATTTCTTACCAGAAGTTGAGGACAAAATATTAACTATAGCAACTTGTGTGTCTGAAAGTGCTTCTTGATATGACAAATTTGCCAGAAACCACTAAAGAAAAAGAAAACAAAGTGAAACCTAATGAATGACCTGCTTATATCTGTCATAATTTATAGGTCCCTCCTTTCCCCCCCTAAATATTTTATTATAAGAGCTTTTAAAAGTTGCTTTCTATTGAAAAATCACAGACCTAAAAAGAGGGCATTTATAATTAGATCTAAGATCTTTGCTATTCAATTTCCCTTAAGAAATTAACAACAGTTGGTTAAAATTAGCATTCAGTTTTTTAAAAAATGAGAGTAAGACTGCATACCAAATCAACTTTAAAATTTGCTTTATCCAAACATTTCTAGCATTCTATTAAAGTTTATCTAAACCAAATTTAAATTTGGGGAAATTCTCAAATATTAAAATATGTACAGATGAACATAGCATGATGAGAAATCTATTGAACAAGATCACACCTGTGGGGATGGATCAAAATAACAAGCTATAAAAGGACATAATTGTTTCGGAAATTTAAAAATGTCCAATGAAAAATGTGAATTTGCTGGCTAATTATGATTGTTTCTCTGATTCTCAGTTTGGAGACATAATACAGAGTTCTCATAACTGGATATAATTAAAGGAAGTTTTCCAATTATAAGGATTTTTTTTCTTTTCTTTTGCTCATCTAGGCTAGGATATTCTTATATTCTCAATACTGTGCCTAATACGATTTAATGAAAAAGAAATAACACCTCTTTTTGATGAAGCCTGGTGTGTGTGTATGAGAGGGGTTCCAAAATCCATATATTTTCACTGCTATCAGATATTCTAATACATATTACCACAACTCATCCATTTTTCTGTTGATGGATCCTTTTGGACTATTTTAAACAATGCTACTATGAACATTTTACTGCATGTCCCCTGGTGTATATGTGCATGAGTGTCACTAACATATACACTAAGAAGCAGACTGCTGGCTCAATCAAAGTAAATTAACTGCTTATCTGTTTTTGGCATCACTGTTACTTAAACATATTCATATTCCACTGAAGAATAGGGACAGGGACTTAAGACAGGGACATCTCTTGATCTCTCTCAGAACTTGTAGTTAAGTGAGTACTATAATTAGCCATTTACACTTCAACGAAGCAACAAAGACATATGATCTTAGAGCACTGCTAGAAGATAGCAGATAACTGAGTTTATTAGACTCCATTTAGTCTACACTGTACCCAAGATGAAAGCCAGAGTAAAACTAGGGCAAAGTGATTTTGACGCCATCTGTAGTCCTCCGACTTCCTAGATAATTTCACTGGACTTTCTAAACAAGAAAATGAGGTAGCAATTGCTAAGATGAGCAATATCAAACATATATGAAGTACTAGAAAAAAGAAGAATATTCTGCTCTTTTTTTTTTTTTTTTTAAATTTTTTTTTGTTTGTTTTATTTATTTATTCATGAGAGTCAGAGAGAGATAGAGAGAGGCAGCGGCAGAGGGAGAAGCAGGCTCCCTGCCTAGCAGGGAGCCCCATGCGGGACTCAATCCCAGGACCCTGGGATCGTGACCTGAGCCGAAGGCAGACGCTTAACCATCTGAGCCACCCAGGTGTCCCGAATATTCTGCTCTTAATTATCTTTTGGAGATCTATCTACAAGACCAGACAATACTTATAGGGTGATAATTAGCTTTCTTGACCCATTTTCCTTACCACTTTAACACATAAATACTGTGCTCATTTTCCAAACAATCTCCACTGGTCTCTGCTAATGCACAATAAAGAAATAAAGACAGATCGTTCAGGTAGCAGCCATTCAAAAATCCTAAGAAATCATCATTAGCTAGAAACTCTTTCTAGAAAGACCTTCCTATTCTACACCTCTCCCCATTCTCTGGTTCCCAAACCCAAGGCACTCTCATTACAAAAGAAGACCTATCTAAATTACCTTCCAATAAAAATTAACCTTACAATGTTTCCCTTCATTATTCCACAGTTGAGGACAACCACTTACTAATAAATGATCTATCACAAATAATTAATATATTTCATTATTTCATGAGTGGTAAGTTATTTTAAAATTATCATAAAAAATATTCTAGGTAAACACTATATGACCTAAATTATATTCTACAGAGAAAAATTAAAATACCATAAGCGCTAATGAGACAAAAGATATTCAAGGAGGACTGGCAAATACAGGAATTATTAACTCCTTCTGCCCTGCACTGTACAATACACTAGCCACTAGCCACTAGCCACATGTAGCTACTGAAGAACTGAAATGTGACTAGTCTGAATTGAAATGTTTAGCAACTAAAATTGAAATAAAAACTGAAATTGAAATGAAATGGAAACTAAAATAGAAAATAAAATGCTTAGAATATTTGGTACTAAAAAAATATAAACTATCTCATCAATAATTTTTATATTGATAACATATCAAAATATTTTACATATAGTGGGTTAAATAAAAACACAGTATTAAAATTAATTTCACTTGTTTCTCCTGATTTCTTTTAAAAATTTAAAAAATGTAATTAAAAGTTTTTTTCTAATTGTAGAAAATTAAAAAATACATATGACACCTGTATTTGAGGCTCATATTATATTTCTATTGAACAGTACTGTTCTAAACCTTATCAAAGCTTATCACTCTTAAGTTAGGTTTCCAAAAAGCTATATACCTGGACTATACTACTCTTTCTACAGAAATGCCTTTACTAAAGATTAACATAGTTTTCTACTCTTGTAACTTACTAAAGGTTTTTTTTTTTTTTTTAAGACTACTGAAGGTGGAAGCACCCAAGTGCAGACCAACGATGAATAGATAAACAAAATGTGGTATATCCGTACAGTGATATGGTATTCACCCTTTAAAAGCGAAGAAAGTTCTGACACATGCTACAAGGATGAACCTTGAAGACTTTATGCTGAGATAAGCCAGTCATAAAAGGAAAAACAGTGGGGTGACTGGGTGGCTCAGTCAGTTAAGCGTCTGCCTTCGGCTCAGGTCATGATCCCAGGGTCCTGGGATCCAGCCCCGCTTCGAGGCCCCTGCTCAGGAGAGAGCCTGCTTCTCCCTCTGCCTGCTCTGCCTGCCACCGCCCCCCCCCCACTTGTGCATGCTCTCTCTGACAAATAAATAATATCTTTAAAAAAAAAAGGAAAAACAGTATATGATTCCATTCACAAGAGGTACTTAAGAGTAGTCAAATTCATAGAGACAGAAAGTAGAATGGTGGTTGTCAGAGGCTGGGGGAGGGGAGAAAGGGGAGTTATTTAATGGATATAGAATTTCAGTTTTGCAGGATGAAAAATGTTCTGTTGATACGTGGTTGCACAACAGTCTGAATGTACCTAATGCCACTTAACTATACACTTAAAAATGGTTAAAATGGAAAAAAAAAGGTTAAAATGGCAAATTTTATGGCATGTATATTTTACCACAATTTTTAAAAGGCTTTTTGTATGCACGTATGTATCTGTAAATCAGCACGCTATATGGAATAGTACCTATGTAATGTATTTATGTAACACATTCTCTCAGAGTTGTGAGTTGGGAAAAAAGTTTGTTTTATCTAATGAAGGGAAATATTTCCTTTTAATAGGCAATAAGCTGTGTAATTCAGGAAGTTTTCCTTTTTGCCTTTCCTTTTACCAATTTGCCTAAAGATGAATTGTGTGCTCATTAGAAGTAGCTTTCTTCCTTTAAATCGGACTTCCTGATATAATCATCCCATTCCACAGCCGGCTTCTTTCCACCACACACACACACACACACACACACACACTACCTGTTTAATCTCTTATCTTTCCCCTTTGTTTTTAACTTTTACTATATAGATGCTTTTATTATTCTTCACCTCAAGTGTCATTTGAAAATTAAGTAACATATGATAAATCTTAGTCTTGCCTTACATTCATTTAAAACGAACAGAAAAAATAATTAACAGCATAATCTGAATGTATAAGCCTTTAAATTAATTTTAGTACATATGTAATTATCATAATTCACAATGATTTTTTGATTTGTACTGCTGAATATATTAATCAAGGTATCACTCAACTAGACGTTATTCAGGAAGAGGATGGAGAAAAATGGGCTCTGCAATGAGGCAAAACCGTGAAATAAAAAAATCTTATAATCAGGCTAATGATACTGACATTAGCACTGCACTACCTGGTGTTTAAAGAAGCTCAGTATAAATTTAAATCTTAAAGGCCCATACTAAACAACCTTGGATTAGGCTGCTCCCAATGACATATATAGGAAAGAGCCCCGAAATTCATTATCAAATTCTAAACTTCAGTTTTCACTAATTCAGACAAGTCTAATTCTAGCTTATTCCAAAATAATATTTGCTGTATAATATAACAGAAAAGCTATTAACAATAATACAAGAAATTCTGTAGAAATGTTTACTATGAGTACTTGCTAAAATATTTGACCACATTTACACAAATTTACTATACAACTACAAAACCACTTATCTGACAAAATCAATGCATACAGTAAACTCTTATCTGGATATTTACTAGCCTTTGTATATATAATAGTGTAAAATAACTATTAATTATCCTCACCATGAAGCAATGCCAAATTCTGAATATATATATAAAAGTAGTTGTTGTGTTATAGTATTGATTGAATTCTTTGAGGTATGGTAAGCATTTATTGACTTTGATACTCAAAGTCCCCAATGATGCCAGATAGCTGAGTTTTAAAGTCAATTAAGCAACCTAACAGTGTTACGTTTCAATAGCATACTGCTGGCATGTATATTGTCTTAAAATTCAAATTCTAAACATTTAATAAAGAGAAGACCTACCACGAAGCAAAAAAAAAAGCTAATTTTTGCTACTTGAGTTGCAGTAAGTTTCCCCACAGTTTTGAATAAGGATTCTTGTTCTTTCACAGTAGGATATGACATGCGAGACAACTTAGCTTCCAATGCATGGCTTGATGGAAGCTGCCGAATCTCCATGATATTACTGAACCTTACACGAGACTTTTTGGGAGCTTAAAAGGAAAAGTATAATACAAAATCATTAACATGTCCCCTCACATCCAATGAAAGTCACAAGTTTTAATTTACTGATAAATGATAAATGTTAATCCACATATTACCAGACTTGGACAGCAAAGAAAATCAGAGTTATATTATTACCTGGGGCAGTTCTGCTCAAAGAGTTAACAGGAAAAACATTTTCACTATAAAAATGTTTTAAAGGTTTTAAAATGTTCAAACAAGGGTTCCGCAACTGTGTACATACACAACTGTCTAGGTCAGGATTATAGTATGGTTATTATTTTAGCATTTATGGTAAAACTTTTTTTATTTATGAGAATTATGTTCCTGGTCAAGCATGCAGAACATTCCTCTAGAGGTCCATTCTTTACAAGAGAATATTATGGATAAATACTGTGCTTACGCTGAAGCTGATATTCTTTACTCAATTCACAGAACCAACAAAACTCCTATAATTTGCTATTAGGAGTCTCAAATGGCATGGTTGAAGAGGATCTTGTTCATTTAAATATACATATACTATGTATATATGTATATGTATATATATGTATGATAGAGCTATACATATATACATACATATACGTGTATATATATATACGATGAAACCATAGAGATTTTTGATATTTGGAAAACTATTTCTGGTTTAAATAAAAACTTCCAGTCAAACATCTGGAAGATTAGAGGCCAAGCCAATACTGCATGGAAAAAAAGAAATGCCAGGTGATTCCAGTCAACCCACAAAATCACTAAGTTTGGGGATGGCTTAAATGAAGCTAAAATTTCCTCCCATTTCTAAGTTATAAAATTCTAAGTCTTGCTTACTTTCTTCAGTATCAATGTTTGTGTTCTCAGGTTTTTCACTTGGAATATCATGAAATTTCACAGGAACATAAAGAGGTTCACTCTAGAATACAACAAAAACACAAACAAATATAAAAAGCAAGTATAATAGCTGATACACCAGTTAAAATTTAAGTTGATGGCACGTAGACATAAATACCACTCAAAACACAGCTGTTCACCACCATATTTCCCAAATTTTCCCAAAATATATTGGAACAGCACTGGTACATTATATTTAACATTTAAATGTCATAAAAACAGACCTCTTTCTCAAGCTAACAGATTATCTCCAATTCCTTTTCATTTATTCTTTTAACAAATACATGCTGAGCTTCTACTATGTCAGAAACTGTTCTAGATCCTGGGGATATGAGACTGAAAAAAGACAAAAGTCTCTGTCCTCAAGGATCACGTAGTTTAAAGGGGAAGGCAGATAATGAAGAGATAATCAAGGTCTAATATGTATATGTATTTGCCAAATTGTTTTCTCTTATTACTTAAGATTCAATTAAAGATTAAGATTCCTGAAAACCATTACAGGATTAATAGACAAGAAAAAAACGGCTACCACTTATCAGTTCTTATAATGTACCAGCTACCAAGTCCAGAACAGTCAAACATGTCTTTCTCATTAGTCCTTATAACAACCTCATAAAATGGTATTTAAAAAAACAGAGATATAAAATAATCAAGTGGTAGACAATAGAATTGCCAGGTTTATCTAACCATGCTCTAAAGTCTGTATTTTTAAGTGGTTCTGAATTCCTCTACTGTTTTTATACATGTTCTTTAACTGATCTATATTTAAGGCACAATTCTCCAACTAAGCTGTTTCTTAAATTAACAGAAAATGTTTTCTATTCAATTCTCTTTTAGCTCTTGGTATAGAACTCTGCCAATGAAAACTATTCAGTAAATGAAGAGGCAATAGGATCTGAAAATAGACACAGTCTCTTTGTTACACTGAACTTTTCATTATAGCATTTGGCCTAGAACAATTTGACATACCCATCTTACTGATAATAGCAAAACTTAGTATTAGAGTAGGTAGACTAGTCTGTCACCTCAACTCTGCCTTCTACCCTGATAAGAGACAAGTGGTATTAATTTTGCTGATTCTTAAGATCCCAGAGAAATGGAAGGACATTTTCTCTAAGCTTCATAAACTCTTTACAGCACTTGGTAACCTACCCTGCATGCAACTATAGTTCTAAAAGCCAGACCAGTAAAAAACTGTACTGGCAATAAGGCCACGAAACTAATGCTTTATAAACTGATGCTAAACTTTAGAGTAACTTTAAAATTTTTCTCAGATAGAATGCCACATTTGGAACAATACATCTTAAAGAGATGCCTTAGTGATGGTCTAAAAAAAAAAAAAAAGATTTCTACACACTTTCTTTCACACTAGACTCAAACTAGATTATAAATGCTTAAAATAAGTGAATATGTTAATTACTTTACTTGCTCACTACTTATTATCTGTCTCTTTTGCCCTCCCCAAACACACACTCTCACACACTAGAACATAAGCTATATATTTCTAGAGCCTAAAACAAGTGCTTAACACTTAGGGATGCCTGGGTGGTGCAGTTGGTTGAGCATCCAACTCTTGCTTTAGGCTCAGGTCATGATCTCAAGGGTCATGAGATGGAGCCCTGCATTGGGCTCTGCGCTCAGTGGGGAGTCTGCTGGAGATTCTCTCTCCCTCTCCCTCTGTTGCTTCTCCTAATGCCCTCTCTCTCTAAAATAAACAAATCTTTAAAAAAAAAAAAGTGCTATTAAAAATTTGTTGAAAATATCTGTGGAACAAATGAACAATCTGCTTATATATTCTCAGTGTTAAACAAATATATTTGCTTCTAAGTGATTAATAACAATGAACACAAAGTGATGAAGTTGGTAAGAAACAAAGGACAAAAGACTGTCCCTTAGGATTTTCACTCCTTAACCAATGTCCTCTTCCCCTCTCTCCTAGAAGTCTGAACTACTTACTTCTAGGTCCCAAGAAATAAAGTACCATATTACAATTCTTATGGCGGGCACCCAATATTAGGATATATCTACATCCTAATATAGTGGCGTTATAAAGCTATTTCAGCCCTTCCTGTCATGGCTCAACTCCACCCATTCCATTCTTGATGAGAAAAAAAGCACTTACCAAAGAACTATTCATAGTTGTGTCTGTTGTGCAAGCAGCAAAGTAACCTTCAGCATCTGCAAACTACAGATAATAGAACATAAAATTTAATTAAATGCATGTTATAAAGTAAGGCTGCTGTCAGCCACACTCAAAGGAATAGAATCTAAAATCCAGAGTATTATAAGGGTATAATTATTATTAATCATAATAGCACTAAGGCCAAGTATTCAATTATGCAAGGTAGGTATTATCATCTTCATTTTACTGATGAAGAAACAGGCTGAGAGATTTCATCTAAATAACAGATACAGGATTAAAACCAAAGTCAATCTAAATACAAAATTTATGACCTTTTCACAATACTATTTATTGTAACATTTCAGATTAGAAGGAAAAGGATGGGTGGGTTTGTGAAAAAGAGAAATAACATCTTAGTATTATCATAATAATAGTATTAACATCAAGAACCCCCTAAATGGATCAATGGACTGGACTGCACTTGGAGAACCCTACGCTAGTGCTGTACAAGCATGTTTCTATTCACCTATGGCTACCCTACCCTACCCTATTTAAGAGGTTAAATAACTTGCTCAAGGTCACGCAATCAGTAAATGACAGAACAAAATTCAAACACCAGAGCCCATGCTCTTAAAGAATTCCCGTAAGTCAATAAGGAGTCAATGTAGAAAAACGAACAAGATATAGACAACTCCAGAAAGAATCCTATTGTGCAACAAATACATAAAAAAACACCGAAAGCATGCAGATTAAACAAAATATCATTGTTCACCTATCAAATTGGTAAACGCTGGGATTGTGGTAAGGATTTGATCTCATGCACTGCTAACAGAGATAAGAATTACAGGTTTTAATTTAGCAATAGGAAGCAAAAGCCTGAAAAATGGCATTATTGTTTTATCCACCAATTATACTTTGGAGATTTATCCAAAGTAAATAACTATAGATGTGTATAAAGATATTCCTATTTACTTATATCAAAAGAAAAAGTGAAAACAATCTATCAAGGAACTGTTAAATAAAATAGAAAAGATAATAACAGATGTTTATTTATTAGCCTGGAGAAATATTCATGATATATTGTTAAGTAAACAGTAAAATCAAGTTAGACAATGATATAGACTAAACCTACTTCTACTCTAATTTTAAATATATGCACATAAGCACATAGCCACAGAGTATCAAGTATATATAGTGGTTGCAGAATGGTGAGATTACAGATAGACTATTCTTATTCTTTATTCTTCATATTACCATAATTTGTCTTCAACAATGAACATGCATCACTACTACAATTTAAAAAAACTTAACATTAAAAAATGTTCTAGGAATACTAAATTACACAGAAAGTTGTTCATGATATACCACTAAGAACAGAAAACCAACTGTAAAACAGGGCATAATAATATAGTTTCACTTTTGTAAAAATATAAAATAAAAATACACACATGAAAAAGAATGGCAGGATATATGTCAAAATACTCTGGAGTTATTCCTTGAATGAGGGAATTTACTATTTTCTTCTTTTTGTTTCTCTGTATTTCCAAATGTTCAGTAATGTGCATGTAGGTATATATACATATAACATACTCCTACATGTAATACTACAATGTATATACATTTCTATAATGTATATGTATTACTTTTACAAAGTAAAAAATGGAAGTGTTCATTAGAAAAGACAAGAAGTATACTAGTCTAATGCACAAAAAAAGTACACATAAAAGAAAATAATTAATAGAGAATGGGAGTTAGTTTGGGTACAGAGTTTCTGTTTGGGATAATGAAATAGTTCTGGAGATGGACGGTGGTGATGGTTGCATAGCAAAGTAAATGTAGTTAATGCCACTGAGCATTTAAAATGTTCACTATATGCCACTATACATTTAAAAATGATTAAAATTGTAAATTTTATGTCATATATACTTTACTACAATAAAAAAAGGGGCAAGAAAAAAAGGGCTAAAATGGTAAATACGATGTTATGTATATTCTATCACAATTTTAAAAGAGGAGAAAAGGAGAAAGAGTGGAAAAGGAAAAGAATTAATATGAGGCCTGCCATTTCTGTCAACACTATCAATCAGCATGTTATGTTACATCAAGGAAAGAGTATAATTTGGTTAGCCAAACATATGAACGATGGCCTGAAATAAGCTATTTTCATTTTAATAAATAAAACCTTGCTTTACTTTATTTCTAACAAGCAACTTTACAAGTACTTAGATGGTACTCATCCAGTATGCAAATGACCAAAGACTCCAGATATTCGTATTCCTCACATTCATCTTCATCTCCACATTAATGATTTGGGCTAGTTCAATATTTTTAACAACCCAGAGGATATTATGAGATAAGGGAAAGAGAGTGATTATGTACCTTTGATTTCTCACAAGATATTTTGATACCAAGTTGATTAAAAGAATAAATTTAAAATTTTGGACAAAAGTAGGTTTCTCTTATATCATGCTATATTTACTCACTTAACTGAACAACTTAAAATCTGACTATCCTTCAAGAAACTAATAACTTTAAACTTTGAAAAAATAAATCCCCTCTTCAACAAACACTTAAAATTTAAAACTTACAAAAGCAGCATGCTTTCCTCGAAATCCTCTTGTACATTGTTGTCTCCATGGCTTCCAAATAATAAATCCCAAAAGGTATAGAACAAACATAGATGTTTTTGCAAAGGTGCTGAAGAACGGCTTGTTGTACTGAGTAAAAACATACTGTAAAGGAAAAATTTACATAAACTATGAAATGACTTTAAACCTTATTACTTATCTCCAAAAAAATAAGGCTATTACATGATTCTTAACTCTAAGAGGTTCATGTGGAAGGGAAGATCAGAAGAGATTATAAAAATATTTTATACTCATTTCTACATAATATATTTGCTATATATTATACAAGGGATAATATTCCCAAACAAAGCAGCAACAACTTCCAAAAAAAGTTTTGTTCAACATTCATTAAAAACTTACTATGCAAGAGTACTTGTGCTAGGAGCTAAGGAAAAATAAGATAGCCTTTCCTTTCATATATATATGAAAAGTACACAGCATAATATGCTAAGTACCACAACAAGGGTATACAGGTACCATGGGATTACCAAAGGAAGACAGACCATTTTGAGGATTGTGGAAGATTCCTAAGAGAAGCTATCCTTGAGCTGCATGTGTAGGGCTGAATAATAGCCAAGAGGAAACAGCATAAAGAAAGACAATGAAGCAGAATGGCGTATGAATAAAATTGCATGAAGGTTAATGTTGCCAGGAAGTTACATAAAACCTATAATCTTCATTTAACTTAGAATTCATGATTTTTTTTGTTTCCTTAAAAAAAAATGCCCTAGCTATGTACACTGAAAGGCCTAGAAAAAATGACAACCCAGGAGGAATGAGCACCTATAGAATCCAGAAGGTGATCTGTATCATCTTGCAATTAAAGAAACCATGGGTTCTTAAAGAAATGATCAAATCCAAATAGGGGGCAAGAAAATTACCAGATGAACCTGAGGCATCTTGCACCAAAAAGCAAATAGGATGTTAAAGACTAATAGGGTCATATTGAAAGGACAGTAGAGCCAATTTGAAGAGGCTCCTACTGGTCAAAGATAGTACAGTTTAAGCACCAAAAGGAGTAACTTCAATTGTCTGAAACATATGAAATACACAAAAATCCATGAATGTATGATGATACCCTACGGTTACTATTAGAAGTTGCTAAGCAACATTACTCTAAAACAAAGAATCAAGATTTATTCAACGCTTCCTATATGAACCATGTTTCAGGAAAACCAAACAATAGTAGTGAAAACCTCTCCTTAAAGAATTCAGCTAAGGGGTGCCTGGGTGGCTCAGTCGTTGGGCATCTGCCTTTGGCTCAGGTCATGATCCCAGGGTCCTGGGATTGAGCCCCGCATCGGGCTCCCTGCTCCGCGGGAAGCCTGCTTCTCTCTCTCCCACTCCCTGATTGTGTTCCCTCTCTCACTGTGTCTCTCTCTGTCAAATAAATAGATAAAATCTTTAAAAAAAAAAGAATTCAGCTAATAAATGCACAAGGAATGACCCTTAGAAAAAATCATTTTACAACCCCTAATGAAACACTCTATCTGGGCAATAATCATATGGATATTTGACTATTACCTAAAGGTTGATGAGAAACTTTATAGTGCTGAAGTTGGCATCACCCAAAGTAAGACTTGCAGCCATTATGTGCCTCATGTGTTGTCACAGGAAGTACCCAGTACCACCAAGGTATTTTTTCCTAAGAACTGAACCTGAATCAAATCAGGACTTTACACCTAACTACCATTTTATAGGAAATAAGAGAAAAGGAGGAGCAAGTAAAATGACACCCCAAGGAAACAATCAGCCAAATTTAAAATGTGTGTTATGGAGCGAGTATGTGTGTCCTCCCAAAATTAATATGTTAAAATTCTAACTCCCAATGTGATGGTATTAGGAGGTGGGGCCTTTGGGAGGTGATTAGGTCAGGTATAGAGCCCTCATGAAAGGAATTAGTGCCTTATAAAGATATCACAGAGCGCTTTCCTGACCTCCTGGCCTTTTGAGGACACAGTGAGAAGACTGCCACCTAATAAGGAAGTGGCTCCTCAGCAGACACCTAATCGGCCAGTGCCTTGATCTTGAGCTCTCCAGCCCCCAGAGCTGTGAGAAATAAATGTGTGTTGTCTGAGCCACCCAGGCTAATGGTAGCCTTGTTGTGGTACCCCAAATGGACTAAGACAGTGTGATATTTCCTATAGGAAAAATGATCCAGTTTTTCCAACAAATCATTAGCATGATTTAAAAAAAAAAAAAAGGTGGGGTTGGGGGAATACAGTTAAGGAATGAAAGTGACTTAAAAGAAATTTGAATATGGACCAGGTACCAGATGATCTTAAAAAATTACCATTAATTTTGTTAGACATATAATTTTGTTAATGGCATGGTGATTATATTTTTAAAAATTAGGATCTTTTCAGTTTGAGATGAGTATGAAAGAATTTACAGGTCAAATGACAAGTGGCTAGAACAGACTTGAAAATACTTCAAGAAAACATGTCTAGGGAGGGGTTGATAAGAGAAGATTGGCAAAATTTAATAGTTGTTAGGTATATGAAGATCCATTATACCATTCTTTCTACTTCGTATATGTTAGAAAATTTCTGTAATAAGAAGATTGATTTTCTTGTTGAAATACACAATATATCTCAAAAGTTTAATGTGCATATTTGGCTGAAGAATTAGACATATTACATATGCTCTTGGATAACAAAATTATAAAATATCCTCTTACTAAGAGAGACAGATTGCTAAATTATAATTTGATCAGGTCTTCTTCTGTCCTAAATTTTATTACCTGACAAATAAAAACCAAACTATTTAAAACTAAAAGTTTTACAGATAAGCTTATTTCCCCTTCAACATTAAAGAGATCTCTTTGTGGTTAAACTACAGAATGTTCATCTAAAAAAAAAAAGATTACAGAAGAGTGAAAAATAATAAACGGCCTGTTGTATTCCAGAGCCTACTTCCAAAACGGCTAAAAATTTATTTACTCATTGGCTACAACGTCAGTGTCAACTATTTACTTAACTATGATGTGAGATGACCAGCAGTGGCAAACTGCTTCTTCTGACATTTAAATTCATTTTATAAATACTTTTTCCTTTTGTATTTTAGCCTTAAGACTACAACATGTAAGTTGAAAAGCAGTAATTCCTGAAAATAAAATTGCACATCTTTTTATAGAGATCATTAGCCAAACAGAATAAAATATCTACATATATAACTGGAAAGAAAAACTTCGTGCACTCAAAATAACACATTACTATCAAGAGGACACTGATAAAGGTAAAATAAAATTTAACTGAATGCAATCACCATATACCATGTATTTCACAACGTTTGAATCAGGAAATGTATAAATGTGCATGCACCCATGCATATGCACAATAGTGACCTGTACATGAAAGCTCTGATCACTTTCACTCATCTGTTCAAAAGTATTCTTACTTTCCACTAAATGGTGACAAATGGCTTTGCATCCTAGATACTTGTTCCACTAAAAAATATTATTTATAAACAAAGAAACTGTATTTAGAAAGAAAACAACAGATACATAATCAAATATTAAAAAAACATGAATATGGTCTCATTTTTAAAATAACCCTCCCTAGGGGCGCCTGGGTGGCTCAGTCATTAAGCCTCTGCCTTTGGCTCAGGTCATGATCCCAGGGTCCTGGGATAGAGCCCCACATCAAGCTCCCTGCTTAGCGGGAAGCCTGCTTTTCCCTCTCCCTCTCCCACTCCCCCTGCTTGTGTTCCCTCTCTTGCTGTGTCTCTCTCTGTCAAATAAATAAAAAGATCTTTAAAAAATAAAATAAATAAATAAAATAACCCTCCCTAAAAGATAGAGTATCTTTTGTTTCAACTTGAATTGACATCAATTCACTTATCAAAGAAAATATAAATAATTCAACATTCAAAATACTGCTTTAAGTAAGCATGAGAGATAGAAATGATTATCAAGACACCACAGATTAATAGCAATATTACTATAATGCAATATCATTCCTAGACAAGAATTACCTACCGAAGTAAGTTCTGAGGATGCGACCCATATCACATCAACAAGTAGGAGAATAACAATCCCAAGAGCCATTCGCCTGCGCTGAGTGAAACCACTGCTCTGGGAATTCATCCGGTTCATGATAAATACACACACCATTTGCAATCTGTTTTTTAGAAAATACAGATCACATTAGAGAAGATTTTTGAAAAATAACCGTAGAAAATGAGAAAATTAGTATAAGAGAAACATCTGACATTTCTTAGCTGATGTTGTTTGAAAGTTACACAGTAAATTAAAAGTGGGGTTTACCTTACTTTAAAGGCTTTTCTAAGATCTTCAAGAGCAATGCCTGAAACCTTGGCAGATCTGAGTCTAAAAGGAGGTGAAGAACTCAGCGCACCTAAAAACAGCCATAAAATGATGCTTATGAAAACATCAACCACTCAAAATAAGGTTCATCACATCTTTTTTTACCCTTAAAATTCAAAATGAACAAATGAAAGAAAAATACCAAAATGTGCTAAATATAACTGACATTTTTCTCTAGCCTCTTTATTCACTGTATATTTCAAATTACACTCAGAGAAGTAAAGGGTACAGAAAAAAAAAAGCAATCTTCAAAAAAAAGGCTATTTAAGAGTAGTCAGCTACTGGCAAAAAGCTCCTCCGAGTTTCGTAAATACAGAAACTCCATTCGCCTCTCCCTGCAGAGGAATCCACCCCAAGGGACAATGTCTAGACTCGCGCCTGTTTCTGTCTTTTCTGTCTCCGATCTCTTGGAGGGGAGTTTGATTATTTGAGAGGAAGTGATTTGTTTTAAGTCTTGGGGGCGCGTTTCCAATCGCCTCACGTGGTAGAGGGAGAAGATACTCCACGCTCCCCCACCCACCCTTGCCTGTCACTGCATCTAGTTTCTTTAGATCCAAAGAGCAATTCCCTAGACGAGTGAGGAAACAGCTGTTAAAGGAAATCCTCATCTTCTTTTGAGGGGGAAAAAAAAAAAAGTTAAGCCGTGACACCTTCCCCAGGGAGTGAGAAAAAGCGCGGAGGCGGCGCTCGAGCAGCTCCCACTAGTGTCGGAGTCCAGAGCGGACTCACACGCCCCTGTCAGCCTTCCCCTCACACCGCCCCTTGGAGACCAATACCATTTCGGCCAGGAAGCTTTCACCGACTCCAACAGCTGGGGGTGGGGCCGTTCGTGGGCACTCGGTCCCGGCTGGGGCTCCGGGGAATTTCGGGGCCCTCCCCTGCCTGCCTACCTGGCCTTCCTGCCCCGCGATGGTGTCGTGGAGGCACCATGAGCGGCCTCGGCCCGGACCCGCCGCCGCCCAGCGCCACGACCGCGGCCTCACAGAGCTGTCGCGGTGCCTGACATTGCGCTGGAGGGAGGGAGGCCCAGCCCCTGAAGCCGCCGTGTCCCTCGGGGCGAGGCTGCGGACGCCACCCGGCCCCACTCGGCCCGGGAGGGCGGGGAGCGGGCGAGTGGAACGGACCGCGCAGGCAGCGATGGCCGCGGAGGCCCGGAGCTGGCCCCCGGCCCCGCCCCCAGCCGGCCAGCCAGCCCCGCGGCCCCGCCCCCCAGCCCGACGGCGGCGGCGCTGGGGCTACGTCACGGCGGCGCGACGGCGGGCCGCGCGTGGGAGCGTCTCCAGGGAGACTCGGCGGCGTGGAGCGGTGTACTGTTGGGCGCGGGGCGCAGAGCTCCACGACGAGGCAGTGACGCTGGGAGGAGCGGAGATAGAAGTAAAACAGGGCGTGGTGGAAGAAGAGGGAAGCGAGAGTGGGTAGGTGGGGCGGAATGAAGGACGAGGGAGGTGGCCGGAGCTCCAGATGGCCCCGCCCTAGAAAGAAAGCTAGCAACTTCATTTCCTACAAAGTTCGGCCACGAAACTCTCCATATCACTTTCTCGAGGAGAGGACCGAAAAGCAAAGTGGCCTGGGAGAATTCTGCTCTCTGGAAACTTTTGTTTGTAAACTAGATCCCAGCTCTCGTAAGCGGTGTCCCTTGGGGAAAGCTACTTCACCTCCTCGGCCCTCAGTTTCCTTAGAAATGACAGCACCTGCCTCATCTGTCTATACTATACACTCATATGTATATACACACATATATATACCAGGATTACATTAGTTTACAAATGTGAAGGGCTTAGATCAATTCATGGCACATAGTGAAAGCTCCACAAATGTAAATAGTAAGCTATATAGATTTTTTCTTAACTCTTTTTTGAATATCCTATAAGAAAAAATGCTTGGCCAACGTCCTAACTTGTATTCAGAAGACAAAAACAATACTAGACGGTTGTGTAATTTAACTGGAGTTACCCACCACCATCGCATTTTTAACATCTTCAGATGGCACAAAGAAATTTTCTTACTTTCATAGTGACAATATAGTGCATTTCTTAATTCTCTTAAATCTCTTGTTTCACTAAATACATATTCAAATAATGAAACAATACCAATGGACATTTTTTCGTATTGATACAATCAGTTTCTAATAAATGGTCAGCATCAAGCACCTCTAATGAGTCATTCAGAAGCCTATCATTCAGAATTAGAAAAATCTTAAACCATGTACTTGAAATTACTACTCAGGGGAAATTTGGTTGCATACATTTACCAGCATCCTTTTTATTCTTATCTCTTTTTTTTAACATTCTTTAGAGTGTCAAGCTCATAGTGTGCTACATTTATGATATATAGACTGAAAGAATAATAGCAGTATAAATACCTCTCAAGATCTAAGGGTCAGGAAAACTATGTTCTAATTCTTAATCTGACCACAATTTGTTATGTAATCTTTTTTTTTTTAAAGATTTTATTTATTTGACAGAGAGAGACACAGCGAGAGCAGGAACACAAGCAGGGGAGTGGGAGAAGGAGAAGCAGGCTTCCTGCCGAGCAGGAAGCCCGATGCAGGGCTCCATCCCAGAACCCCGGGATCACAACCTGAGCCAAAGGCAGACGCTTAACAACTGAGCCGCCCAGGTGCCCCTTGTTATGTAATCTTGAGGATCATTCTACTCTCAATTTTGCCTGAGTTCTCCATCTATAAATATAGGGATACTGTTAGCTTTTTCTTAATTAAATAATGTAAATGATAGTACTTTATAAATGTATGTAAATGCAAGTTACCATTATTACCACCTACTGCCAGAGCATCTGCTAAAGGACAAATGCTGTGATAGTCTTGTGATAATGAAGATAAAGTAATTCTAGACCAGCTGTCTTCAAGTAGTCCCCAACCCTAGGTTAATCTTCCGTTACCATTTTTTCCCACTACCCTCAGAAGGAAATTCCACTGTACTGCTGTGTGACAACAGACTCTGGTGTGGTCTCTGTGCTGTGACACCATCCTGATCTCAGGCTTTCCTTTCTTTGGACCCCAAGTACGTATCTTGCTCGAGGATAAATCCGGCAGTCAATATTTGTTGAATGAACTTGAACTTCCTGCTATCTCTTGACCTTTATACCTAATTCCTTTCCCAAGTCTCCATTTCTGTCAGTTGGTACCACCTTTATTCTAGTCTCACAGGCTTAAAATGTTGATCTTTTATTTTTATTAATTTCCTTTTCACTCTTCAAAGTTGATCACTCCTCACTGAGATCTCTCAATAGTAGACCCTTAAGATTCATCAGGTATTGGGGCGCCTGGGTGGCTCAGTCGTTAAGCGTCTGCCTTCGGCTCAGGTCATGGTCCCAGGGTCCTGGGATCGAGCCCCGCATCGGGCTCTCCGCTCCTCAGGAAGCCTGCTTCTCCCTTTCCCACTCCCCCTGCTTGTGTTTCCTCTCTCACTGTGTCTCTCTCTGTCAAATAAATAAATAAAATCTTTAAAAAAAAAAAAAAAGATTCATCAGGTATTAAGTCTTGACACCTTCAAAAAAAAAAAAAAAAATACCCGAAATATAGAGAATATGATTTCTCCTGTAAAGAACATATGACACAATAGGAATATGAAAGCAAAGTTGTCTGTGTACAGAGTCACTAGCTAACTCTCCTGTACCCCAGCCTCAAAATTCAAGCTCTAGTAAAATTATAAATAAATAGGAATGTTTGGGGCCTCTAGTTAAGAATTGAAAGCATCTACAAGTAACAAAAATGGAAATACATGAAGAATACCCAAATGAGAATAAGCAAAGGATATTTATTCAGAGCTTGCTGTAGCAAGTGGTCAGCCACCACACTTGAATTGGGCCAAGACCCAAAAGCAGTCAGGGAGTGTAAAGCTTTACAGTAGGAAAAGGCTTCGGGTATGCCTTGATAGCAGGTTTTTGGCACTAAGAAAGCTAACTAGAAGCAGGACATCCTATGTGATTGTTTAGGAGTGAGTAAATGCCTTTCTCTAGTTGGCCCTAGGTTGGAAAGGGCAAAAACTAAGGAAGCTGGCAGTTACTGATCAAGTCCTGGCCATTTGGGGCCAGTTGCCACAGAGATTGTGGTTTTGCCTTTCTGGACAGACTGCTGCAGAGGTTGTGAGTCAGAGTTCTATTTTTATATATGCTATGGTCATTGTCCCTTTGTATTTTCAGTCTCTCACAAAAGTCTACTATGTATCATCCTACTCTCTGCAGTACCTACCAGAATCCTGGTCACATAGCTCAATAAATATTTGATTTTATTTGCTTCCAAGGCATAGTTTAATGGATTGAGGTTTGCAATTTTAAAATATTGTACATAAAAGACTGCTTTTGAGTGTGTCCCTTCCTGCATTTTATGGGGTAAATCATGTGCTACAAGGAAAGTCATAAACTTGGGAGGTTCTGAGATATCTCAGGTACAAGGGTTTATTGAACACAACCAAGTCTTAGATTTTAAAGCATTTCAAGACAGATTAGAGGAGCAATATGTCAACAGAAATTTGAATAAAAGTTCTAAACATCCATAGAATAGGCATGCCAAGACAGTGCTTGATTGATGATCATTTATTGCCATGTCCTTGAGGGCATGGACTAGAGCTCTGAAGGCATGATTGCTTCAAGCAGATCTAGACAGAGAAGGCTTTAGGAACAGGTGGAATCTGAACTTCATTTTAATCATGGGTAGGATTTTGATGAGGGGGTTGGGAGAGGAATGATATCTAAGAGAGTAAAAGAATGTGAGTGTAGGGGAGGAAAAATTCTTTTTCCTTTTACCCTCCTAGATTCTCCTGCTGGGATCCTGTAAAATTGGACTGATAAAAGACGGATTGACAAAAGAAAAACAGTTTATTAACATGTACAGCTCACATCATTCAGGAGAAACCTTAATGAAGAGTAACTCAAAGGGGTGGTTAGAACTTGGGCTAATATAGCATCTTAACAAAACAATAATTTGTGGAGAAAAAACAAGAGAAAAAGTTTTCAACTTTCAAAAGCACTAAACCATTGGAAGGTAAACATATGAGGAAAATTAATGGAATAAAGGTTTGTGCAGGTCCATCTTCGCACTGGCCTAAAGATGTTCTTCATGGCCATGAAACCTCCCTGGGCAAGGGGATTTCTGGCAGTCCTCATTTTTCAGAAGTTTCAGCTTTTAGTCAGATAAAGGAAACCTCAGGAAGGCTTCTTTCTGCATCTATTAATTCTCATTTACTCAAAATAATCCTTATGCCAAAGTAGCATATTTTGGGGTGGCGTATTCTGGCCCCCTACATGAGCAACTGGAAAAGGTGTGTCCAGAAGCAAGTTATAAAAGTGATTGGGCAGAGCACAGCATGTATGTAAAGAAGCAATGGGAAATGAGACAAATGAGGTGAGTTCTAGAGTTGCAGCATGCTCTGGAAACTAGGCCAGAGAGTTTGGACTTTTATTTTGTATATGATGGAACCTAAGAATTGCAAATAAGTGAGAAACACTTTTAGTAAATCAGAAATTACTGTCCATTAGACATTTACCAGCGTGGCCATACTATGGAGACACTGCATAAGACAAGGAGCCTGCCTTCAAGGAATTCATGTTATAGGCAAAACTGATTATGTAATTAGGGCAGGTATTTGCTAGACTGGAAGATACTGAATCTAAATGTACTTCTCTGTTACCGCATTAGCACTGTGTACTGTGCTGGCCACCAAATTGATGCTTATTTTGAAAAGGGTCTTACTTGAATATTACTTCCTTTAATATCTTCCCATTGAAGGTATAATTGTCAAGGTACTAGACAAAAGACTAAAGGCCATCTAACTAATCCTGAGGAACTTAAAATGGCACTGTCCATGCCTACCCTCTGCCTTCAACTAGCTGACCAGGCCCTGGCCAGCTAAGTGACCCATGCCAACAGGCTAGAGCACGGTAATGAGCTCACTGAGAGCCATATCCACTTCCCAACTTGATCTTGACCTCAGCTTCTAACTTGTTCTCTTATCTCTCATCTTTGGCTTGTGCTCTGTTCGATACTTGATATCTGATACCACTCATCAAGGACAGCCTTGGCTCTTTCTTATCATTTGCACCAACACCTGAGCTCCCATCTGCTGCTAGACATTAAGTAAACAACCCAACCTGAGCCTCATAGTCCCTGGAACCCTCCCTCGGCCCATGTGGCCCATGTACAGCCTGGGTTGCCTCGACTCCCAACGGAGAAGATTTGAAAGAAAAAACAGACTGAGGCTAAGACACGTGTAATGGATGTGACTATTCTTGTTTTCTCCTGCTTTGAGCAGAGGCCCCAAAACACAGAATAAACAATAGATAGCAAAAGACAGTTAAGTTTTAAGGTGAGGTCTCAGACTATGGGGGACTGATAAAGAGGTATCCTACTCCAGTTTTGCCATTGGCACACCCCTTGTAGCCAGGCTGTATATGTAGACTAAAAATCCATGAGAGGATTCAAAAGATGGGAAAATAATTGCTTGAAGAGAGTTGTCATGTGATCTGAACATCCCCATCAGCATCTCCATGGGAAATTGGGAGGTATGCTTCTCTCCTCTTCTAGCCAACCAAGGGAGGAGGGGAGGGCAGGCACTTCAAGGAAGTATTCAAAGGTCCTGGCACATGTTCTCTCAAGTTTAAGGAACACAAAACACAAGGACTGGTGCCCAAGTCAGAATGACAAAAGGCACTGGAGCCTACAGTAGGCTTGCTGCTCTGACTGCAAGATAAAGAAAGGGAATTCTCATGGGAATAGCCTGTATTTTGAGGTGGGGCCAAAGAAGGTGAGTTTCTCCTGGGCCAGAAGGGAACCCCATAGGAAGGAGCAATTTGGGATTTTTAAGGGTGACTCTATCCACTAGGGCCGCTTAGAGGGATAAGGTATCCCTAACAGAGAACTACTCAGGGGAAGATCGTGAGTGGTCAAGTGAATGAGACAGGATCATGCCAAGGTAACTACAGGAAACACATTTCCCACCAGAGGCATTCCCTGAGAATGAAGACCTGCAGTTGGAATATACCACAGCAGTGATGTTCTGGTAAAGGTTTAACAACTAGATCTTCAGGACAAGGGTCCAGATGTGTAGCATTTCTGACTTCCATGGTATGATTCCATGGCTCCAGACTCCCAGCACAGCCAACTTCAGGCTACCCATGTGACATCTAAGTGGCATTAGAAAAACATGCACAGTAGAACATCATTATAAAGTACTTCCGCCATGCAGATGCAGTAGACATAGGTAAACCCAAGACAAGAACATCAATTATAGTAAAATGTAGTTAACTAGGAGGTGATGAGTATTTATTATCTTATTTTAAAACATTTATTTAATTATAAGTTTATATATAACTTAATTTTTAATGATGGCTAGACTTAACAACCACCTAATATTCCGGATCACTGAACAGTGTCCTGGGATCGAGTGCCGCTTCGGGCTCCCTGCTCAGTGGGGGGGAGTTGGGGTCTGCTTCTCCCTCCCTCAGCCCTCCCCCTGCTCATGCACACACCCTCTTTCTCTCAAAAATAAATCATAAAAAAAAAAAGAAAGAAATGGGATTAATACGTGGCAAAGTAGACAGAGTGCTGCTGCAAGCTGGGAAATGAGAGGAGTCAAGAACCAACTAATGACAGGGGGTAGCAACCAGAAAATTGTGTCACAGGAGGTGGGGGAGTATAAATCCTGTTGAAAATACCCTGAATTTGGCTCCTAAAAGATGTATTTAAATCTTAGGTGTCTCTCTCCTTTTTTTTTAAAGTAGCGAACTTCCGTGTATGTGGCTATTGTTAGATTAGATTTTAAAAGGGCTGAACCTTGCAAAACCTAAAATACCTAGAGTACTGCTTCGCCTTCCAAAGTCCTCTGTGTTGTGCTTTCAAGGGTTTTGAACTGCAGTTCAATTAAGATATAAAATAGGGGCTTTGAAATTCTGCAAGGTGTGGGTGGTGAGCAAACCAGGCAGCCAAAGCTGTCGGAAAATCCTCATCTTAGCATGACCTTCACTTCAGCTTCTCCCCCCTGCCAGGAGTATGAATCCTTAATGTCTCCTTGGCACAGCTGTTATCACTGAAACAGTATGGTTTTTGAGGTCACTAAGTATGAGAAGGACACACGAAATAGGAAAACTGGAAAAATGTAGTTAGAGCCCACTAGATTTAGCATTAATGTCTTAGCAAATGTTAAGAACTTTTCTTCCCCAATTTCCCCAATAGACTTTATTTTTTTAAAGCAGTTTTAGGTTCACAGCAAAACTAAATGGGAGATAGAGGGTTCCCATATAAGCCCTTCTCCTACCCTCTACCAGCATCCTGCATCAGATTAAGGTAGTATTTTAAATGTGATGATTTTACATATACAAGCCATTCTTCCGTGCCCCTCCCATCTGACAAAAATAAACAAAAGGTTCTTTTCACACTGTGCATCTGCTATAGCTAAAAGGGAGTCTCTGGTACTTTAGATGATTGACCCTTCAGTTTTCCTGACAGACCAAGTTGATCACCCCTCCCCCACCCAAGGGCATGAAAACTTGCCCCTCTGTATATTCCACACAGGAATTTTCAGGGAGAGATGTCAGCTGCCTTCATCCCACTACCTTCCCTGCCAGACTTAAGCTGTCAATGGTCTTTTCTTTTAAATAAATGAAATGAATAAATCTGAAACTACAGATGGTCCCCAACTTAAAATGGTTGGATTTTTGTAGGTTGATTTTTTTTATTTTTCTTATGTTGATGCAAAAGTGATATGCATTCTGTTGAAACTGTACTTCGAATTTTGAATTTGGATCTTTTCCCAGGCTAGTGATAGGCGGTAGATGGATCCTCACTTGTGATGCTGGGCAGCAGGCGACAGCTTCCAGCCAGCTATACAATCATAAGGGCAAACAACCAGTACACTTAGAACCCGTCTGTACCCACATAGCCATTCTGGTTTTCACTTTCAGCCAATCAACATAAGATAGTCAGCACTTCATTATAAAATAGGTTTTGTGTTAGATGATATTGTCCTCCTGTGGGCTAAGGTAAGTGTTCTGAGCACGTTCAAGGTAGGCAAGGCTAAGCTACAATGTTAAATGGTAGCCATTTAACAGATGCCAAAGACTAGGTGTATTAAATGCATTATAGTCTCAATTTATGATGGGCTTATCAGGGTATAACCATCATAAGTTCAAGAAGATCTGTAATTGTATACTGTGCTATATTTGCCTGTCTATATTTTATAATGGGTCAACTAGGGCTTTGAACTTTAATTCAAATGTATTTTCATCATAAAGATTACATGGAGCCAACCCAACCCTTCCTTGTTCAATCCCTGGGCAAATCTGTAGTGGAGACACTTGAGTACAAACATAATAGGGATACTGAGCAAATTAACACAAATCTAGTGCTTTAATTCATTAGCTTGCTCTTTATCACATACTTATTCTGTGCTAGATATGGTGCTTGCCACTCAATAATAAGTTAATCGGAAATGGCCCCTGTCCCTGAGGAGTTCAGTCTAATGTGGTGGTTCTCAATGAGCTGATTTTATCCCTGCAAAGGACATTTGGCAAACCTCTGGAGATATTTTTCGGTTGTCCAGTGGGGAAGGTGCTACTGGTGTCTAGTGGGTAGAGGCAAATAATGTTGCTAAACACCTTTAATACTTAGGATACTCCCTTAAAAAAGAATGTCAGTAGTGCCAACAAGAGTCCTATCCCAAAATGTCAATAGTGCTGAGGTTGAGATACTTTGGTATAATGAATGGAATTATGTTACTCACAGATTTACTGAAGAGTAAACTCAATTTTCCCTGGAGGATTCCCCCTATTGGGACTCCTTACTTAGAATGAAGTGTTTTGAGGTTAATATAGACATCCCAAACCTGCAAACAGAAATAGGTCCAGCCAACATCAGAAGAATGCACAGGACGAGCAGCTTCTTTTGCTTACTGTGATGTTTTCAGATTCTATTACAATCATGCTCAACCTAAGGGCCAAGGTAGAATGACATGAAGAGTCTGTAAAACCTTTGGTGTTGGGTTACACTCCTACTTCACATCCAGGAGAGAAATGCCCAGCCCAACTCAGAGAAGTGGAAGCTAACCTTGACCCTACACTATCTCTCTCTCTCTCCTTCTTCCTTTTCTTCCTTCTTTTTTTCCTCTCCCTTCTTCTCTAAATCCCTCTAGCTCTTACATGTACCTTATTTCACATTTGACTATGCATAGCTTTGAAGATACAATCTTGTCATTTCATGAATAGAAATATTGTCTTTTCAAGAAATGACATAATAGGAAATTTCTTCTCTACTTCTTTTTTGTCCTCCCCTGGCCTAACAAAATGGTAACCATTTAACAGATGCCAAGTGACTTAAGGGAAGGAAAGACCTGTATCTTAACACAAGACTCTAAGTGTAGAGATAGGAAAAGAGGGAAGACATCAAATATGTCATAAGATGACACCTAAATACAGTACAATGAATCAGAAGAAAAAAATGCTAGAAAGGCTATTCCTGGGACACCCAGTACAATTTGTACAATGGACCGTACATTACAAAGTAATGGGTATTAAAGTTAAATTTACTGAATTTGGTCATTGTTCTGTGGTTATATAAGAGAGTATCAGGAAATACATCAGGAAAAGGTAAAGGGTTATGATATCTGGGATTTACACCTAAATGGTTCCACAGCACAAAAAGTAGTAATACTAATAAATGTGTGTGTGCATTTATATGAACATATACATAGAAAGAAATGGTGATAAAGCAGATACGGCAGAATGCCAACAATTAAAGAGTCAAGAGGAAGAGTGTATGAGAGTTCATTGTACAATTCTTGGCAGTGTTCTATAAGTTTAAAGTTTCAAAATAAAGAATTTGAAAATTACATATATATAAAATATTGGGAGGGAAATTTAGCGTACACTTGGCAGTTGCTTGAAGGCATCCAGCAAAGAAGAGTGAAAGACAGTTTCCTCAAATGGAAATTACACTTTTGCCATCTGCTATAAGCATGATTTACTTATGAGGCTACAGCAAGTTTCATGTGTGAGATGGAGTTAAGCCAATTCAGGAAGTGTTGTGCTTTTCTTATTAAGCAACATATGCCAAAGCTACATTTGGATGAAAGCCTGTAAAACTTGGATGGAGAGATTCTCTATAGCTTCCTGTTCCAGCTGAAGGGGCAGCATCCAATTACTTATTCCTACACAGTTAAGAAAAAATTTACATTCTCATTCCCCCTTGAACTTCTCAAGTGGTAGATTAATGGTCAAGGTAAAAGTCAGAGAGGCCTTAGGGGGAAATGTCTAACTATTTTTCTTCCATCCCTTACTTCAAGCCCTGAAAATGTTCTGAGCTTCAGTTCAGTGCTAGTTCTTGTAGACTACGGGCTGATTTTTTTTTCTGCCATGGCACTCCTAAATACTCTGTGTGTTTTCAAGTTTCTATACCCCAATGCCTGAAATTCTATGATGATCTAGAACGATTCCCAGCTATTACATACACTTATCTCACCATAGTGAAGAAGTAAACTACTTATCATCCCCACCACCCTAATTTGGAGCATCATTGATTGTTTGATGCATTGGATCATTCAACAAATGTTTAATAAGTGCCAAACCTCCTCCTCTCCCAGTCTTTCACCATCTCAGTAAATGGGCATATCATTCACCCTCGGGTTGGGGAGTGTTAGCCTTTATTCACCTGTTTTCTCACACCCAGATACATCAACAAGTTCTGTCAGCTCCACCTTCAAAATACATCTAGGCACTTTTCACAACCTCCACCCCCACACCCTAGTCCACACCACCATCCCCTCACCTTGACTACCAAAAGTACTTCCTATAGATCGGCCTCCACACTTGCCCTTTACAGCCTTTTCTCCAAGCTGCATTTAGAATGATCTTCTAAAAATGTGAATCAAACCATATCATTCCCATTCTCAAGGCCATCTACAGTACTCTTTGCACTGAATAATCCAATATTCTTATGGAACTTACAAGGCCCTAAATACAGGGGCCCCTACCCACCTTTCCTGCCATTTATCCCCTAGCTCACAAGGTTTCAGCCACACCACCTTCTTGCAGTCAGTCCCTCCATCATCCTTAGCCCATCCTGCCTTAGAACCTTTGCATCTGCAATTCCCTTTCCCTGGAACACTATTCCTGAAAAGTTCTAAGTCATCTCCTCAGAAACATTTTTCCCCAATCCACTGTCCTCCCATCACTGCACACATACACACCCCCATCACTTTTTATTACCCTACCTCACCGTATACTTTTCTTCCTAGCACTTAGCACTAACTGAAAATACAGTGTGATTTATTATTTTGTTTGTTTTCCATCAGATTATCAGCTCCATGAGTGCAGGAACTTTTTCTGTCTTGTTTACCACGGCATCCCTAGCATCTAGATCAGTGTCTAAAATATGAAAGGAGCTAAATTAATATTAACTAATGAAATGAATGCATGACATATGCTGACAAATTTTCCTAAAGAAGCTCCCCGCTCCAGAGCAGCTAGCCTACAGTTAATGTTGTTGGAGTCATTGTCATTGTCCTCAACTTTTCAGAACTCTTGCTGTCACTGCTCCCTTGTCTTCCTAGGAGCTCTTAAAAACCAGGACTATGAGAGAATAAAGGAAGAGATTAACAGTTTGGAGGAGATCAACTCACTTTTCAAGTGTGGCATAGCACATGGGTGTAGTATAGGCCTGAACATGTGGGATCATCTGAGATGACAGGAAAGGCAAGTATGACAAAAAAATACCTCCTCTACTGGACAAGGACATAGCCTGAAATTCTACTGTTAAGAATTAAATTATTAAGGGGTACCTGGGTGGCTCAGTCGTTAAGTGTCTGCCTTCTGCTCAGGTCATGATCCCAGGGCCTGGGATCAAGCCCCACATCAGGCTCAGCAGGGAGCCTGCTTCTCCCTCTCCCACTCCCCCTGTTTGTGTTCCCTCTCTCTGTCAAATAAATAAATAAAATCTTAAAAAAAAGAATTAAATTATTAAGTCATCTGCATTAAGATGTTGATTCTTCTTCAATTCTCAGACCATTCATAAGTTCTCAGTGAATGGTACTCTTCTCCATCCTCAGTGCCTCCCACATGACTTTGCAACATTAACTGTGTATGTATTCAATAAATTATTTGTTAAATAAATGAATCAACTCTCCTCTTTGAGTTTACTACCTCATTTTCCTTGCCATTCACTTAAGTCTCTATTCTGCATACTCTGTTACCATTTCAAACTCTGATAGTTCTTTTCCTACTTTAATCATACACCTGGATTTTTTCTAGAAATAAATATGCTAGGAGACTGATCCTGGCCCCTGTCTTTCAAATGTATCTGCCCAACTTCCCAGCCTGAGCCCTCCGCTGCAAGGTGACTAGCCTCCCCACTGTCCTCCAGGCCATTTTTACTCTCATCTTCATAAACTCCTCCCATGTTCCTCCACCCCCGTTCTACTTCAACCCATGGAAATGACACTCATCCTTCAGGGTTTGGATCAAGGAACAACTCCTCCGTAAATCCATCTCAGGGTTTGGATTAAGGAACAAGTCCTCCGTAAATCCATCTCAGACCATGCTAAGCTAATTAATCTCTCTGTCCTCTGAAATCCTATAGCAATAAGTATTAGTGTCACTTGTTTGAACACATAATTACATATTATCCTGGATCGTAATTTAATTCTTCCTGCATTTATCTTGTCTTTCCAACTTGACTGTATAAGCAGGGAATATATTTTATATTTCTCATGTATTTCTTCTGCATTGTACACAGAGCCCAGCTTGTTGCTTTTACACAATGCTAGCACTCAGTTAGTACTTGTTGAATTGCACTGAGTAATGAATTAAATATATTTGACTACAGGAGAGATGTACCTGTGCCATCTAAAAGGTTTGGGTAAAGCCAAAGATAGCAAGATGTCACATTCTGCGCCCTGGTTTCAATTCTGAAGAGAGGATGAAGCTGACATAAGTAAGACACAGCAGTGATCTTCCTCCCTTATTCTCTCTGAAGTTAGCCCTCACCAAATATGGCTTGGCTTTTTGGCTTTCCTTTTGAAATACAATGAAAACAATCTCACCACCATATCTAAAAATTTGAGTTTTTAAAGCACATTTTATACACAATTAGTCCTGGTCACAAAATTACTTAATCTGTCCACTAAAAAGAAACTCCCTTCAAATATATTAAAAATGGAATTGACCCTCTATCACTGGATCTATCTATTATAAAATTAAGTGTTAAATGCCTGATTTCAAGTCTGAGGCATCCTGTCATGCCAGAAGCAATGAAGCCATCAAAGATTACTTGGTCATATCGAAGGGGTCCAGGTGCATCTTCACAAAGTTCCTACCAGCAGAAGATGGAATAATTTGAGCAAAATCAGAATAGTAATTGTAATAGATTTTGAAATACCAAATATGTTTGAAATCTATAAGTTAATCTTTAAAAAACTCCTATAAAATTCATTTCTGAGTTTTTGAACATGCTAAATGTCAACATTTTGAGAAACTAGTAAGTTTCTTTTTATAGAGATATTCTGACTAATTAATAAGGAAAAAATAATAATGGAATATCACTTCGATAGATTGTGTTTTGGCCCAATTCTTCACTCCTTCCAGTATCCACACCCTTTTTTATGTAACTTTGCAACGCCCCCTATTGAGCCACAGGTGTTAAGGTAGTCAATTAGGACAACAGCCAAACTGAAAGCAACAGTTCAGCCTTACTCACTTACTGCAACAATGCAGGTAAGAGGCAAAAGAGAAAGGCACCAGCTCCCCGGGGGTCCCCGTTTTCCCCATGGAAAAACACGGGACTAGGGTCAGGTGGATGCCCTGCCAATGCGGAGAATCAGCTCACTTCCTAGGAGCCCAGAACAAAGGCTCCTGCCTTTTTGTCGACCCAGGGGCCCCTATGGTCAAGGAGGAAGGAGAGAGGAAAGGGCTTAGAGTACAAAAGTACTGAGTCCAAGTGGAGAAAAATGCCTCATGGCTCCTGATGAGGGTTTTGGAGGCTGTACCTGGGAAGGGCCACACCTGAGGTTTCCAGTAAAGCTAGGTCTGAATGGAGGCACCGGGGCTAGGAGTCCAGCCATGTATGAGAACGTGGCTGGTGGGGGGAAGGAACCCGAGTCCCTCTCTGCACCTCCAGTGACTGTAATGTGCCTTGTACCCCGTCTGGTGTGGGAGGGCAACTTCTCCCCCCGAGGCCTGCAGGGCAAAGCCTTGCAATTGCCTATGGTCAGACCTGAAAGTTACAAAGGGGCTTGTGGCCTGTGGCCTAACTCTGCACCTCCCACTGCAATGAGAACTATCTTGTCACTTGCTGGCTTTGGATCTGGCCATATGACTTGCTTTGATAAACAAGAGCAGGTGAAATTGATGGGAAATAAGCTAGATAAATAGTTCCCCATTATATACCATTGAGATTCTTTGATCTTTTCTAGTGTAGTAATAGCCGATACGATCTCCATTTGACAACCCAGAGTTCATGAATGGATCTGGGCAATGATTGTCAGGGGCTGCTAGCATAAGAAAACACGAGGTAGCCTGATATGATGCGTCTCCTGACAGAAGTGCACCCGCCACCTCTGAGACAGCCTGGCCGCAAATCAAACCCGGAATTGATCAAGCCTCTGTATCTACAGCACAGGTGACAGGAGAACGTAGGAAATAATACTAAACTCCACATTGTGGGAAATGGAGGACAAATAATCCAGTTTCTTAATTTGAAAGGAAAAGTAAACCAATAGATTGAAAGAGATATAGAAATACAGATATAAAAATCAGTCGCCATGTATGGACTTTTTACTTATTTTTTTGGTTTGTTGTTGTTGTTGTTGTTTTTATTATGTTATGTTAATCACCATACATTACATCATTAGTTTTTGATGTAGTGTTCCATGATTCATTGTTTGCGTATAACACCCAGTGCTCCATGCAGAACGTGCCCTCCTTAATACCCATC
>NW_022589704.1:95418770-95438589 GCF_004348235.1 Phoca vitulina
CCACAAGTAAGTGAAACCATATGATAATTGACTTTCTCTGCTTGACTTATTTCACTTAGCGTAATCTTCTCTAGTCCCATCCATGTTGATGAGAAAGTTGGGGTATTCATCCTTTCTGATGGCTGAGTAATGGACTTAATTTAGATCTTGGTTAAAACAAAATGTTTAAAAAAACACGAGACAATAAAGATGATCTATTATTTGAACACTGGATATTTGGCATCTTAAGGAATTATTGTTAATTATTTTAGTGCTGATAGTGGTTGTGTAATTGTTCTACTGTACCCACTGCAGCGTCAGAAATAAGCCCATACTTAGTGGCTTCCAACTACAAACTTTTATTAAATCCTACAACTCTGAGGGCTAGGAATTGGAACACGTTTCAGCTGTGGGATTCTTCTGTTCCATGTGGTACCACGTGAAGTCACTCAGTGGCATTTGGTTAGCAGATGGGCAAGTTGAGAAGGTCCAAGATGATTTTATTTATCTATTTATTTATTTAGAGACAATTTTATTTATGGAAGGCTGGGTTCAACGGAGACTTCAGACCAGCAGTTTCAAGGTTGTCAGACTTGACACGGCGGCTCAGAGCTCTCAGAGAATGTGTCCCAAAAGGTCTAGATGGAAGCTTCAAGGCTTATTAAGACCTGACATTGGAGATACTGGAAAGATACTTCTGCCCCATTCTCCTGGTCGAGCAAGTTACTACGGTCAGCCCTCGTTCAAGGTGAAGGGAATTAGGTCCCATCTCTCGGTGGAAGGGATGGTCAAAAATGTGAGACCATCCAGTAATCTACCGCAGGATAAGCGTATAGATGAAACAGGATAAGCCATGAATTTATCATTAATCGAACTGGATGAAAAGTATGTGTGGGTTCACTGTAGTGTTCTATTATTTCTATTTTCTATTATTCTGTTTGAAATTAGCTATAAAAAGAAAGTTATAAAAATAGGGTTAGGTTTTCTTTTACCTGGAAGCTATGTGATATGAAAGAAAAGACCACTGTAAATACCTCTGGCAGTATGTATTTGGTATACCTTCACTGATTTTAAACATTGAGAGAGCCTAAATAAATTTCTAGTATGGATAGGAACTCAGAGATTTGGAATTTGAAAGAGAAACTTACATTTCTTCAGATTACTAGTGTGCAATAGTATATATGGTATGAATTTACAGATGTCTTATATTTGAAATATTATCAATAATTTTTGTGGTCTGTAAAGTGCTTTAATACCTAGTACAACACAAACTTCAATTGGGTGCATCTATGTGGTTTTTAAAATTTACGTTCAAATGTTACAGTACTCTGGGCGCCTGGTGGCTCAGTTAGTTAAGCATCTGACTTCAGCTCAGGTCATGATCCCAGGGTCCTGGGATCGAGTCCCACATCGGGCTCTCTGCTCTGCGGGAAGCCTGCTTCTCCCTCTCCCACTCCCCCTGCTTGTGTTCCTGCTCTCGCTATGTCTCTCTCTGTCAAATAAATAAATAAAATCTTTAAAAAAAAAAAAAAAACCATTTTAAAATAAATAAGTGTTTAGGGACGCCTGGGTGGCTCAGTCGGTTAAGCGTCTGCCTTCAGCTCAGGTCATGATCCCAGGGTCCTGGGATCAAGCCTCGTATCCGGCTCCCTGCTCACAGGGAGACTGCTTCTCCCTCTCCTCCCTGCTGGTGCTCCCTCTCGCTATCTCTCTCTCAAATAAAGAAAGAAAGGAATAAAATCTTTAAATAGTTACAGTGGTAAAATCCAGGGAAACAATCAACTATTTTTCAGTTAAAAATTAACATGCTTTAATAACCACATTTTTCCTTTACACCTAATATGATCACTGAATTCTCTTCCTTCCTTTTAGATCTGTCACAAAGTCTCTTATGCAAGCACAATTTAAGTGAACTAAATGAAAACAAGAATTGTAAGACATCTGAATGTATAAAATGTACAAAGTCTTTTCAGTTTCCCTAAACTCCATGTAACCACTTATTGTCATATTCATTAGGTCTATTATTGAACAATCTGCAACTCTTAATGACCTTATTCTTGTTGATCTCTCCTTATGCACAAAAATGCAGAGGATGGCCACTCACATTTGCATTACTAACTATATGGCCAAATGTCCATAACCACCAGGTTGGTTTTATGCCTTATGGAAGATCTGGAAGCCATACAGTACCTGTACAACAGGATTTGATGCCAAGGCTTATTGCTACACTACAATGAGAGGGGGTCCCAAATAGCAGGTAGGGGGATTCCAGCCTTATTTGACAAATATTCAGTGATTCAGAGGAAGAACAATGTGAAGGGAAGGCAGATGACTTTGACATTGGTGCCATGTTTGTATGCACCAATTCCCTCCCCATCCCAACACCACCACAGCCCTTCATGGAAGACTTTCCTTCCCACAATGTTCCCATATGATGCTGAAGTAGAAAAACTAGAGAATAAATTAGAACTCATAGCCATGTGACCCTGGGGAAGACATTTAGTATTTCTGTGCCTCAGTTTCATATCTATATAATAAAGGTCTCACCTACCACATGGGACTGTTAGGACCATCAACTTATACAATGTTCTCTGAAACAACTTTGAAGCCTTATAGCTCTCTATAAATATATTACTAAAAGTAGTATTCTACATACATAAAAATACTTTAATTAGAGGAAATCTAGAACTGTTTTATTCAAAAAGGACTCTTCATTTTCAATCTCTTTAGCATTCTCCACAGTTTTTCTTTAGAAAATCAGATGCCATGATTTCTAAAAATAGGAAAAAAAAATTTTTTTTAAGATTTTATTTATTTATTTGCCAGAGAGAGACATAGCGAGAGCAGGAACACAAGCAGGGGGAGTGGGAAAGGGAGAAGCAGGCTTCCCACTGAGCAGGGAGCCCGATGTGGGACTCTATCCCAGGACCCTGGGATCATGACCTGAGCCGAAGGCAGACGCTTAATGATTGAGCCACCCAGGCACCCAGGAAAAATATTTTTAATTACATGGACATAGAAGTGACTACTGGTCACCGACTCAAATGGCACTTTCTCTTCTTCCATTCCATTAGAACCAAGATGTTGTTCACTGTACCCAGCTAAAAGACAGTATTTCCTGTCCCATATTACAGCGAGTTATAATCTTGTGACTATGTCCAAGATTATGACAGCTTATTTAGAGATTGGAAGGTAAACACCAAAGCAATCATATGAAAGAGTAGAATATTTTCCTCTCATCTCTCTCTTCACTCTGTGTCTCTCTGCGAGGCTTATTTTTCTGCATAGATAATAAACATTTTCCAAAGTGCTCTCAGCAAAGCCATCAAATATGGAGAAAATCGAAGGGCTCACTCACATTAAACTGTTAATAACTTACAGTGACTTAAGATATTTAATGGTTGAATTTAATATAATCCCCCAATCAAAAAGCCAAGAGAATTCAATCTTCATATACCATTATAAAAATCTATAATGTCTAAAGTTGATGAATGAGAAATAGCAGTATGAACTGTAACAAACAAAAGAAACAACTAAAAGATTACAAGCACAGGATAAAGAGTGTGGCGGGGGGTGGACAGAGTCCTATTGTTTTTCTTAAGAGAGAGATCATTTCTATGCTTTTCTAAACTTTTAAAACTTGTTTCTAATGCTACTATTCTAAAAAAGCCATGTGTACATATTAAATTGATTTTTAAAATGTTTTTTGGATAGTTATCATTCCAGAGTAATATCATCAGATATTTCCAGTGCTTTTGTTTTATCTCACATATATCCAGGCCCTACTATTTATGAATAAAATTCACAAATATCATCAAAAATGCATATATTAATTCAACACCTTAATTTTGTACAAGGATGTACCTGTTTCTATTTTGCTATCCTGAACCTGCCCTAAAGGAGACAAGTTGGATGCCTATGTAACAAGAGTCCAAATACTCTAAATCCTTGCCAGGCTCCTGGTTCCTTCAGGACACAGTGACTCTGAGTGCATCCCTGAGTATATCTTGACTTGCACTGTATCATGTGACTGTAGCTGAAATGAAACAAAAATTGGTTTGCTGAATAAAAGGAACCAGTTTATAGGTTGAAGTGGCCTTGCCCCCAAGTCAGTCCAACTGAGACATTCCATACTGGAGGTCAACTAACAGAACCAAATAAGGTTTTCGCTTAGGAAGATCTGAATGCAAAAGAAAGAACAGTTGGAATAAGTGAAAAGAGAGAACAGTTGAAAAGGAGGCCTAGTCGAGGGAGATACATTCAGAAAGAAAAGGCTTGAGTTAACAGCTCTCAAGCTCCTCTTTCCAATGTAAGTCAGTAATCAGTGTTAGTGAATCCAGCCAGATCAACTTCAATAAACTTCACCAGGGCAACCATGGAAAATATGTCCTGGAGGAACGCCTGGGTGGTTAAGCATCCAACTCTTGATTTCAGCTCAGGTCATGAGATTAAGCCCTGAGTCAGGCTCTGTGCTGGGTGTGGAGCCTGCTTAAGATTCTCTCTCTCCCTCTCCATCTGCCCCCACCCTCTTCCCACCTCCTACCCCCTGCAGGAACATGTGAACATACTCTCTCAAAAAAAAAAAAGAAAAAAGAGAGAGAAAGAAAGAAGAAAGAAAGAAAAAGAAAGAAAGAAAGAAAGAAAGAAAGAAAGAAAGAAAGAAAGAAAGAAAGAAAGAAAGAAAAAGAAAGAAAGAAAAAGAATCTCCTGGAACATGCAGTGACCCATAAATCAGCCCCTACCTTTTCAGCTGCCTCAGGGTACACCTGAGCCTCCACTGTCACTAGCCAGCTACAGACAATGCAGGCATAACTGCAGCAAGGTACAGAAACCAATCCTTCAGGTGTGGATGCTCCAATCCATGGACCCAAGAATGCCCTTCTAGAATGAGTGTGGCCATCAAGCAAGACGTGCTGGCAAGGATGGCTTTGTGTGCAATAGTTCTGCATCTGTTTCAGGTTGTTTCAGGTTGTTGTCTTCAGGAGATGCCTGCAGCGCTTGCAGCTAGAAGCCCAAGCTGGAGAGACTCAGCTGTTAAACTAAGGAAGGCAGACTGGCTCTCTCACTGTGGCCGTGCAGACAAGCAGGAGGGTTGTTCTTGTGGGAAGCTAGCCACATTCAAAATGTCTGTGCCAATGGGGTAGTTTTAAAAGTAAGCCAAGAACGTTATCTTAGCCCCAACCAATGAACGTTAACAGTGATGGAATTAAGTAAAACAGATTGGCTCTGTGTTATTAAAGGAGTATCAGTGCACAAAATGAGGTGTCTAAGAAATACTATGCTTCTTTAAATCAGCTTATCACTTTGAGACTCTCTTCTGCCAAACTGGTGAGAAATTCAACTTAAATTCAACTTTGGGCACCTATATCCCAAGGACAGTTGTGCAAATATCCTGGGGCTGACATAGAGCCATACTAGTTACTATTGATTCACCCACCTCGCTAACCATACTCATGTCCTGTGGCTCTCCTGCTCCAGTCTTTTCCACCCAAGAACCATGAAGCCATTCCCAAGCTCCCCCAGTGCCACCGGGAGCAAGGCCAGGGTGCCCCCAGCCCAGGACTGTGACTCAGTTTCAGTGCTCTGAGGACGTTTTCTCCAGCCTTGGATCTTCTCAAAGCAAAATATCCTCCCCCTCTCCTCAAAGAAACCTAGCAGAAGTCGTTCAGAGCTCTTCATCCATAGAGGTTAGATTTCTATCAACCCTACAGGATCCCTTGGCCTTCAGCTATTTCTGCTTTCAGACAAGTCATAAGCCCTGAGGCAGAGAACTACAAATCCTGATGAAAATGAGGGGGAGGAGAAAACGTTACAAGAACAAACGGAGTTTAGTAATTCAATAAATTATCTTGCCACCTTCTAGTGGCTTTCCCTGTTCCCCAGTGAACAACTGGAAGTTCCTACTTTGGCGTATAGCGTCCGACATGACTTGACTTCCTGCTGCTCCTTGGACCCTCTCCCTTCCTTTGCACCCCCCATAATTCCACTATAATCACACTGTACTTTCTCATGTTGCTTGAACTTGCCAACCTCTCTCCTTACCAGAGCCCTGTGGTAGCCAGCCTCAAGGATTATCTCCAATGACTCCTTTCTTATGGTATTCATACTCTTATATAATTCTCATAACTCCTACCCTGAATAGAGTTAATTTATGAAACAATTGGATATTGCAGAGATGGTGATCTGTGACTATGTCATGTAGGACATGTAGCTTCCACCTTGCCCCATCTCGGACTGTTTGCTCTGGGAGAAGCCAGCCAGCCAGCCACCATGTCATGGGGAGGCTTAAGCAGCCCATGGAGAGGTCCATATGGGGAGATACTGAGGCCTCCTGTCCCCATCCAGCACCCTGTGAGTGAATCATTTTGGAATTGGGTCCTCCCACCCCCGTCAAACATTCTGGGACTATAGTCCTGTCTAACATCATCTTGAGCATAACCTCTTAAGAGACTCTGAGCCAGAACCACTCATTCAAGTCATTTTCAAATTCTTGGCCCATAGGAACTGTGAGATAATAAATATTTATTGTTTTTTAAAGCCAGTTAGTTTGGGGATAACTTGTTTTGCAGCATGGATGGCTAATACAGGGCTCAACATGCCTTTTGCTAGAACACTGTATCTCAGAATATTCCCATGTCTCCTGCACTCCTTTGAATATCTGCTCTAAGTCCTCCTTGTAATAAGGCCTTTGACTACCTGTGTAAAAATAGCATCATCTCCCCACTATGACATCATGCTCAGGCCCCAGTTCCCTGCTTTATTTCCCTTAATTGACATTTTACATATGTGTTTGTTAGTTTACTATCTGTATTCCCATGCTCAAATGTAGGCTTCTTGAGAGCAGGGATTTGTTTTGTTCACTGCTGTTACCTCCAAAGCTGAGGGTATTGTTTGTTCCATAGTAGACATTCAATAAATATTTGTTGAAGGAAGGAAGGAAATAAATTGAAAGTCAGTGAAGGATCATCACGGAATCATGCGGTCAGGCTAAGGATATGAAACTCAACTTGTGCCTTGAAGACAATCATAACAGATAGCCATTGGGGTGCTCTGTGTCAGCCCTGGTCTAAGCAATTAAGCCAAAGAAAGGCTGCAGAACTACAGCTTATAGGATGACGAGGAGGGACTGAAAAGATAGAGAAGGTTGAATTTATGAGGAAAAGCCATAAGTGCCAATCCAAGAAGTTCCAGGGATTCTTTTCAGAATCACAAGCATGAAATGTGATCCTAAACAAATCCTAAAATCAGTTTCAAAAATCAAAAAGCCAAGATTTGCACAGTATTATTGTGTTCTTATTACACATTTATCCTCAGTATATAATTACTTCTTTTTTTTTGAAGTTCTGATTCATGTTTGCCTTGTTTTTTTTTAATTTTATTATGTTATGTTAATCACCATACATTACATCATTAGTTTTTGATGTAGTGATCCATGATTCATTGTTTGCGTATAACACCCAGTGCTCCATGCAGAACGTGCCCTCTTTAATACCCATCACCAGGCTAACCCAACCCCCCACCCCCTCCCCTCTAGAACCCTCAGTTTGCTTCTCAGAGTCCATGGTCTCTCATGGTTCGTCTCCCACTACGATTACCCCCCCTTCATCACTTCTTAATAATCATTGTAAGTCTTTAAGCATTGGAAACATAAAAGATTATCCTAGCCTATGTAACACTCATGACAAGTCCATAGGGAAGTTGGTGCTCTTGTGACCCCTGCTAAGCAGTTAAGGCCTAAGCTTTGTAAAATAATTCAGTCTAATACCTATCAGAACATGATAACGAATTAAAAACAACACCAGACAAGGATCTGAGTAAAGGTGGCTATTATCTGGAATGTATGTGGAGTGGGCCACTTATGCGTATCAAGAGCCTCTTTTGTTTGAAGTGCCAGAAACAAAACTTTTTTTTGAGGGGAAAAGAATCAGAGTGATCAACCAAGGTAAGAAGATGAGAAGATTTTTTTTTTTAATATCTCAACACATACTTTTGGGTAGGGCTTTTTTTTTTTTTTTTGGCCTCATCTATCCCTTAAAATACATTAAATATTTTAGTACATTCTATCTCACCTCATTTCCATTTGTCTCTGTTTATCTTCCTTATTCTGACCACTATCTATTTATATTTACTGAGCTTGTAGTTCCTTGGCTGCTCAGCATATTTGGTGAAGATTTGAAAGCAATGATTTGACTCTCACTCCATCGTTAATATTGTAATTTTGGTTCCACATTTTCCAACTGTGCTCAACTCTTGTCTTTATCTCTTGTTTGGGCAGTAGCCCTACTGAATGTTTTCTTATCAGAGTCTCCTTTGATTTCAAGGAAGCAAATCTTTCATTATTAGATCTTTCACCTCTTCTATAAAACACTGTTGTTGCTGAAAAAATGGTAAATGTTAACAAAACATTCAATGAACAACATGGTCTTTAATGCATATATATTACTACTTGCCACAAAATAACTCAAAATCACACTTTGCACTTACGTAGCTTCTTCTCTTTGATAAACTGAAAGGTTTGAAGGAAGGCTACCCTGTCTTTTCTCTGTCTACCACAGTTCAACTCAGGTGGACAAAATGGATAATCAGTGAAGCAAGAGAATTGTTAGGGAAAGAATCAATGTTTTGCCTCTTGAAATTATACTTCATTCTTCCTAAATCTTCCTATGTTACCTTCCTATATACCATTCTATATACTGAGGCTAATATCTAGGGAGAGAAGGTATAGTGTTGCAAGTTCTATGAAAAATTTACTGGATCTCCTAAAAGGACATTTCTGAGATTATTTAATGATCATCTTGGCAGACTGCTTAACTTTCATTTAATGTGAAAGGAGAAAAAATATAAAGCCACTCATACATCTACAAGTTTACTTGAAATATGTCATTGTTAAGCCATGGGTTGTCTTCTAGAAGAGGACAAAAGGAAACACAACAATGAAATCTAAGGTAGCCTGCATAGTCGTTCAATGAACCTGCAAATTTACCTGCCTGCGTATTATTCTAAGCACTACAGCAGATAAATGAACTGAATATTGTCAAGTGAAAAGCTGTGCTCTGTGCATGATTAATTATTTGACTAGGCATTTAATATCTTTTCATTATCACATAAGTGTATTGTATTGAAAAACTAACAGTATAATATTGAATAGGAAGAACTTCTTAAAATTGATATTAAAAAACCTATCATATATTTACAAATCTGTAGGTAGAAAACATTTAGAGAACTTAAATTGCCTTAATTAAAATTAAAAAATTTCAACCTCAATGTATACATCGACCTGTCATTGTTAATGACTTGTAATTGGCCTCTTCTGTCAATATAGTAAACATTAAGTTTTTTATTCCATGAAACTGCTGTATTGTTCTACCAAGGTTTATGCTTTTTGGCCCCTGTGACAGCAATCTCTGACCATATATCCCATATTCTCTTGCTGTTAGGTTGACTATGTGACTAAGTTATAGCTAATGGACTATGAAGTTGTACCTCCATCATGCTCTATCTTTTTCCTATATCTCCACCAAATGGATACAACAATGATGAGGCACTAGATAATCCCTAGCCACAAGATGGTGGAGCCTGAATCCCTAATTCAAGTCACACAGGAAAGCCATTCCCACCAGGAACCCCTCATTGGACAACCTCATGAGCAAAAAAGAAATTTCTATTATATTAAGCATTGTAATTTTAGATTTTATTTATTATAACAGCTAGTTACGCCAATATAGTGACCTAAGCTAAATAGTATTCTACCTTACTAGAAGAAACACACACACCTATATATAGAAACACAAACAAATATACACAAATATACATACACACTCTTCTTTTTTTATATTGCTAATGGGACTATAAAATTTCACAACTGTTCTGGAATGCAATTTGAAAGTATTTATCAAAACCCTTAATTATGTGCAACCTGTTTGTGCTTAATTATGTGATGACCTTTGACCTATTTCTAGGAATTTATCCTGAGTAAGCAATCACCACTTGATGTATACAGGGATTTAGCTCCAATGATGTTCAGAGTAGCATTTTCTTTATATTAGCACAAAATTGTAGGCAACAAAAACATTCACACTAGTGAATGATTTAAATAAATTGAGGTACTTTAGACAATGAATATTTGAGATAATTAAAATAGTGCTAATAACACAAGTGAAAATAGCAAGTGGCAGCTTGGTCTCAAATTTGTTTTATTTTTTTTCAATTTTTTTTATTTTTTTATTTTTTTATTTTTTAAAGATTTTATTTTATTTATTTGACAGAGAGAGAGACACAGCGAGAGAGGGAACACAAGCAGGGGGAGTGGGAGAGGGAGAAGCAGGCTTCCCACGGAGCAGGGAGCCCGACGTGGGGCTCGATCCCAGGACCCCGGGATCATGACCTGAGTCGAAGGCAGATGCCCAACAACTGAGCCACCCAGGCACCCCATTTTTTTTCTCAATTTTTTTTAAGGATTTTATTTACTTATTTGTCAGAGAAAGAGAGCACAAGCAGGGGGAGTGGCAGGCAGAGAGAGAAGCAGGCTCCCCGCTGAGTAAGGAACCAAATGCAGGACTGGATCCCAGGACCCTGGGATCACAACCTGAACTGAAGGCAGATGCTCAACCAACTGAGCCACCCAGGCGTCCCTTTTCAATTACGTTTTTTTTTTAAATGTGTATCTGTGTGTGTGTGTGTGTATCAGAACAAAAAATTCCCAAATTAAAATATCTTTATTTTAATTTGGGATACAGTGATTTTAAAATTTTCTTTTATCTCTCTATTTTCTAAATTTTCTTAAATGAACATAGAAATTTTTGTTTAAATGAATATTTTTTAACTAATCAATTAACCCCCATAGTACTCATGGAGTGATTCTGGCCTAACATCCACATGTGCTATTCCCATCCTAATGCCTATTTCACAACACTGCAAAACCCATGTCTGAGTCCAAGAGACCAAAGGTCATCATGGCAAATGTATATTTTGTGTGGTTTATTTTTTAAGATTTTATTTATTTATTTGAGAGAGAGAGAGCACAAGCAGGGGGGAGCGATAGACAGAGGGAGAAGCAGGCTCCCCGCTGAGCAAGAAGCCTGATGTGGGACTCGATCCCAGGACTCTGGGATCATAACCTGAGCCGAAGACAGACGCTTAACCACCCAGGCGCCCCAATATATTTTGTGGGTTTTTTTTAAAGATTTTATTTATTTATTTGACAGAGACAGACACAGCAAGAGAGGGAACACAAGCAGGGGGAGTGGGAGAGGGAGAAACAGGCCTCCCACGGAGCAGGGAGCGCGATGCGGGGCTCGATCCCAGGACCCTGGGATCATGACCTGAGCCGAAGGCAGACACTTAATGACTGAGCCACCCAGGCGTCCTATTTTGTGTTTTTAATATCCCCCTATGATCTGCTTCTTTGTCCTTCTGTTCTCTATATTTTCTCTTATTTTATGGTAATCCTTAACCACCAAAATTCTAAAATTGTTCTGGCTCATTTAAGATTTGAACTCTTCAAATTCTAGCTTCTTCCAAATTGAACATGTCTTGAGAAAGTCACCACACCTCTTGGCACTTTGTCTTTTCCCTTATTCAGCGAAAGAATTGGATCCCAGGGTCCTCTTCTACTCTAACATATGGTGATTCTATGCTAATGAATTACAATACCAGACTGATCTTAAAATTCACTTAAGGTTCTTCTTCCTGCACCTTTGTTTCCTGACCTAAAAAATACCTAGTTCCCAGACAAGGATTCCCAGAAAGAGTAATACCTGTGCCTGGGGATTTTTTTCCTTTTTTTTCTTTTTCTCTTCCTCCCTCCCTCCTTTCCCTCCTTTCTCCTTAACTTTCTTTTTATAGTTATTCATATTATTTCTAGTTTTATTCTCCTCTTGTCTTCCCGGGTCTTTATTAATGAGAAAGATGACAACGATCCAAATGTATTGATTACACTCCCATAATTGAACTTCACCAGGAGGATCTGTCAAGAACAAACCTGGGAAAAAGAGTTTCCTTTTTATAAACTTAAGGAAAGTGAATCATTCAGGATGTCTGGCTGGTGAAACCAAATTTGAGCAGGGGCCCATGTGGGACAACCACTCACACTGCCATTGAAGGGGCCTTAGTTAACATGCTTTTGAGCCAACCAGAGTCCCTCCAGCCCACATCTGCATGATTGGGACTGGAGACTAGGATGCTGAGCCCTCTTGCCCTGGGGAGCTGTCCTTTGGGCTTCCCCCTTCTGGTAGGGTTCAGTATCACTGAAGTTCTTGTTTTTATTCTTTGGCCATCACCTTTTTTCAATCATTCTAGAGTTCATAGGTAAATGTAGTCTGTGTGACCCCACTGGGAAGAGAATGGTAGGACTTAGGGCTTTGGGATCCTGGTAACAGCAAGTTTCTTTCATTTCCTCACAGTCAAATAACTCATGTCTCTGGATGTAATTTCATTCTGGAGAGGTCGTCTGAGCTTTTTTTTTATAACACTGTCCCTTTCAATGAGAAGAAAGGAAAAAAAAAAAAAAACACCACTGAAGGGAACCACTTCAGGATGCAATCAAGGTAGATAATGAATGAAGCAAGCAATGAGAAGATAAAGAAACTCTTGGGAGCCTACAGAAGAAACTATTTTTATCCATCTGAGAAGTAATTCCATCATGTATATATCAAGGTCACACAAAAGACTATATGCTCGGTCCAACTACCATTCATCAAGCACCTATCAGATGCTAAAAACTTTACACACATATCTTCACTTAAGAAAATTTAGTGAACAATAGATATCATCCCCTTTTAATAAAAGAAAAGACGAGAGGTCAAAATTTCACCAAAGGTAATGGGGTCTATGCTTCAGTTTCCTAAAATGTATTATAATAGCACCTACCTCATAAGTTTCAAGGAGTGCATGAGATAATGTCTGTAAGAGGTTTGCACATGGCAAACACTTGATAATTGTTAGCTGCTTTTTAAATTATTTTTAAATTATCCCAAGTAAGTGGCTAACTCTGAAGTAGGTTTTCTTTTCCTTTTTTTCTTTTTTCCTTCGTCCTGGGATTTGAATACAGTAGTACAGTACAGAAAGAACAGATGAAAAGGCTGGAGCAACATCAGGAGAACAGCAATATGGCTCAGGAATAATCCCTAATCCCACAGAAAAATCCCTAATCCCACAGAAAATCCCTAATCAGGAATAATCCCTAATCCCACTGTGTTCGGGACAGTGACCTGACCAACAGGCACACAGTTACCTGGTTCTGGTGACAGCAATCTTAATGAGAACAGCCACTATAATCTTCATGGTATAGCAGGTGCTATCTACACTCAATGATCTGCCTTTTCGGAAGATTTCCAGCCACATTTTGAAACACAAGAAACAATACAGATATGCAACATGATACAAATATTCAATACAGATTTCTGTACGAGAATGATAGTGCTTTCCTATGCAAAATTCTCTTTGCTTCTTTCTTAACATAACTCTTATCAGAAGGTATGATAAATATAGGTTTCATTTTGAAACACACACTTGTAAAATAATTTTGAACGGTAGAAGTGATTTATGGTTGCCTCTTTCCACAAAACCAGAACTGCTATTTATAAGGATTTCCAAGAACTTGGGAGCTCCTTTTGGGGATAGAAAACAATTTTTTTTTTTTTTTTTATTTGAAGGGTAGAACAGAAATAATCATTAATCAATCCCCAAAGGGATATCTGGAGCAGCTCACTCTCCACATTACCCAAACCAAACTATATTATAAATAGTTTTAATTTTCTATATATTTACATCTTAAAAAAGCTTTCTGTTTGGGGAGACACTGCCTTCCCCCAGGCTAGCCAATTCTTAGAGTCAGCAAAGGCCCCAGCTGGGACTATGTCTCTGATAAGCAAACTAACCAAAGCAGAATCATACCTCCTCTAGCAGGGCCAGGCACCAGACAAGTAGGGACTCACACCTATAGTTTAAAGACCACCAAAATGATTCAAATTAGCCGGTCTTAAGTGTTTACCCTGCCCTGTCTTGCCTTTCCCATAGAATCCCCAATAAAGGCCATGGCCTAAACCTTCCCCTCATGCCTAACTTCTACCTCCTGACAACTCTGGTGGCTTTCCCACGTGGCCTTCTGTGGCATGCTATATCTCCTATCTCTAGGACTTGTGAGTAAAATAAACCTTGAGTTTTTTCCTGAGCCTCTCTTCTCTCTCCACTGTGGCCACACCTGACTGACCACCTTATAAAAGAATACAATCATCACTTCCCTAAAAATAAATAAGTAAAATGGCACCCTTGGCCCTCAATATAATGATCACATTCCTTAAAATGGCAGGCAAAGCCCTTTAACATTTTACCTTTGTTTACCCCAAAAAAAGTCATTTCTTACCAAACAGCCACCCTCCCAGTAACTTCCAACAAATGACAATGTTCTAAACACAAATGTTAATTTGTGTTGGCTGTCAACACCTGGCCAAATGTTGAAGGCATGTGCCAACATGCATACAGAACTCTTTAGCAAATACTGGGAGACATGCTGGTTCCAGGTGATTAAGGAAATCTGTCTGTTAGCTGTCACTTAAGCTAACTGAGCAGAGACTTCAGTGACCATATACAACAAAGAAGACAGACTTTACAGAATTAGTTCAAAAGTCACTAAACAAACAAACAACAAGCCAACAAACAGTAACAGCAACAAATCCATGGGAGATGGGGGAGGTAAGAAGAGAATCTGATTTCCAGAATTTCCGTATTAAAATGTCCAGTTTCGATCCAAAAGTTACAGGACACAAAAAGTAACAAGAAAGAAAAGAAAAAAGAAAAAACATAACAAGAAAGTATAGCCCATACACAGGCAGCAAAAGAAATCAATGGGAACTATCCCTGGGTAAGCCCCAACATTAGACTTACTAGACAAAAGATTTTAACTCAGCAATTTTACATAGGTTCAAAGAACTAAGGGAATCCAGGCTAAGGAAATAATGTATAAAAATGATGTCTCTCTGAATAGAGAATATCAATAAGAGGATAAAAATTATGAAAGTGGATCAAGTAGGAACTATGGAGTTCAAAAGTATAGTGACTGAGGGTGTAATGACAACATGATGACTATAGTTAATAATAGTGTATTGTATATTTGGAAATGGCTAAGAGGGAAGATCTTAAAAGTTCTCATCACAAGAAAAAAAATTCTGTAATTATGTATAGTGATGAACATTAACTAGACTTATTGTGGTGATCATTTCATAAAATACACAAATATCAAATCATTATGTTGAACAGTGTTACGTTGAATCAGCTCAACAGCAGATTTGAGCAGGCAGAATAAAGAATCAGAGAACATGAATACAGATCAATGGAGATGATCCAGTCTGAGAAAGATAAAAAGAATGAAGAAAAATGAACAGAACCTCAGAAAGCTGTGGGACATCATCAAGAATTCCAACATATGCATAATGGGGAGTCCAGAAGAAGAGGAGAGAGAGAGAAAGAGACAGAAAGAATATTTGAAGAAATAATGACTGAAAACATCCCAAATTTAGTAAAAAACCTAAACATCCAAGAAGGTCAGTGGACTCCAAGTATGATGAACTAACAGAGATACATACCAAGACACATCATCAAACTGAAAAGACAAAGACAAAGAGAAAATACTGAAAGTAGGAAGTATTTCAGTAGAAATACTGAAAAGACAAAGACAAAGAGAAAATACTGAAAGTAGAAAATACTGAAAGTAGAAAGTAATACCTTATACAAGGTATCTTAAAAAACATTAAAAACTGATTTCTCATCATAAACCACAGAGTCCATAATTAGTGGAATGATATATTCAAAGTGCTGAAAGAAGAAGACTCTCAACCAAGAATTCTATCTCCATGAAAACTATCCTTCAAAAATGAAGAAGAAATTAGGCCATTCCCAGGTAAACAGAAAGTGAAAGAATCTGTTAGCAAAACTGTCCTGTAAGAAATACTAAAGGGAGAATTCCACGCTGAAATAAAAGGACACCAGACAGTAGATCAAGTCCACATGGAAAATAAAAAACATAGATAAAGGTAATTATATAGGTAAATATAAAAAACAGTATAAAAGTACTTTTTGTTTATAACTCCCTTTTTCTCCTGATTTTAAAGACAAGAGCATAGAGCAATAATTATAAATCTGTGTTGATGGGCATACAATGTACAAAGATGTAATTTAGATAACAGTAAGAGCAGAGGTGGGAGGGAATAAATTTTACTGGACATTTTGTATAACATTATAATTAAGTTGGTATCAATCTAAGCTTGATTGTTTAAATTAAGATGTTAATTGTAATCCACGGCAACCACTAAGAAAGTAACCAAAAATACATAATAAAAATTAATGAGAGAATTAAAATGGTACACTAGAAAATATTTAATATGAAAGAAGGCAGCAATGGAGAAATACAGGAATAAAAAATACATAAGATATAAAAAACAAATTGCAAAATAGCAAAATTCTACCTTATCAGAAATTACATTACATGTAAATGATTTAAACTATCTAAGTTAAATGCAAAGACTGGCAGAATAAAAAAACAACACACATGATTTGACTGTAGGCTATCTATGAGAGACATACTTTAGATTTAAGAAGTCAAATAGGTTGTGAGTAAAAGCATGGACATAGATATATCATGCAAATAGTAAACACAAGAAAGCCGATGTGGCTCTACTAATGACAAACAAAATAGATTTTAAGATAAAAATTGTTACAGAAAAAAAGCACATTTTATAATGAAAAAAGGGTCAATCGATAAGAAGTTATAACAGTTATGGCCATATGTGAACCTAGAAACACAAACCCAACATATATAAAGCAAAAATGACAAAATCAAAAGGAGAAATACACAACAGCAAAATACATATTCTTTTTAAGTGCACATAGAACATTCTCCAGGATAGGCCATACATATATGCCATCAAATAAGTCTTCATAAATTTAAAAAGATTGAAACTATTATACAAACTATTCTCCAACTGAATGGACTAAAATTAGAAATTGATAACACAAGGAAATTTGGAAAATTCACAGATACACAAATGCTAAAAAAGTCAAATAACCAATGATTCCCCCCTCCCCCCAAAAAAAAGCTGATGAGGGAAATTAGAGAATACTTTGATATGAATGACAATGAAAACAGAACATACTAAAACAAATGGGTGTAGCAAAAACAATGCTCAGAATGAAATGCATAGCTATAAATGCTTACATTAAAAAAGAAAAAAGATCTCAAATAAAACTTAACCCTCCACCTTGAGAAACTGGGGGTGGGGGAATCAAACTAAAGCCAAAGCAAGCAAGAGTTAGGAAATAATAAAATTACAATAGAAAAAAGTGAAATAAAAAAAATAGGAAAACAATAGAGAAAATCAAAAACAGCAACAAAAGTTGGTTATTTGAAAAAAATCAAGAAAATGGGTAAACCTTTATCTAAACAGACCAAGAAAGAAAGATGGAAGACTCAACTTACTAAAATTCCTAGAAAAACAAACAACTGAAATGAATTCAGGAAGAAATAGAATATTGAAATAGACCTATAATAAGTAAAAAAGAAACTGAGTAGGTAATCAAAAATCTACCAACAAAGGGCGCCTGGGTGGCTCAGTTGGTTAAAGCATCCAACTCTTGATTTTGGCTCAGTTCATGATTTCGGTTCAGTTCATGATTTCAGGTTCCTGGGTTCCAGCCTCTTGTTGGGCTCCGCACTCAGTGGGGAGTCTGCTTGAGATTCTCTCCCTCTCCCTCTGCTCTCTCTCTTGCTCTCTCAAATAAATAAATAAAATCTTCAAAAAAAAAAAAATATCTACCAACAAAGAAAAGCCCAGACCCAGACAACTTCACTGATGGATTGTACTAAACGTTTAAAGAAGACTTAATACCAATTCTTCATCAACTTTTTCGAAGAAAAAAGAAAAAGAGCCACTGACCAATTCATTCTGTGGAGCTAGTATTACCTGATTCCAAAACCAAAGAAAGAAATCACCAGGGAAAAAAAAAAAAAAAAACCAAAAAACTGCAGACTAATATTTAAGAATGTAGACACAAAAATATTCAGCAAATTACTAGCAAACTGAATCCAGCAACATATAAAAAGGATTGTACATCATGACCAGGTGCAATGCATCCCAGCAAAGCAAAGTTGGTTCAACATAAGAGAATCAATCAATATAACACACCTTGTAAGTAAAAGATGAAAACTATATGATCATCTCAATCAAAGCAGAAAAATTATTCGACAAATCCAACATCCTTTCATGATAAAAATACTCAACAAACTAGTAATAGGGAGCACATGCTAAACTTGAAAAAGGACTTTAATGAAAAAAACATGGCTAATATGTTATTAGTAGTGAAAGACTGAAAGCTTTCCCCCTAGTCAGGAACCAGACAAGGATGTCCACTCTTGCCACTGCTATTCAATGTTGTACTGGAGATTCTAGCTAGGCAAGATAATGAAATAAAAAACATTCAGAATGGGAAGAAAGAAGTAAAATTATCTCTGTTTGCAGATGATCTTGCCTATAGAAAATTCAAAGGAAGCCACAGAAAAACTATTAGAGCTAAGAAACAAGTTCAGCAAGGTTTCAGAATACAGGATCAAGAATAAAAATTAATTGTGTGTCCAAACACCAGAATTGAACACTCTGAAAATGAAATTAATAAAATAGTCTCACTTTCAATAGCATCAAAAAAGAAGGAAGCTCTTAAGAATAAATTTAACAAAGGAAGTGCACAGCTTACATACTGAACGCTATGAAACATTATTGAAAGAAATTAAAGAAGATCTAAATAAATGGAAAATAATACATGTTCATGGATTGGAAGACTTGATATGGTCAAGAGGGCAACACTTCCCAAATTCATGTATAGATTTCACAAAATGTCCATGTCTTTTTTTGCAAAATTGATAAGCTGACCCTAAATTCATACAGAAATTCAGGGGACACCAAATAGCCAAAACAATCTTGAGAAACAAGAACAAGTTTGGAGAACTCATAATTCCCAATTTCAAAATTTACTACAAAGATATAATAATCAAGACAGTATGATAGTAACATAAAAATATACCTATAAATCAATGGAATAGAATTGAGAGTCCAAAACTAAGCCCTCACATTTACAGTCATATATCTATGGTCCATTGATTTTTAATAAAGATGCCAATACAATTCAATGAGGGAAAATTAGTCTTTCATCAAATGGTAATGAGACAACTACATATCCATATATAAAAGAATAAAGATGAGTGCTTATCTAACATCACACACAAAATTAACTCAAAATGATTTGAAGACCTAAATGTAAGATGCAAACTACTAAACTCTTAAAAGAAAACACAGGCTTAAATCTTCATGACTTTGATTAGGCACCGGTCTTAGATAAGACACTTGAAGCACAAGAAACCAAAGAAAATGCAGATAATTGGACTTCATCAAACTTAGAAACTTTTACACTTCAAAGTCCAATTTATCTATTTTCCTCTTGTTTCTTCGATTTTAAGTGCCTTTCCTGAGAAACCACTGCCCAATCAAAGGTCTTAAAGATTTATGTTTTCTTCTAAGACTTTAATAATTTCACCTCTTACATCTTTGACCCATTTTGAGTTAATTTTTATATATAGTGTAGGTAATGGTCTAATTTCATTCTTTTGCATGTGGATATCCATTGGTCCCAGGACCCAGGATGTCATTCATTATGTTTGGCTTTCTGTTGATTATTTGGTGAACCATATGTTCTCTGTTGGTCAAGGGTCATAATTTCTCTTTGAATCCCTTGAAAGCATATAGAGCAGTGTTTTTTCCAATGTAAAAGTTTACAACATTGCAATAATATTAAAAAA
>NW_022589704.1:95438689-95617242 GCF_004348235.1 Phoca vitulina
AAAAAAAAAAAAAAAAAAAGATCTTTAAAAAAAAAAATCAGATGGCTCAACTGTAGTTAGGTTAGACATTGTTTGGAAGAAACTTAGTTTCAGTTTTAAGTTCATATGTATGTCTGTATGTGTGCCCATGCATGCCTGCAGGTGTATTCACAGGTGTACCGGGTTGAAATTGAAAGCGTATTTCTTACATTCTACAGTTCATAAACGTACAAATAAGTTTGTAAAACATTGGCCTGAAAACACAGTGTCTCCCTCAAAATAGGTATTAAGGGAAAAATAAATAAATAAAAGAACCATCAAAGGCTGCTTTCTTTTTGCCTTTAGATGTTCTGCCTTTCTTAGGAATGTGCTTGTTGGACAAAGGTAGTGGAGTGCCAGATATCAAGAGTCCCAGTTACCTCCTCTTCTAAGTTGAGAGCAGAATAAACACTCTTGTGCCTCTCTAGCAGCAGGATTCAACTTGTCCTTCGCCTTTGGCATTTTCAGGTGATCACGAGGATAAGAAAATGCTATATTCCAATGGGGACATTGTCTCTCCTCTGGCTGCTTGACAAGTGTAGATAGGTAGTCTGAATCACAGGCTTGGCTTCTTTGATTTGTAAGGTGAATCTAGCCAACACCTTCCCACTGGACCTGGCCTTCCAACAACAAGGAACCTCCACTAAGATGAACAGCTTTTAAATTAGCAAAGGAACAATGTGAAATCATTTAGTAAATACATAGTAAATACATAGTTAACATAAATATAGAAGGCCCTAGGAAAAATGTATTTTTAAAAAGATATTGGATTCGGGGCGCCTGGGTGGCTCAGTCGTTAAGCGTCTGCCTTCGGCTCAGGTCATGATCCCAGGGTCCTGGGATCGAGTCCCACATCAGGCTCCCTGCTCCGTGGGAAGCCTGCTTCTCCCTCTCCCACTCCCCCTGCTTGTGTTCCCTCTCTCGCTGTGTCTCTCTCTGTCAAATAAATAAATAAAATCTTTAAAAAAAAAAAAAAAGATATTGGATTCTATTTAACAGGTGATATTTGATACATCATAAATTTTAAAATTCAATAGTTACTAAGTCTATAGTGTAAGTCATACACCTTAATATGTTAGTTAAGAAATATGCTAACGTATAATCTATGGCATCAAATACAGACTGTTTAAGTGTACCATATCTTAGTATTCCATCAACCAAATCTTGAATCAGAACTAATATTCAAAAAGTAAAGTAAAGCAAAGCATAGCTCACTATCCAAAGGGTTTCATTTTTAGATTTTTAGAGAGGTTCAGGAGCTTACCCAAAGTTACAAAGCTCATCAGCTGAAAGTTAAACTGAAAGTAGAACCCAGCCTTCCTGACTCCTCGTCCAGTGCTCCTTCTATTTTGCTGTTCTCTACATATTTCCTTAGTTTTATGAAGCTTCTTTAATGAGATCTCAGTTACTGAACCATAACTCGTTCATTGAAAAGAACCTCATTCCTACAACGTGTCAGGCAGTCTTCTGTGACAAAGTCCTTGCCTTCATGAAGCTCACTTTTAGTGGAGTGACAGAAATCAGATTAATAATGAAGGTTCTGCAGAGATTATTACAGTAATGGAGTATGGCTTTAGTTCTTTGGTTAATAGGAATTACACTTTTCTAAATAGAAAATATAAAACCGCGTGGAGTATGAAAGCCCCGATTCTGGCTCAACCCACATTCCTTTACTCCAGATGTTTAACCATACCCCAAAATCAGAAAACCCTGAAAAAATTTAGTTTCTTCCCTGTCCTGGGGTTACTCTGTCTCCCTGAATTGAAAGATTTAGGGGAGGAAATTACATCATAGGCCATGGAATGCCTCAGACGTGCTGGAGTCAAATTGTCTCTGTTCAAGACGAGTAGATTTACCCTTTTTTTTTTTTTTAAGATTTTATTTATTTGAGAGAGAGAGAGAGAGAGCAGAGGGAGCAGCCGAGGGAGAGGGAGAAGCAGACTCCCCACTGAGCAGGGAGCCCAACTCTCGACTCAATTACAGGACCCAGGGATCATGACCTGAGCCGAAGACAGACATGTAACTGACTGAGCCACCCAGGTGCCCCATTTTTTTAATCCTAAAAGGAAAAAGGGTTTCAGGGGAAAAAATGCTATTTATTACCATTTTATAATCCGTAATATCAACTACTCCTAGGAAGCAGGGAAATAGTGATTACAGACACTGTTGTTTAAAGAAACAGAAAGGGATAGCTCCCTTTAGAAAAAAACAAAACTTTGAGTGATTTCAACAGATGTGAAAAAAGCCACACATGAAAAGAAGCAAGCAAAAAAAAGTAAGCCAACAAAATAGGTGAAACAGCTTCTTCAGTCTTGAACAATTCCAGAGGTAAAGTGGTGGCTGCCTTCCAAAGAGGCAGACGAGTGGCCTAACAAGAAGCAGATCCAAACTTAAAGTTATAAGATCACAGAAACAAAGACCTACCTACCTTTCCACAGGGCTGAACTAACAGAGGCAAGTGCGGTAAATATTTTATACTAAATTGGTCAGCAAAAATCCTGGAACTAACAGAGAAAGAAATCTTCATTCCAGCCCTAAATCCAAAGATACTCCCTTGGACACGAGTTACTTAAATTTGGCAAGCATGAGATTTTTTCATTTACAAAATGGACATGATATTAATAATAACTACCTGTCCCATAGATAATGGAATAATACACGTGGCCCAGGATTAAGCAACCAATAACTTTTATCATTAGCAATCACATCAGCAATAATAATAAAACAGATTCACGGTAGAGAGTTGGATCATCCAAGCCACTGGAGAGCCACGCTAAGAATAGCTCCTGAAAACTTCACATAACTCAAAACATTCATAAGACATCCAGACATCTCCCTTAAGAATAAATGTAATGTCCAAAACAAAAAAAGAATAAATGTAAGAAATAACAGTCTCAGTACATATAAACCTAGGCCATTGTAATGCATTCCTTACATCAAAGTTACTTTTTAATATACAATAAACAATTTTTAGTGTGGGATACTCATATTATTTCAACATACATGTATAAAAGTAAGACTTCAGTAATATTTTATTGCTCACTGTTTCAAATTTGTTCATTCAGATTAGTGTGAAATTTACACTCTATCCAAAGGCCACTTTATATCAGAGAGATGCTATTACAAGAAATGAGGTATAGGGGAGTGTGTTATACAATTTCAAGAGATACTCTAAATAGAAAGGTAAACAGTAAAAACTAAACCCTGAAACATCTCGAATTTAAATGATTGGAATTTCTTTTACAAGTGTGAAGTCTATAAAAAGATACATTTTTTAAAAGATTTTATTTATTTATTTGACAGAGAGAGACACAGCGAGAGAGGGAACACAAGCAGGGGGAGTGGGAGAGGGAGAAGCAGGCTTTCCCGCTGAGCACGGAGCCCAATGCGGGGCTTGATCCCAGGACCCTGGGGTCATGACCTGAGCCAAAGGCAGACGCTTAACAACTGAGCCACCCAGGTGCCCCAAAAAGATACATTTTATCTACAAAGAAACCTACAGAGGAATGTGAAATGATGACAAACACCCTCCCACACCACTCCCAAGACACTGCTGTGATGTAAAACACAAAGTGAGTGTGGGGGAGGGGAGTGGATCCTACCAATTCCATGGGCAAATCCCAAACTTCTCATAAAGATTTATGACTGTGCCTGCAAGATTTGGATGCCTGTGCTCGCATTTCTACCTCATAGAGTCAGACGGAGCCCTACCTGGGTACCTGGTTTCCAGATTCCACACTTAAATTCAGGTCTTTAATCATCATGTACTTGTCCAAAGTACATGGAGTGTAAGGCTTTATTGCCACAATTCTGATGTAAAAAACTGGGAAAGAGGAGTTTTAGTTTTGTTTTTTGATTTTTATTGGGAGGATGGATTTCTTTTAGTTTATAATTCAGGCTTAAATCTTCAATTTTTCCTATTTCAGTTTACAAAATACGATGTAAATATATAATTCACATGGTAGTGAATTATATTCATGGGATAAGATACTAAAAACCTCACATAATTCAAAACTTGCATAATTCTAAACGATTATTCCCCAGAAGAAATCAATATAATGTAAGGATTAGCATTCTCAGAATACATAAGCTTATAACATTATACAGTGTATCTTATAGCTAATTTTTAGACACTTAAAAAAATACTTCAAAAAATGTACAGAAAAGCTTTACAAAAATAATGTATACACTTTCCGCATACCTCTCACCCAGTTTCCCCTATTGTTAAATGTTACCATGGTACATTTGCCTAAGCTAAGAAGCCAACATGAGTACTATTAACTGAATTCAAGACTTTATTCATATTTCACTAGTTTTTCCATTAATGCTCATTTTTTTATTCCAAAATCCAATCCAATAAAAGTACATTTTAGTTTTGGAAGGATTCACATTACAGTTGACCCTTGAACAACACGGGTTTGAACCGCATGGGTCCACTTATACGCGGTGGGGGGAGACAGAGAGAGAGAGACAGTGGGGTTCGGGGGGGTGCTGAGTGCAGAGGAAGCTAGAAAGAGAGAGAATCCCAAGCAGGCTCCATACCCAGCCAGAGCCTGATGAGGGGCTCGATCCCATGACCCTGTGATCATGACCTGAGCCAAAAATCAAGAGTTGGACACTTAACCGACTGAGCCACCCAGGTGTCCCTATATGTAAATTTTTGAAAGTAAATACAGTACAGTATTGTAAATGTATTTTCTCTTTCTTATGATTTTCTTAATAACATTTTCTTTTCTCTAGCTTACTTTATTGTAATAATACAGTATATAATACATATAACATACAAAATCTGTGTTAATTGACTATGTTATCAGTAAAGCTTCTGGCCAACAGTGGGCTATTAGTAAGTTTTGGGGGACTCAAAATTTCTAAGGGGATTTTCAACTGCAGAGGTTGGGGTCAGCAAATACAGTTCAAGGACCAACTGTGTTTGAAATTTGTGCAAACTAATAACATTTTTGGAGCGCCTGGGTGACTCAGCCTGTTAAGTGTCTGCTTTCGGCTCAGGTTGTGATCCCAGAGTCCTGGGATCCATGGCATGGGGTTCCCTGCTCACCAAGGAGTCTGCTTCTCCCTTTCCCTCTGCCCCCCATACCCCCACATGCTCTCTCCCTCTCTCTCTTGAATAAATAAATAAAATCTTAAAAAAAACCTAATAACATCTTTGTGTCATGTTCTTTCAAATTTGTGAGATTAAAATTGGTATGAAATATAACTGCAGTTTATCCAAAGACTTTCCACAAGGTTTAACCCAAGCATGGCTGAAGACTTAACCTACTGCAGTAGCCCAAGCAGTAGGTTCACTCTGGAATGGCGAGGGGAAGGGGTGGAATGTGTTGTACTGAGTTTCAGCGGAAATTTTCATTTGAAGAAAATCACTAGTAAGAAAATCCAGAGAAAATATTAGAATAATTTAAGGAATACTAAAAACAAGCATACACGCCAAAAACTAGATATGCTTGTGTTACAAGAAACACTCAGAAAATTGTCTAGTCAGGCACTATTTCTTGTATAAATAGGTTAAACTTTTACTGCAAAGAGCCTCCGAGCAAACTGTGTAGCCACATATCCAGCAAAATATTCCCCATTTGCTGTTACTATTATTTAAATATAAAGAGCCCTTAAAAATGGAAAGAAAAATGGGCAGAGTCAGTTTATGGCCAATAAGCATTTGAAAAATATTCAAACTCATTTTCAAAGAATGCAAATTAAATGGCAGTGTACTTTTTTCCTAACTTATAAACCTGGTAATATTCATGTAGAGTGTGGGCTAATGTGTAAAGAGCAAGGCACTTGCATACATTGCTAACAGGACTAATGAAACAACTTTTTTATGGCAACTTGGCAATATGGCAGTTACCTACTGCTGACTAATAAGCCTTTCCAAAATATAGTTGCTTAAATCCACACCAGTGTATTGTTTCTCACATTTCTCTGAGTTGGCTACAAGGTCTCACTCACTATGTAATGTTGTCCAGCTCTACTCAAGCAGCTGCACTCAGCTGGAATGCTCTAGGCTTCCTTTCTTCTCCATGTGCCCCTCATCATTCAGGACACAAGCCCAAGGATGCTTCATGTCAGCTGGATGCCAAGAAAGCAAAAATGGAAGCCGACAGACCTCTCAACGCCTAGGTCTGGCAGCAGTGGTTCACCAGGACCTACTGGCACCGGCTTCTAAAAGCTGGTGATGCATATCTCTTTCCAGCTCCATGTTCAGTGATCTCCCATTGGTAGCTTGAAATCAGTCAGCATGGCAATATTAACATCACAGAAACTGGCAAATGCTATAAATCAGGGCTTTCAGAAAAAGTTTTCAGAGCTGATTTTCCAGAATGCTATTTCCTGAAAGTCACGTAACTTCACATCACCACATTCTTTAGGTAAATTATTTTATTCGGGTAAATCACAAGGCCATTCCAGGGTCCCTGTGGAAGGGGAAACAGACTCTACCTCTTAATCAGAGAAGTGGCAAAGAATCTGTGGTTATATGTAATCCACCACAGTCTGCCCTCTGATCACAAATTACTTCTATCCTTTCCACGTGCAGAAACAAAACAAAAACAACTCACCACCTTCCGAGATCCCTCAAAATCTCATCCCACGAAAGCATCAGACTCAAAGCTCAATATTTCATGATCTGCATCATGTCCAGATATGGGTGCAGCAACTCTGGATCTGGAGAACTGTGCACTGTTTTTTGCCCCTCCCCAGTTCTCCCTCATTCTACCTCCTCCTTGGCTGCCCCCCCCCACCCATGCCACCCCCCCCACCAGGCACACAAAGGTGAAAAAGGGACCTACAATAGACACTCCCATTCAACAACAGGGAGATAGTAGTTCTGAAATCTACCTGGACACATGCTGTTAGATCCTACTCTCCCAGGACTGGGGACCCAGCTGGGGCTAGAACATCCAAAATGACATCTCATCCTCCTAGACTTTTCTGGGTGACCTCTTCATTTAGGAGTCTGGCCCAAAGTTCTTTATGGCATGGTAGCTGACTTCCAGAGGGCAAAAGTAGAAACTGCCAGGTTTCTTAAAGGCTAGGCCTAAAACTGGAATAGCATCATTATACCAACCTAGTGTGGTATCATTATACTTACCTAGTGTTGCCAGATTTTGCAAATAAAAAACAGGATGCCCAGTTAAATTTGAGTATCAAATAAATAACAAATAATTTTAGTATGAGTATATCCCATTTTTTTCTGTGTAGTTGACATTCTAGTTTTACTGGGCATCTTTTATTTTTTCCTGGTGATCCTACTTTTATCACATTCTGAAGGTCAAAGCAAATCATTCAAAGATAAGGGAAGGAGGCATCACCTTTTCATGAACGAGTGGCTTGCTCATAGAGGGAAGAAGTTAATGGTGGCCATTTTGCAGACTACCACACTATAACAAAAGACTTGAAAATGTGTATCAGTATAACCAGTGATTCTATTTCTAGGGATTGTTCTGAGAATGGGATTAAAGGCATGCCAAATGTTTAGCAATATGAATGTTGATTGTAGAATTACTTATAATGGTGAAAAAAAGGAAATAACATAGAAATACAAAGGTAAAAAAATTAATATATTTATTGAGCTCCTAATATGTGCAAGACACTGTGTTGAGCACTCAAGATATACTAAACAACACAGAAAATCTCTGGCTTGAAGAATCTTAGAGACTAAAGGGGTAAGATTCACATTAAACAGATAATAATACATTTAAGTAATTGACTGTAAGTGTGCTAATTACTAAAAAAAGAACTACTGGGTGCTATGGAATCACCCAGGGACCAATTCTACTGGACGCTGGTTTAGGAGAAAGGACAGGAAATAAAGGGAAAGGTTGAGGGAAGAGAATATTGGGCAGAGTGAACAGCAGAAGGATTCTAAATGTATGTATTTACATGGAAATTTGATCATAATAAACAATTAGGTATGAGATGTTCATTAAACATTCAAGTGGAGATGCCAAATTGTATTTAGATATACAAGTTGGGATCCTGGGAAGGGTCAGATCTGAATATATATATTTCTTGTTTTTTTGTGGGGTTTTTTTTTAAGGTTTTTATTTATTTGACAGAGAGAGAGAGTACAAGCAGGGGGAGTGACAGGCAGAGGGAGAGGGAGAAGCAGACTGCCCACTGAGCAGGGAGTCTGATGTGGGGCTCAATCCCAGGACCCTGAGATCATGACCTGAGCTGAAGGCAAAAGCTTAATTGACTGAGCCACCCAGGTGCCCCAAATATATATGTTTGGGAGTTACCAGCCCACAGTCAATAGGCAGTAAAATAAAAAGAACATCAGGGGAGCAGGTTATCATCAAAGCCCAAAAAAAGAGAGTTTCAAGAAGAGAGTGGACAGTTGGGAGACATGCCACTAAGATGCTGAGTTGGATGAAGGCAAAAAGTGACGATTGCATTTGGTGACATGGAGGCCACTGATGCAGTTTCAGATGTAGAGGGGAGGACAAAGATCTAACTGAAATGGATTGAGGAAAGAAAGTAGGTGATGTAATGGGGGGAGGGCTTTCATTTGAGAAGTTTTGCTGTGAGGGAGCAGGAGAATGGGACAGCAGCTAGACAGGAAAGGGGGGTCACTTTGTTGACTAATGGGAACAAACCCAAAGAGAGGGAAATCAATAATGCAGGAGAGAGGGGCGCCTGGGTGGCTCAGTCGTTAAGCGTCTGCCTTCGGCTCAGGTCATGATCCCAGGGTCCTGGGATCGAGCCCCACATCGGGCTCCCTGCTCCACGGGGAAGCCTGCTTCTCCCTCTCCTACTCCCCCTGCTTGTGTTCCCTCTCTCGCTGTGTCTCTCTCTGTCAAATAAATAAATAAAATCTTTAAAAAAATAATAATAATGCAGGAGAGAGGGGTCTATTTGTAGGAGAAAAGTGCTAGAGAAGGTGAAAGAGGATGAGATCCAGAACTCAAGGGAAGGGTTGACATTAGCAAGGAGAAGGGATGTTTCCTCCTATAGCAGCAGATGAAAGACGGAGAGTGGGTCCTGATTCAAGAGGCTGCAGAATGGGAGGAAGAGGAGAAAGTACCTGTTGGCTTCTATTTCCCATGAAGCATTGAATCAAGGTTATCCGTAAGAAGGAAAGGGAGGAAGGGGGAGATTAAAAATGTATTCCCCAAGTGTATTTTACATCTCATGTTGATCACGCTAATTTGAAAATTATGCATGTATAGACTCCCACTTACTCAATAAACTCTACAGTTTCTCAACATCTCAAATAAGAAAAAGAGCAAAGCGGGAGCCATTATAAATATCAAGAACAATACTGCACCAATCAAGATGAATTTATTGGAGACTTTTATTTAAAAGCCTTAGAGGAATTTAATAATCATGTATTAAAATTCATCAGCGTCAATTCAGCAATCAGGAGAACTCCTAAGTCATAGAAGGAAGTGCACATCAAAGTATTGTTCAGAGTCATGCATATTAGTCAGAGTTAACAGAGGCCCAATGATGTCTGCTTTTGTGACTTTACCAATGCATTAAATTGCTTATTTCCATATTAGCAAACAGACTAAAGGAGTAATTGAATGATGTATTTATCATGACCAGAGCAGGCTGGACATGAGTAGACACTTGTGAGATAAAGTCAATGAGATAAAATGCAATATGCTGCTGTAAATCACATCAACTACCTAAATTGACATTACGAGTTGACACTCCTGGGAGTGTTTTTTCAGAAGCTATTAGAAAAAAAATGAAATTTGAGAAGAGCTTTTGGGTCATCAGTGCTCTATATTTAGAATGTTCAAATAATCATAGATTCTAGCACTTTGTCACCTAGAGAGAAATTAAATGGGATTACCTCCTCTTTTCACTGCTTTTTTTCTTTTTCATTGAACACACCAGAAGTTTCTGTGATGGGACAAATCCCATTCTGAGGCTTGAAAATAGATGTTATACTTTTCAGATGAGGTTAAAAGTGCATTATGATAATTAAAACATAATAGTAATATTATTCACAATGCAATACAAACTCTGAAAAGAGCAAATATTTATTGAGCACTTATGTACCAAGCACTGTTCTTTGTACCTGGGGTATGCATTATCTTACAAAATCCTCAAAACTCCTAAAACATCTTTATGAGGTAGGTTCTATCATTGTCTACTATGGTTTTGGTCAAATGCACTATAATAAAGACTCTTACAAATATTGCATACTTGTTCTGTGCCAAGTGTATTGCTGTGTTAGGGGATTTTGTGTGCCAAAAATGAATGAGGTCCCCAACTCACAACCTCCTGGAGGATATAGATGGGTGAGCAGATGACTAGAATTTCCAGGTGCCATGTTTTGTGAGAAGATGAATAACTAAGTCTGCTTAGAGCTGGAGCTTGAAGGATGAGCTGCAGTTGGGAGAAAGGCAGAGGGAAGAGGTGCAGGTGGGACATTTGGGATGAGGTTCTGGCTGCACGGGAAACAGAGTTCCAGCATAGCTTATGGAGGAAGTACAAGTTAGAGAGTGGCAGGAAATAAAGTTGGAGAAATAGGTGGGAGAAGATTGGGAGGGTCCTCTCCGAAGCTGAAGAGTTTGGAACGGATTCTGTAAGCACCATAGAGCATCCAAGACACAGGCGCTGAGAGACATGATCAGCTTTGGTTTTCAGGGAGATAAGCCTGGCACCAGTCTGTGATGCTCACTGCATGTAAGAGACTGGAAGCCTGGAGAAAACTGGACAAAGTTAATGTCCAGGTACCAAAGGAGGAGGGCCAGAAATAAAGTGGAGAAGCCACACGTATGGTGTGTTTCTGAGCAAAGATATTGAACTTTGAAATTTAGTCACCTAAAATCAGAAATTGTCACACTATATCTATACCTGTGGATTGATGCTGGCAATTACCAGACCTTGTCACTGGAGGGTTTTATCTAACTGAACAGCTGCATCATGATTGCCACTCGGCTGAGAGCAATCAGGAGATGCCACCCCATTGTAAGATGCATTCTGCTTTCAGGTATCTTAAAAGGTGTGTTTAGAATGGATACAATGGGAGCATTGTGTTAAAAATACATCCCATACCTAACCACTTCTCCCTTCTTCCAGTCCCCCACCCTGGTCCAAGCCAACATCAATCATGTCTTTCCCAGATGATGACAGTAACCTCCTAACAGGTCCCCCTGCTTCCGCCCTTACCATCTCCTCCTCTCTCCTAAAGCCCTTCTCAACAGGGTAGCTAGGGCCAAATCATGTCATTCCTCTGTTCAAGATCCCCAGTCAGGGGTGCCTGGCTAGCTCAGTAGGTAGAGCATGTGGTCTCCAGTGTGACTCTTCGTCTCCGGGTCATGAGTTTGAGCCCCACGCTGGGTGGGCGTAGAGATTACTTTTAAAAATAAATAAATAAATAAATCCCGGTGGCTTCTCCTCTCACTCAGAGAAAAAATCCAAATCCCCAGTCAGAGGCTACAAGACCCCATGAGACTGGTCCCTCCTTAGCTCTCACTCCCATCACCCATCCCCTGCTCCCCTTGCTTTGGTCCCTCCACTCCAGACAAATGGGCCTCCTCCAATACCACACAAGGACTTCCGTCCTGGCTCCGGCAGTTGGTACCTGCTGCTCCCTCTGCATGACCTGCTCTTCTCCTGGGTTTCTGCAAGGCTCATTCTGAAGTCTATAACACCATGCCACCTTTTTACAAGGCCTCCTTTGCCTTCCCTTGTCTAAAATTGCTCTCACACCCCCACCCCCAAACTCTCAGGTATTTCCAATCTGCCTCCCCCGCTTTATTTATTTAGTAAGTTAGCACTTACCCCTATGTGGTAGAGCACCTGCTTTACAGGCTCATCCTCATAACCGTCTAGAATGTGACTGTCCTGGTTCAAAACCTATGGGTGATTTTTCAGGCCTGACCAGAGGTGATTTCAAAGGCTCCAACCTGACAGGCTCACAGGGAAAAAGCTGCTATTCCTGCAGCAGACTTGGTTCACAGCCAGTGCATCAGGGTCTCGGAAGGGAGGTGCAGGCAGGGACCCAGGGCCCCTGGCCAGACATGCTTTTTCACAGATCTGCACTTCTAGCTCCGGACCATCATTCTTGGCTTTCTCTCTGCGAGGCTTTGGGCACAGAGCTTCAAGGGGCTTCTGCTGAGTCCTTCTTATGGAGGTGGGAGGGGGGAGGAGAGGGTAACCTTGAAGACACTTTTCCCCACTCTGACTCAGTATGCAGTACTGTTTCACTCCTAGCCTTCCCCCACCTTGCCAACTTCTCCCCATCCCCCCACCCCCCTGCTTCAATCCCAGAATCCATGAACCCATCAAAGATCCTCACTAGTGTGCCATTTAGCGAGGGAAATGAAACAGGAGGGAGTCTGCCCTTTCTCCAGCTTTAGATTCTTGCTTACTCCATCACAGTAAGGGATTTGAAGGCTCAACTCTGATTTTTGGCTTGTTGCTTTAAACAGCTATGCTGACCCCTTTCTTTCTCTCCCGGCTCAGCAGAGCTCCTGACAGTTAGTGTCACAGGGCAAGGGTTTGGCCTGTGGTTTTGTTCTTTTGTTTTTAATAGACTTTATTTTTCAGAGCAGTTTTAGGTTCACAGTAAAATTGAGCCTCTACTCCCGTGAGCCTCCCCCATTGTCAACGTTCCTCACCAGTGGTACATGAGACCCGGAGTCCATAGTTTACCTTAGGGTTCACTCTTGGTGTTGTTCATTCTATGCATTTGGACAAGTTTATAATGACATGTATTCACCACTGTAGTATCATACAGAGTAGTTTCATTGCCCTAAAAATCCTCTATGCCCAGCTTATTCCTCCTTTCCTCCCCTCGACCCCTGGCAACAAGGGATCTCTTTATTGATCCATAGTTTTGCCTTTTCCAGAATGTCACATCCTTGGAATCATATAGTATGTAGACTTTTCAGATTGACTTCTTTCAAGCAGTAATATGTATTTAAGGTTTCTCCCTTTTCATGGTTTGGAAGCTCATTTCTTTGCAGTGCTGAATAATATAATATTGTCTGGATGTATCACAGTTTATTTATCCACTCACCTTCTGGAGGATCCTGGCTGCTCCAAGTTTTGGCAATTATGAGTAAAGCTGCCAAAAACATTCATGTGCAGGTTTTTGTGTAGACATAAATTTTCAGCTCCTTTGAGTAAATACCAAGGAGCATGATGGCTGGATCAAATGGTAAGTATATATTTAATTTTATAAGAAACCACCAAACTGTCTTCCAAAGTGACTACAATTTTTGCATTCCCACCAGCAGTAAATGAGAGTTCTATTGCTCCACATCCTTACCAGCATTTGGTATTGCCAGTGTTCCAAATTTTGGCCATTCTAACAGGTGTGTAGTGATATTTTGTTTTAATTCGTATTTCCCTGATGATTTATGATGTGAAGCATCTTTTCATATGTTTACTTGCCACCTGTAAATATTCTTTACTGAGTTATCTGTTAGGGCCAATTTATTTTATCAGCTTGTTTTTTCTTATTGTTGAGTTTTAAGAGTTCTTTGTATATTTTGGATAATAGTCCTTTATCAGATGTGTCTTTTGCAAATATTTTCTCCTGGTCTGTGGTTTGTCTTTTCATTCCCTTGACAGTGTCTCTCACAGAGCAGAAGTTTTTAATTTAAATGAAGTCCAGCTTATCAATTATTTCTTTCATGGATCATGCTTTTGGTGTCATACCTAAAAATTCATCACCAAGATTTTCTCTTATGTTATCTTGTAGAGTTTTATAGTTTCACATTTTACATTTAGATCTGTGATCTGTTTTGAGTTAATTTTTGTGAAGGGTATAAGTTCTGTGTCTGATTCATTGTTTTCCATGTGGATGTCCAGTTGTTCCAGCACCATTTGTTGAAAAGACTATCTTTTGTCTATCATATTGCCTCTGCTCCTTTGTCAAAGAATAGTTGACTATATTTTTGTGGATCTACTTCTGGCCCCTCTATTCTATTCCACTCATCTATTTGTTCTTTCACCAATACTACACTGTCTTGATTACCGTAGCTTTCGAGAAAGCCTTGAAGTCAGGTAATGTCAGTCCTCCACTTAGGCTCTCTTTCAGTATTGTGTTGGCCATTCTGGGTCTTTTGTTCTGTATATAAACTTTGGAATAAGTTTCTGATACCCATAAAACAACTTCCTGGGATTTTGTTGATATTGCCCTGAATCTATAGGTCAAGGTGGGACGAACTGACATCTTGACAATATTGAGTCTTCCTATCCATGAACATGGAATATCTTTCTGTTAATTTAGTTCTTCTTTGATTTCATTCATCAGAGATTTTTAATCTCCCTCATATAGATCATGTACATATTTTATTAAATTTATACCTAAGTATTTGCTTTTGGGGGGGTGCTAATGTAAATAATAATGTTTTTAATTTCCAATTCCATTTGTTCATTGCTGGCATATAGGAAAGTGACTGACTTTTGTATATTAACCTTGTATCCTGTGATCTTGCTATCATTGCTTATTAGATGTGTTTTTTGGTCAATTCTTTCAAACTTTCTACATAAACAATCATGTCATCTGTGAACAGAGACAGTTTTATCTCTTCCTTCCCAAATTATATACCTTTTTTCCCCCTTGTCTTATTGTGTTAGCTAGGACTTTCAGTATGATATTGAAAAGTAGTGGTGAAAGGGGATATCCTTGCTTTGTTCACAATCTTGGACAGAAAGTTTCAAGTTTCTCAATATCAAGTATGATTTAGCTGAGGTTTTTTGTTGATGGTCTTAATCAAGTTGAGGAAGTTTCCCTCTATTCCTAGATTGTTGAGAATTTTTTTTTATCATGAATCAATGTTGATTTTGTCAAATGCTTTTTCTGTATCTGTTAATATAATCATGTGATTTTTCTCCTTTGCTTGCTGATGTGGTGGATTGCATTAATTGATTTTTAATGTCAAACCAGCCTTGCACACCTAGGATAAAACCACTTGATTGTCTTGTATAATTCTTTTTATTCAGTGTTGGATTTGATTTGCTAATATTTTGTTGATAATTTTTGTATTTATGTTCATGAGAGATACTGGTCTGTAGTTTTTTTGCCTTGTAATGTCTTTGTCTGGTTTTGATGTTAAGGTAGTGCTAGCTTCATAGAATGAGTTAGAAAGTATTCCTTCTGCTTCAATTTTTTGAAAGAGATTGTGTAGAATTGGTACAATTTCTTTCTTAAATGTTTGGTAGAATTCACAGTGAACCCATTTGGGCCTGGTGCTTTCTGAATTGTAAGGTTATTAATTATTGATTCAATGTCTTTAATAGCTATAGGCCTATTCAGCTCATTGGCCAGTTTGTTTGTTTTCCTGCTCTATCTCCAACAATTAGAAAAATACCTGGCACACATTAGGTACTCAGTAAATTTTTTAAATAAATTAATAAGAATCTACTAAATTCTTGGAACAGAATAGATTCTTGGAATAGAGGTAGATTGTTGGAATAAAAGTACTCTTCATTTAATAATTTCATTATAGGTCATTAAGTCAAAGTATTATGTACAATGCCAAAAGAATCATTATAATAGATTAAGGTTTTAGATTAACTCGGGTATTTTTATTGCCTAAACTTTATTTCCTCTTTAAACCACAGAATTATAGCTAACAAAGTTAATATTAGGTAAATAAAAAAAAAAAGAATAGATAATATTTTGTTTGGTGCAGAAAACAGGAAGAAACACTGCAAATTGACGTTCAAAAAGAGAAGGGATGAGATCCTACATCTTAGATCCTGGTGTTCTATTTGTCTTTAGTTCACCATCTGAAAGTCCTATGTAGATGGAAACAAAATCCTACTGCCTGGTATGCAGGTGGCTTCTCCTTAAGGGTTTCAAAATATCGACAGAGAAATGGTAAGCAAACTAGGGAAGTATTCTAGGAAAACTAGGGACATTTGGAGGGCTGTAAGCTTTCAACCAATTGTTACTGTTGTTAGTTACAGTTAAAGAGTTTTGTTTTCCTGGTACCTGTACTCTGTATTTAAGAGGGAAGAAACAAATACTGATAAACTGTAAAGCCAGCCATCTCTTACAAGAGGTTACTGAGCTGTCCCAAGGCTGAGGCTGTCTTGGCCCAGAAGAATTCAACTTCAGGGGAAATTCTTAAAAGACATTTATCTGCTAACCTCCAGGCTGCTACAAAATGAAGGACTCCAGGATTTATGTGCCCCAAATGAAGGCTTTTTATGCTATTGATATATCAATCCCTGACATCCCCTTCCTCTAGAAGCAGCTCCTTTCTACCCTAAATTTTTCTGAGCAAGAACAGAGAGGTAAGAGAGCATCTCACAAGACCTCTCTTAGTCTACATTCTGGGTCAGTGACAGAATCAACAACAACCAAAATTACCCTACAACCTCTGTCTCCCTTGAAATATGCCCCAATAATTTTATGCCACCTCGAGGCACCCTAAAGTTTTCCCCCAATAGGGTTCATCCACCAGTCAGTATTCTAGGACTTTTCTTACTTCCTCATTGCACGTTATAAATTTTTGGCTTAAGATTCTATAATGCTTTCTACTAAGCTGAAAGACAATCACAAGAACTATGGACAAGAATGGTTTAAAATATTGCCTCTCCCCGGTAACAAGTTGTCTCTATTCCTACCAGGTCCAAATGCAACCAACTAAGATTGCAATGATGAACAATAGGCACCTCCTGCTTTCTAATACCTAGCCTATAGCTGACATCCCCAACCCTTTCTTGCTTACTTGTCACTGGAGGAAAGATTGCATTACATGCTTGGATTGACCAATGAGTGAGGGGTCAAGGGCCAGGTTGACTGACATCCTACTGGTTCTGCAAGAATTCTAAATGTCACCTATCATAGAAGTTGAGTGGAGTTTCTGGGTGAACTTTTGACCTGTTTATCATTTCACTGTATATCACCTTGGCCAGATACTTGTGCTATTGTCAGAAGATTAATTTATCGCAGAAATGACAGAAAAGGAGATGCTCAGGGGACCTAAGTCTATCCATCTTGTACCTAGAAACTTAGTTCACCTTATGTGTTATATTTTTTGTTTTTTATTTGATTCAATTTAGCTAAAAATAAGACAGCTTGAATAGACATTTCTCTAATGTCTATTCAAAAGCAGATATACAAATGGCCAAAAGCATGTGAAAGGATTCTCAAAATCATTAGTCATCAGGGAAATGCAAATTAAAACCATAATGAGGTACCACTTTATACCCTAGGATTCCTAAAATAAAAAATAAGAAAATAACCATTCTTGGTGAGGGTGTCAAGAAATTCGAACCCTCATACACACTGCTTGATAAGAATGTAATATGATGCAGCCACTTTGGAAAATAGTCTGGAAGTTCCTCAAAAGGCTAACCATAGAGTTATATGACCCAGCAATTCTACTCATAAGAATGTAACCAAAGAATTGAAAACATATGTTCATACAAAAACTTTTACATGAATCTTCACAGCACCATTTTTCATAATAGCCAAAAAGAGAAAACAAATGAAATACCTATCAATGGATGAATGGATTAAAAAAATGTAATGTAAGCATACAATGAAATACTATTCAGCTATAAAAAGGAATGAAATACTAATATATGAATAAAACTTGAAAACTTATGCTAATTGAAAGAAGCCAGACACAAAAAAACCTAGTATTGTGTAATTCCATTTGTATGAAATGTCCAGAATAGGCAAATCCACAGAGAGAGAAAACAGATTAGTGGTTTCCAGGGGCTGGGCTGGGGGAGGAGTGGGAAGTGACTGCTAATAGGTACAGTTTCTTTTGGGGGTGATGAAAAATGTTCTAATCTTAAATTGTGATGATGGTTGTGAAACTCTGTGAATATACTGAAACTATTGATTTGTATTTCTAAAATGAGTGAATTATATAGTATGTGAATTATGTCTTAATAAAGCTATTTACAAATAAAAAGGAAGGGAGCTTATTTAAATATTAGATGGCTGAGATATTATTATTATTTACTTCAGAAACCCATGAAAACCTTAAAGAAGAAAAGGCAACCCACCTGGTGTGTAGGGCCAGACTCTTAACACCAAGAATGAACCTCTTAGTAGTGTGGCAGCAGTTAAGAGAAGAAAATGGCTTTTGGGAGGAGACCCCAACCCTCTCTGAGCCATGAACAGATATGGTGTCCCTGTGTCATTTTAAGGCAAATGTGGAGCCAATGAGCTGCATTTGCATATATACATTTCCATTATGGTAGTCAGACCTCTAAATTCTCCGAATTAGGGATTGCTATCTTTCAGAATTTGGGACTAGCTATGGTGATCAGCTTGTCCTGGTTTATCTAGAACTTTATAGGTGTTAGCACTGAAATCCCACATCAACCCAATCAGTGCCAGGTAAATTAGGACTACCAGCTAGAGCAAATGGCCCATGGAAAGCTGCTATCTGTATTTATTCCTGTAATAAACAGGCCACAGTGGGAAGAAATTATTACAATTTCTTTTGCTATAGAAAATGGACTCCCTTCTTTAATCCCCAGGGTCCTGGGGCTCACTGCTGCCCTTACCCACCTTGGGAGAATGACCAGAGCACAGAAACAATCCAAGATAGCAAATCATAATTCAAGTTTAAAAGCACCAGAAATGGCTGGTAGAATTCTGTCTCACTCACATATCAGAGCCATGCTAGAACCCCACAGGAAAATTTATAGTATAAATAGAATGCTTGCCGACAAGCAGAAACAAAATATATCACAAATTCTAACCTGAAATTAAAACTATTCATAAAAGGTGTTCATTAATGAGGGAGCCTTTCAAACTGCTGTGTGTTTCTCCAGCTAAAAATTTCCTAGAAGCTAATCATAGCTCTCTGAAGCATCCTTTTAATATAATTTATGCCTAAACTGAAATCTGACCTACAGAATGAGGCAATATAACATTAAAGGATTATCATCAAAATTAAACTACTTATATTCTCCAGAAAAGAAATAACATCCATTCATAATCAGCTACCAACATTTAAGAAAACATAGTTTCTTTTGCAATGAGAAACATTAATGTTTTGAGTTTGTGAAGCCTCAGAAGAAAAAAACCCAGCCATCTGAAAATAGGTACAAAACAAACTGTTTGGGGAATTTTATTCAGACCCCTACATACTAAGCAAAAAACTGTAAAGTATATGAGCAAATAGTAGAAAAGTTTTATGCAGAAGAAAGAGAAAGTTTCAAGAGCAATAGCAATGATGTTGGCCTACCCTGACAGTCTCTTAGCTTCTGTGTAGTCCATCCAAGTGATGTCTTAAGATCAGCTGAAGCAGACTATTTTACAAAAATAAACTAATACAAAAAACTTTCTTCCACTTTTCACGCACAGAAGATAATTACAATTGAAGATATAATGCCAGAGTCTTCCTTTTCACATGATGACCTCGTGGTTTCTTAGTTGTTACACATAAAAAAGGCATCTGACCAAAAATGACTCAATCTGTTGAACGGTATATAAATTTGTTAAAAGGAGGAAAAATACTCCCCCTTTCTTTCTTTCTTTTTTTTCCCCTTTCTTTCCTATTTATCTAGCTATTAATCTATCTACTGTCTTGACTTTCTATAAGAGAGTGTATGTGTGTGTGTGTGTGTGTGTGTGTGTTTTACAACTTGGCAGAGGCCAAAGTCACTCTGTTGTTTTGGAAGTCAAACACATGTTTGTTACTCAATTGATAAATCCCACATGACAATCATAGGATTAGTTGGTTGTTTTTTCCAAGGTGTCACTCCATCATTGCTTCTTCTTCCCTAGCTTAAAATTGCTCAGCTTCAGTGTTGCCCATTTCCTCAGCAAGACACTTCTTTGTCATGAACTAAGGCAAATTCCATACTACTGCTATAATGAAGTGTACAATAAAATACCAGATTTAAAAAAATAGTTTTAAACATCATTCATCTGGTAAATGGGGAAAGCAGCCATTGAGGAAGGCAAATGGAGGAAAGCATGTGCTTCTATCATCAGCTGCCGTAATCCTTGAGGCTGATATGTCTGTAACCAGGCCTATAGCCCTTTGTCTAAATTAAGTCAAAATAATAGGACTGTCTTTCACATTCCTCTATCCAGGTTGTCCCTTAGGAATTTTCTCCTTCAGATCTAGTCTTGGAGCTCAGACGAACCTACTGTCACCCAGATATGGTTTTATCTGATTTAGCATCTCACAATCCCAGGAAGTATAGAGCTTTCCCTGAAGACAGATGACCTTGCACTCTCTATGTCCCAGGACAAATGCCACATCACACAAAGGTGATTAACATAACATAATAAAAAAAAATAATCTGAGGTAAAAGAAGACCCCGTAAGTCCCTTTAGCTTTTGCTCTTGGGCTTCATTGGATTAACAGCCCATTCTTTCAACTATGAGTTTTTCAATCCTGAGGAAAGAAGTTCCTCTCCTCAGGACAGGCAAGTGTGGGAATGCTTCTCTTGGAGATGTGCCTTATCTCTGTGGTGAATGAGAAGAAGGAAACTGAACATGTTCAGTTTATCCTCTGTGCTTTACTGTTCTCTTTCTCTGCCCTACCTATTGTCGAGAATTTCTCATTCTGTTTCTCCGTGATGTGAGCTTTCTATGTCAGGATCTGGCCTTGTAATGGGCAGACTTGAAGTTTGGGATGGGTAGGGTAAATTCAGAGAGAAAGTTACTAAAAAACCCAATTGTGGCTGATATCTATGTCCATTCTCCAAACTGGCCCTTTAGAGTCCTAAGACTGGGTATTTTGTTCTCCAGTTATCTGATTCTTGTGTCTACTTCTCAACTGCTTTTGAACTCAGAGGGTTGACAGGCAATTATCACCTCTGTAGAAACAAAGAACCCCCAAATCTCAATGGCTAAAACAACAAAGGCTTATTTCTTGCTCCTATTATACATTCACTGGGGCTCTGGTTGTTGGCTTTGCCTACACACCCCAGTGTTTACAGTTTTTAAAGACTGGTTCAAATTTTATTTATTTTTTTAAAGATTTTATTTATTTATTTGACAGAGAGAGACATAGCAAGAGAGGGAACATAAGCAGGGAGAGTGGGAGAGGGAGAAGCAGGCTTTCCGCTGAGCAGGGAGCCCAATGTGGGGCTCGATCCCAGAACACTGGTTCATGACCTGAGCTGAAGGCAGACGCTTAATGACTGTGCCACCCAGGCGCCCCAAGACTGGTTCAAATTTTAGCACCTCTGAGTAGGACTTTATTAGCAAACAGAACTAGAAAAAAATATTCACATTTGAATTCTGAGATGTAATTACAAAGACTGTGCCAAAGCGGTATTTTCAAACATAACTTTCTACTGGGGAACCATATTTATAATAAACAACAAAAAGAAATATCATCTACAACTGAATAGGCCTTTTTATATCCCTTGAATTGCTGAGAATTATTTTCGGGAATACTTAATTCAGAGCTTTTCTTTCAGGGTGTTGGCACTTTCCCTTTTTGGATATGAGTTATACTAAACTGACCTCTATTATTTCTGGATTACATGTCAGCAATGGAAAATGAATTGAGTGCTTTGAGGAGAAAAAAATCATTACCAGAAAGATGAATAGACTGATTGTACTGGGTTACTAAAGTAGTGGCTCTGGAAAGATCACTGGTTTGATTTTTCCGGGAAACATATCTTCTTGGATACTCTTCAGAGTTATGATAAATTCCTCCAGCAGCAGGTGGGAGGTAGGTCTATTGATCTCACACTTTCTCCTAGCCCACTGACTTCAAAGACAGGCCTTTCTTTACTATGTGGTATTCAAATATAGAAACTGCTTTGGGCTCTCAGATTTTGGGTATTTGGAAAAGAGTCAACAATCAGCCAAATCTACATATTCGTTGCTTTTGCTATAGGAAGGAGAGACCTGTTTTGACAGATATGTATTATGTGCCAATGATAGAGCAATGATCAAGACTGACATAGCCCCTCACCTAATAGAGTTCTCAGTCTTGGGGAAGGGAAGTGGGTCTACATGGGTAAATAGCCTACAGTTTGGTGTGAGAAATACCAGGATGGGAACACATGGGGTAGTATGGGAATCTCATAGTGAGGAGATCAGGGAAGACCTCCTGAAAGAAATGACTTGTAATTGTGACCTCAGTGGCAGTCGGTCTTAACCAGAGGAAGACAGAATGAGCAAAGGCCCTGAGGTTGGAGAGAACATGACATATTTGAAGGACTGAGGGTAGAAAGTAATTGTACAGATAAGGGAGAGAGACATAAAGCAGCAAACAAATGCAAGGTCATGGACACTCTAGCAAAACATGTTGGTAAGTGTGGCCTCTATCTCCATGGACAGTGTAGCTGAATAGCTTTTTTAGCAGGGAAGTGGCATGATTGGATTTGTTTCTGGAGGTCACTCTGATTGCTATGTTGACTATGGATTGGGAGAGATAAAGTCTGAAGATAAGAGATGGAAAGACTGGGGCAGAGGTTATGTAGATACCTGGGTAAGAGATTATAGTCATGCGCAAAGAATGAATCATGGAACACTACATCAAAAACTAATGATGTAATGTGTGGTGATTAACATAACATAATAATAAAAAAAAGAAAGAGATTATGGTCACTTGAGATTGTGTATTGGCTGTGGAAGGCACAGATGGGCAGATCTGAGAAAGTTTAAAAGGTAGAATTGACAGGATTTGGTGACAGACATGACATAGCCAGAACAGGAAAGAGAGGAATTTAGCGTGACACTGAGATTGCTTGGGTCTCTGGCTTGGACACTAGGTTGATGGTGGGATCATTTACTAAAACAAGGAACCCTGGAGGAAGAGCAGGCTTGGAGGTTAAGCCCTTGAATTCAGTTTGGGGGTGCGTTCATTTGAGGTGTATAGAGGACACTGTCAGTGACCTACTCGTGTCCCCTTAGCCTACCATTGAAGTGGTCTGCATATAGTTCCTCAACGTGAAGACAGCCTCTGCATCTTTCTGCCTGAGGTCATTCTTTGGCCACTTGAGTTAGCTTGGCTGCAGGACATATGCAGTCAGGTGTGAAATTCCAGGGAGAAGTCCCAGGAGTGACCATCAACAGTGAGGGATGGGAACTGATGAATGAATAGCTCAGCTTTCCTGTCCCTCTATGCATCAGGTCTGAGGTGTCTTCCAACCAGTGTCTCAGAGGGTCCCCAAGGAGACTGAGCCCCAATGGCCAACAGTGATAACCTGCTCATTAATACACTGCCTGTTGGGTCTCCTCCTTTCTCTGTCTTACTTCCCACTCCCTTAGAAGGCCTCCTGGGGTCACCTCCTTCCAAAATAAACTACTTGCACCCAAATCAGAGTGTCAGAGCCTAAGATAAGGGTGACTGTGAAACCACCACGTGCAGTTTCCCAAGGGCAAAATGGATGTGAAGGTCTAGAGCTCAGGAGCAAATGTTGTATGGGAGGCACACATTTGGGTGTCATCCGTATATGCTTTCTCATTGAAGTTTCAGATGTAGATGATTTTCAAAAGAGTATGTAGAAGAGGAGGAGGGTCTATCATAACAAATACCATTTAGGGAACAGCCAGCAAAACTGTTGGCCTCAGTAAGACTGGAAAGGAACAGCCAGAGGGGTGGGAGGAGAAGCAGCAGAATTTGGGACCACAGAAGTCAAACGTGGGTGTGAGTATCTCAGGACAATGGAGTTCTCAGGGGTCTATAAGAGACAAGCCAAAAAATGGTCACTGGACTTAGCTGCTGGGAGGTAACTGTTGACATGGGGGATACAATTTCAGTAGAACATGGAGGCAAAGTCAAGCATCATAGATTAAGTCATGAATGAGAAGTAAGAAAGTCCCAGCAGAGAACGCAGAAACCCTTTCAAGAAATTAAGCTATGAAAGGAGAGAGAACAGTGGAGCAGTTGTTCGAGATAGGTACAGAGAAGAGGAGGGGTTCTTTCTGCACAGCATCTTCAAATTCTTCCCGGACCTCCTCTTCTTCCTCCCTCCTCCACTTGAAGGAATTTTTGCTATTACGTGGGGCTCACCAGAGAATCCAGGACCATCGTCATATCTTAAAGTCAACTCATCAGAAACCTTAATCCTGTCTGCAACCTTAATTCCCCTTTGCCATGTACCCTAATACATTCATGGGTTCTGGGGACTTAAGAATTCTTTTTACATTCACAGCTCCATCTTAATATTGTGTTATCATTGTGTTGTGTCAAATTCTTCTAGGACTCACCTTTGCAATTTGTGTGATATTCTTGTACATAATACATTGTTGCATGATAATATACATTTGTCCTGAAAGCCATGGTGATGATTTTTATTTTTTATTCATAATTTATGTAAGAAACATAAAACTTAAACTTTCAAGCCAAATAGTAAATATATTACGGGGCAGAAAATAAATATTCATGGGACTTTTCCCCCAGTCTTCCTAAAATCAACAAAAGAACAGCTGAAAGATTAGGAGGAAGCAATAAATATTAAACACCAATGGAAGCAGTAGCTATCTAAAGGCTCCCAGAGCATGCAGTTGGTCTTTACTAATGGTTCTTCTCCAGACCAAGCCCAGCTCCTGAAGTTCTTTACTGGCACTACCCCATAAATTTTTAATGAGCCCTATTCCACTCTGATCTGGGAGGGAAGGGAGAGGAAAGGCAGGGAAGCAGAGATACGGGTGTCATGAACGTGCACAAGGACCCTGGAGTATGAAAAGGATGACTTCACCCACCCACCCAAGCAGCCACTAGTGTAAGGTGTCCACCTCCCACGGGGGGCACAACCCAGGCAGCAAGGCTGATCTGTGTGGGAAGAGATGTTACTTGAGGGCTGCTGAAGCCCCCAGCCTGGAGTACACTTCTTAGATCATCAGTTTCTAAGAAGTCAAAGTCACTAACATCTCCATGATGATTAGCTCACTGGATTGACTGGCAGATCAGCAAAGGCCATAAGGGAATGGGACACCAGCCAGGCAGGGAAGCAGGGGGAGTTGCCCTGGGAATGTTGTAGGTCACCCTAAGTAGAGTAAAGGAACTGAGCACCAAAAGGGATTTAAACGCCTTCCCAGGACCTCCCACCCCTCATGTTCACACACATGAAAATGATTTAGCATATGAAAATGGCTCACACCCCCTGAATATGCATTAAGCATCAGACTTAGTTCTAAGCGCATTACATGTATTTTCCCATTTAATCTTCTCACAGTTCAAGGAGTCTCTCTTAGTGCCTACAAGTAACAGGATCTAAGGCCACAGAATTTCAGTTACTAACTTAAAGTCCCATGGCTGATACATTTTAGAGTTAGGATTCAAATTCAAGACTTCTGACTCGAGAGAGCCCTCGCTTCAACCAAGAAGTTCCTTCTACAGCCTTCTCTTCAGGATCATTTCTTCCCCCATGGAAGGATAATTCAAACCATCAGCCCTTCTTGCCTGATACAAGTGGCTTTTTCTAGAGTTATTTGGGATGAAGTCTGACATAAGTGTGTGAAATAAGTAGGCCATGAAAGAATACCAGGGGAAATAAAAGAATGATAGGCAAGTATTTTGCTTTATCTACATCTCCAAGAAGATAGTTAATTTTTGATTGTTTGGGTGAGATGTGGGGACAATGTATAATAGTTCCTATCAACACATACTTACTTAGTATCATCACCAGGAACAAAAGATGGCCCTTGGTATTCATACTTTGTCTTCAAGAAGGCTTGTTTAACTTGATTTTCCTTGCAAAGCCGCTCTGGGGAAAGGAACCTGTGCTAGAATTGCTTTACTAAATCTGACACTCTCTGAGAATCCCTAGTTCTTTACCTGCATTGTGTCATCCTCGTATCAGCACCTAGGGTGTGCTGTGACACTGAATTGTGAAAGGGTATTACTGGGTGTGTTGTAACCATCCACCAGTGTCTGCTTAGCTGGCTCATTCACAGGAGAGGATAATTACTGGATGCAGCCACTGTGCTTCTGTAAACATAGGGCTGGAATGACTCCCTAACTCTTTCTGAGAGTCATGGAGAGGGTCAGGGTTATCATGTGGAAAGAGGACAGGACTATTATGGCCACAAAATCAAATCACCAGCAAAACCTCATTGACCTTTGGTACAGAAGGAAAATTTAAATTAAAAAATTATGAACTCTACTTTGGGACTATGCTCTTGCAAGAGCCCCCACACTTTAGAGTGTTTTTGTTTTCCAACATTTTAAAACTCTATTTAAGAAATGATTATACAGTAAAATATTTTATTTTTTTTCTTTTGATGTAAAGTTTTATGAATTTTATTTAACACATGTATAGATTTGTCCCACTACCACCATGATCCAAATAGAGAACAACTACATCATCCCCTGTAACTCCAACCTGTTATCCCTTTAGAGTCATTCATGCCTTGCCCTTGAAAACCACTGATCTGTTCTTCCTCCCTACAGTGGTATTTTTGAGAATGTCATGTAAATGGAATCTTACAGCATGTAACCTATTGAGACTGGCTTCTTTCGATTAGTACCATGTCTTTATGACTCATCCAAGTTCTTGTATGTATCAATACTTCCATTTTTATTGCTGAGTAGTATTCCATGGTATGGATGTGTCATCACCATTAAATTCTTGAAAGTTAATTTATTTTTTAATTGGGGTTTAATTCACATCCCAATAAAAAGCCACTTTAAGTTTTGCAAAAAAGAAGAAATGGGTTGTATGATAATCCTTGCCCCATACAAAGATAACCTTTAAGCTGGAAACAAATTTTTGAACATGCCATGTTTGTCCGACTTTCTCTGGTTTCCTGCTCCATTGTTCCTCTGCATTTGGGGGAAAAAAAGTACACTATTTCTATATTTGGAGTATTGTTCAGTACAAGATCCTTCTCCATCTGCTTGCACTCATGTTATTAACAAATGTTCACTCCTTTCAACTGATTTCAGATTGGCTCTCCAACACTCTAAATTGTCCTTTCTCTTTGATTTTTTGGATAGGTAATGCCTGAATATTGCACAAAACACAAAAGCACAAAATGGCATACCAACATCAATAAGTCTATCTCATTCTCTATCTCCGAACAATGTAGTCTCTCTGCAGCCAACAATTTTCTCAACTTTCTGAAGCATTATTGCAGAGCTTTTCTATGCATTTATAAATACATGCATGTATAAATATATTTAAAAATCTGTATATAAACACATGTAGAAGTATACAAATATATGTTTTATACACACATAATAGAAATAGAAGCATATAAAATCAATGCACATACATGCATACACTCATACATTTTCCCCACATGCAGGGGGCAGATTCTGCCCAATTTTCTAAACTTTATTCTCTCAATTTCCCTTCTCTTGAACTTCTTTCCAAAAAGTACATTTAGAACAGTCTATTATGTTCATTTTATTCTGTGGTATGAATATATCATAATTTGCGTAAGCATTCCATTACTGATAGGCATGTATGCTGTTTTTGAACTTTCCTCTTATAATTAATACCTACAATGAATATACCTCTTTATCTGAATCATTTCACACATATGGAACCATCTATGTAGGCTAATTATTTAGAAGTGGAATTTCTGGGTCAAAGGGTACATCCATTTCTGCGTTTGAAGGGTATTGCCAAATTATCCTTCAGAGAAGTCACATCAATTTATATGCTATTAGCAATGGATCACAGTGTTTCTACGTTACCTATATTTATTAACTAATTATTTTAACATAATTTCAGACTAATGAATATTTGATTCTCAATTATCAGAAAATTAGTATTAGTAGTTCTTGATCTTTCTTTGTTTTCATGACATTAACACTTTTGAGGAGTCTGAGCCAGGTATTTTGAAGAATGTCCTTCAATTTGGGATTATCTTTTCTTTACAACAAAGAAATAATTGCAAATAATGTCAGGCAAATAACAAGGAAAACTTTACAGGTATAAAAAAATAAGCAGGGGTGCCTGGGTGGCTCAGATGGTTAAGCGTCTGCCTTCGGCTCAGATCATGATCCTAGAGTCCCGGGATCGAGCCCTACATCGGGCTCCTGGCTCAGCGGGGAGCCTGCTTCTGCCTCTCGCCCTGTTCATGCACTCTCTCTCTCTCTGTATTTCTGTGTCTCAAATGAATTAAAAAAAAAATCTTTAAAAAAATAAGCAAAATAAATTTTAAAAACATAGTAAGAATACCTACCACAGTTTGGGTTTTTTGTCTTTTTTGACTACTCACCATATTTTGAACAATTACTACATGCCACATATTGCGTTAGGCACTGTGCCTAGTGATGATATCTAACATTTATTACATGCCAAATTTGTGCCACGCAAAGCCCTAATTGCCTCATATGCATTATTTCATCTATTCCTCAAAATAATGCTTCAAAAAATAATATAATCCACCCTGGATTATATTAGTCTTTATACCACACAGTCATAAAATATAATTTGTAAATTTTTTTTAATGGAGTAAGGGGCTCATGAGGACCAAAGGGCCTTAGGTCTCTGAAAGTCATAAAGCAGCCCTTGCCATAATCATCCCCACTTAACAGATGAAAATGAGGCTCAATAAAGTTAGGAAATAAAACTTGCCACACAGCGAGGAAGTGGCGGAGGTGATTTTTGGATATAAATCTGTGAAATTCCACCAATAACCCTTTTAATTGCCACATTATACACTATATAACATTGCATGGCAAGAAGCTCATGTGAAGTTAAGAAAACAAGTTTGTCATACATTAATCAGTTAGAAAATATTTCAAGGAAAGAATACAATTAAATGCCTAAATGCAGGGGAAGATCCAGATTACGTGGGACCCAAGGTTTTTACAACTTGGAGAATCTTCTTTAAGAGAAAAATACAAAATTCTAAATAAAAATTAGGTGCACAGTCCTGTAAGGGGCTGTCCAAGTAGGGGGCCTTCAAATGTAAGCTTTAATTAGCTTCACGGTAAATCACCTCACCCAAATGCCCTTGGGCCTAAAGAAGGCCAGAGGAGGAAGGAATCCGTGTAAGGCAGGTGTATCAGCAAAGTTTGAAGGAGGCAATGGGGCTTTGAAGAATGGCTCTCATCTGATCACCCTGTGTGCAATGCCTGGGGGGCAAGTATGAGCATAATCTGTTCAGGAGAGGGTAGAGAACTCCACCTGACTGAAACCCACGGCTATGGGGTTCAACTATGCCAGGAAGAGGGCAAGCATTGGGTTTGCTGATGAAAGTTGTTCCTGCTTTAAATGCCAGGATGGAAAGGCCACTGGGGATCTTTGTGTGCCCCTGGGTCTTATGTCATTACATAATGAAAAGCAACACCAGGATGAGGAATCTGGCTCCAGGGGCAGGTTTCTCAGGAGAGGTGGAAAGAGGCAAAGAGATCTAACTGAAGGGCTAATCTGGCTGTGTTTTAGCGAGCACCTGATAAATTATGGTTGGTAAGGAGGAGGTAAGAAAAAAAAAAAAAAACAGAAAAGGAAAGAGTCAGAGTCAAAAAGGATGAATCAAGTCGCTATGAAGAATAGAGGTGAACAAGAGTCAGCGATAATTTTTATAATCCGAGCTTGGGTAGTGGAAGGAATAGTTGTGGGATTCTCAGAAATTTAGAGGCTGGTTAGATTTGGCTCTAGAAAAGTTAAATACTACAACAGCAACAGCAACAATGATGATTGCGAACAACTGGGCTATATCCACCACCAGAGGAAGTTGAGCCCTTGGGACTGGGAAGCATCCTGAACACAGCCTGACCGGGCTCTGCTGTCATCATTATTAGCTTTTGCAGGGTTTTCCTTACACCAGCTCCCCTTCTGATCAACACATTCTTTCTCAATTATGTTAACAGCTTTAAGAACTTTGCAGCCAGGTCTCCCTCTTCCTGCTGACTAGGAAGCATTTTGCCTTTAACATGGCTGTTGTTAAACACTGCTATGGGATTCGTTGTAATTTAACTCGGAGTTTCAGTCTGTCCTGCCACCTCTGCAGGTAAGTGGTCAAGAGGGCTAGTTACAACAAAAATAGAAAGAGAACGGGTTTCAGAGGAAATTACAGTTATAAAATAATGAAAAGGATATGGAATTAGCAAGAGGGTGGAGTCTTCCAAGAATTCAGAAAATATTTACTGCATGCCTCTTACATGTCAGGCTCTGTGCTTGGATCATAAGTCATTACTATGAAAGAGATGCAAGTCCTGCCCCCAAAGGTATCTGACTTTTTAAGGACAGGTGTTTCAAGTGAGAGGTCGGGCAGAGGATTAAGAACAGCAGATTCTGGAGGGGGCGGGGTGGGGGGGAAGCAGGATGATGAATTTAGTTTTAACCATGTTAAACTTGGTATTCTCAAAATGTAAAGGGGAAATGTCCTGTACACAACTAGAAACATGGGAATGGAATTCGGGAGAGAAGCCAGGGCAGGGGATATAAATTCTAGAGTATACCAACCAGCACAAAGTTAATGCCTGAAGCAGGCATGCGGCACGAGAGTGTTGTTGTCAAGTATGTCCATCAGATTTGTTTGGTTAATTGTATTATCTACACAATAAAGAGACATCTTTATCCATATGACTATTTTGACTGCATAGAATCGATTTTTGAGAGAAGTTTGTTAAAAATCTCTCATTATGATTGTGGATTTATCAAAATCACACGTTGGCTATGTGGACAATAGTCTATAAGGAACATGAATAGAAATAGTTGGAAGGCTGGTTCAGGTGAGAAATTGTGGTAACCTGGCCTAAGATGGTAAGAATGTGGAGAGAAAGGAAAAGAGAGAAATTAATACTGATCCCTAGGTTTCCTGCTTGGATAACTGGATGGCTGGAAGTACCATTCACATACATGGATACACATGTATCCATACATGCATGTCATTGACCAGCATTTTTCTTTCAGCAAATTACATAACTCTCTAGACTCAGTTATCATATTTATAAAATTAGGTATATTGGGGCACCTGGGTGGCTCAGTCGGTTAAGTGTCTGCCTTCAGCTCAGGTCATGATCTCAGGGTCCTGGGATCCAGCCCAGCGTCGTGGTAGGGCTCCCTGCTTGGCGGGGAGTCGGCTTCTCCCTCTCCCACTGCAGCTAGCTCCCCCTGCTTGTGCGCTCTATTGTTCTCTCTGTCAAATAAATAATTTTTTTAAAAAATTGGGTATAATAATAATAGATTGTATTTCATCAGGTTATTATGATGGTAAAAAGAGTTAATGTATGTAAAGTACTTAGCACAATATCTAAATAACTGTTCAATAAAAGCTTTTACTATCACCAACTGGGATATGGTTAAAGAAGGGAAGGTTTAGGTTTGAGGTGGGATATCAAGATTTCCTATTAAGGCTCATGTTGTTTGAGTTGTTTTGTAAGTTATCTTTCAATAAAGAGGGTTGGAGTGTTCTTGGCAAATACTGCTTAGGGATGAAAGAGGATAGAAGTAAAAGAAAAAAAAAAAAAAGACCTCTGGAAGGTCAAAGGCAACTTTCAGGAGGTGGCAGAATCAAGGGAATATTTTCTTAAGATAGGGAGAGTAGATCATGGTTTCAGCCAGAGAATAGGGAAGCATTTCAGAGGGAGAAGGACTGTCTACATGTACTTTCCTGTTTATTTTTGTTGTACAGTGTTACAGTGCATTGTTGTCTGGCTTGGCTCTGGGTAAGGAGGCCAGTCATCCCCCAAGGGTTGCTGAAGAGCAGAGTTCTGGAAAAAATGACTGCAATTAACAGAGCAACATTTACTTACAGAACAACATTAACTTACCTTGTGTGTGATTTATCATATGATTAGTAAGCAGATTACTCTAGTGACAGGTTGTAAGGAAAGCTGTATTAAACTTTTGGTGCAGCAAGGAAAAGTGATTAACCTGACAAAGATTCATGAGCACATATGTTTCCAGCTTTGAGCTACTGTGTGGAATGAAACCTGAAATTATAAATTCCATAGTATGCACTGCCTTGGCAGATTTTAGTGTGAGATTATGCATGACTACACCTCTCCCACAGGTTTGCACAGGCTTAGGAATTTTTTTATTAAGGTTGTTATGCAATACGCATCTTAGCAAGGGCATACAAATGTGTGGAAAGAATATTCTCAGGCATATTAATCTTGATTCATAATTATGTGTCCCCCTTCACTGCGTTAGTGAATTATATTTTCTCTTCTGTTTTCTTAAGGAGGAGAACATTGGTTTAAGCTTATTGTAATTGGAGCCATCTTTCATAAACCAGTTTTTGATCTATCACAAATAAATGATAAGCTAGATTCAATTATGAAGCCATTAACACACTTCACATGAATAGAAAATGAGAACAAGTTCTGTAGGAAGATAGGAGATTTAACATGCACCTTGACTTTCTCACCTTCCTAAAACCCCACTAACACAACCAGTGAAGGGATTATTTTAAGGCTTAAACTCCATGAATGGAGAGAACTGGAGAAGAGATCCTTTTGGAAGCCGGGAAGCAGATGAATATGGAGTGATAGAATGAACAGAGCTAAGAAACTGAATTTAATCATGCAACAGAGAAAACTAACAACAAATCTGATTGATAGACTATCCAAAGATCTAGAACTAACAATAGGGGATGAAAGGAATGTATGCAGATTAGCTTCAGAGACAGAACAGGCCCCATCTGTCTTTCTCTGCTCTGAGCCCAAACATGGGAAGCTAGACCTTCACCCTTCCAGCAGGACACTGAAAAAGCCTTCTCCGGGAAACACAGCTAGCCCATGAGGAAAGACATGACATTGGAAAGATACTGACATTGGAAGTTTCCTCATTCAACAAACCCACCCTGATGCTCCTATAGTAAATCTCATATCAGACCAGCGCCCCCTATCATATCCTCAGACCTTCCAGCTGGTGTTTTTGCATCTCTCTTAAATATTATCAGGTACAAAAACTGTGAGATGTCCAAGGAACGCCTTTAACCTAGAAGCTAGAAAATAAAGAGAGAAAAGGGTTTTGGGGGGAAAAAAATCAAATAGGTATCAAAAACCTCACAAAGAGAAGCTACCATAACTCTGAAACAAGAAAGGAATTCTACCCCAAAATAAACAAATAGGTAAATAAATGGAATGTTCCAAAAACATAAGGAAGGCCTTAGAAATTAACTATGAGGAGAAATGAAAATTTTCAATAGAAAGATTGGAATATAAAGCTGAGGAATTTTACCAGAAAAAAAAGAACAGGAGATGGAAAATGGGAGATAAAAACTAAGACAATTAGGAAATTGATGAAGGAAGATTGGCATTAAAAAAAAAAAAAAAAAGCCAGAAAGAGAAAATGGAGAGGAGATAGTTAATGATCTGAGTTTCCAGACTGAAACATTCACCAAGTAAAAACAGATCAGTCTAGTGTAACGTTTTCAAATATTGAATGTGAAGAGAAGACCCTGCGCTACTATGAAGAGGAAAGAAAGTATCCAGATCATATACATAGGATGAGCAATTTGTGAGAATAAAAATGTTTCTAAAAACTTCAGTAAAGGCTATTGTTCTGTAGTCATGGTAACAAGTAGCCATTAAAACTGGTTTTAAACTCATTTAATGATGGAAGTCCCCTCTCTCTAGTAAACATGCCTTTGCCAGCCAATGAATCAGATGAATCCTTCACTTATGACCTTTGACCACTCAGGGATGGATTCGCTCCAGCAAACACACCCAAGGAAGTGTGAGAATCACTACAAATGATAGCAACCCATTTTGATGCCTTCAAAGTCCACCAGTCCCTGAACTTCATGCTTCCCCCAAATCCTAGACAAGTTTGTCAGTCGGCTCTGCTTGCAGAGACTGTGCCAGCTAGCGTAGCTCTTCCCTACTACAGTGAGCAGGAACATTAGCTTTGTCCTTTTATTTCAGATATTGAGTCTCATCAGCCTTTGACATAGATTGAATTTTAACTTCTGAACAGGAGCATTGGAAGCTATAAAGAGGAGAGCCTGGGTGGCTCAGTCAGTTTGGTTTTGGTTCAGGCCATGGTCTTGCATTCATGGAATCGAGCCCCACATTGGGCTCTGCGCTCATCGCAGAGTCTGCTTCAGATTCTCTCTTCCTCTGCTCCTTCCCCAGCTCATGCCTCTCTCTCTCAAATAAATAAATGAATAATCTTTAAAAAAAAAAGAGAAAGCTACAAAGCAATGAATAATGGCTTTGAAAATATGAGGAAAATAATTAATAACCTAGAATGATCTATCATTTAAATACAAGAATTTTTAAAAGGGCATGCAAGATCTTTTTTTAAAACTTATTTTATTAAATTCAATTAGTTCACATATAGTGTATCATTAGTTTCAGATGTAGAGTTCAGTTATTCATCCATTGCATGTAACACCCTGTGCTCACTACATCACGTGCCCTCCTTAATGTCCATCACCCAGTTACCCCATCCCCCCACCCACTTCCTCTCCTGCAACCCTCAGTTTGTTTCCTATAGTTAAGAGTCTCTTATAGTTTGTCTCCCTCTCTGATTTCATCTTATTTTACTTTTCCCTCCCTTCCCCTATAATCCTCTGTTTTGTTTCTTAAATTCTACATAAAAGTGAAACCATATAATTGTCTTTCTCTGATTGACTTATTTCACTCAGCATAATACCCTCCAGTTCCATTGACATCAATGTAAATGGTAAGATTTCATCCTTTTTGATGGCTGAGTAATATTCCATTATGTATATGCACACCACATCTTCTTTATCCATTCATCTGTTGATAGACATCTGGGCTCTTTCCATAGTTTGGCTATTATGGACATTGCTGCCATAAACATTGGGGTGCAGGTGCCCCTTCAGATCACTACATTTGTATCCTTTGGGTAAATACCTAGTAGTGCAATTGCTGTGTCATAGGGTAGCTCTATTTTCAACTTTCTGAGGAATCTCCATAATGTTTTCCAGAGTGGCTGCACCAACTTGCATTCCCACCAACAGTGTAAGAGGGTTCCCCTTTCTCCGCATCCTCGTCAACATTTGTTGTTTCCTGACTTGTTAATTTTAGCCATTCTGACCAGTGTGAGGTGGTATCTCACTGTGTTTTTGATTAGTATTTCCCTGATTCTGAGTGATGTTGAGCATTTTTTTCATGTGTCTTTTGGCCATTTGTATGTCTTCTTTGGAGAAATGTCTGTTCATGTCTTCTCCCCATTTCTTGACTCGATTTTTTGTTTTTTGGGTGTTGAGTTTGATAAGTTCTTTACAGATCTTGGATATTTGCCCTCTATCTGGTAAGACATTTGCAAATATCTTCTCCCATTCTGTTGGTTGTCTTTTGGTTTTGTCGACTGCTTCCTTTGCTGTGCAAAAGCTTTTTATCTTGATGAAGTCCCAATAGTTCATTTTTGCTTTTAATTCCCTTGCCTCTGGAGACGTGTCTAGCAAGAAGTTGCACAGCCAAGGTTGGAGAGGTTGCTGCCTGTGTTCTCCTCCAGGATTTGATGGATTCTTGTCTCACATTAGGTCTTTCATCCATTTTGAATTTATTTTTGTGTATGGTGTAAGGAAATGGTCCAGTTTCATTCTTCTGCATGTTGCTGACCAGTTTTCCCAACACCATTTTTTGAAGAGACTTTTTTCCATTGGATATTCTTTCCTGCTTTGTCAAAGATTAGTTGACCATAGAGTTGAGGGTCCATTTCTGGGTTCTTTCTTCTGTTGCATTGATCTATGTGTCAGTTTTTGTGCTAGTACCATACTGTCTTGATGATGACCGCTTTGTAATAGAGCTTGAAGTCCATAATTGTGATGCCACCACCTTTGGTTTTCTTTTTCAACATTCCTGTGGCTATTCGAGGTCTTTTCTGGTTCCGTACAAATTTTAGGATTATTTGCTCCAGCTCTGTGAAAAATGTCAGTGGTATTTTGATAGGGATTGCATCGAATGTATAGATTGCTCTGGGTAGCAAAGACATTTTAACAATATTTTTTCTTCCAATCCATGAACATGGAATGTTTTTCCATTTCTTTGTGTCTCCCTCAATTTCTTTCATATTTGTTCTATAGGTTTCAGAATACAGATCCTTTACCTCTTTGGTTAGGTTTATCCCTAGGTATCTTATGATTTTTGGTGCAATTTTAAATGGAATAAATTCCTTAATTCCTCTTTCTTCTGTCTCATTGTTAGTGTATAGAATGCAACTGACTTCTGTGCATTGATTTTATATCCTGCCACATTGCTGAATTCCTGTATGAGATCTTGCAATTTTTTAGTGAAGTCTTTTGGGTTTTCCACATCAAGTATCCTGTCGTCTACAAAGAGTGACAGTTTGACTTCTTTGCTGCCAATTTGGATGACTTTTATTTCTTTTTGTTCTCTGACTGCTGAGGCTAGGACTTCCAGTAGTATGTTGAACAACAGTGGTGAGTGTGTACATCGAATTGTGTTCCTGACCTTAGGGGAAAAGCTCTCAGTTTTTCCCCATTGAGAATGATATTCACTGTGGGCTTTTCGTAGATGGTTTTTATGATATTGAGGTATGTCCTCTCTATTCCTACACTGTGGAGAGTTTTAATCAAGAGAGGATGCCATATTTTGTCAAATGCTTTGTCTGCATCAATTGAGAGGATCATATGGTTCTTATCTTTTCTTTTATTAATGTGATGTATCATGTTGATTGATTTGCAGATGTTGAAGCACACTTGCAGCCCAGGAATAAATCCCACTTGGTCGTGGTGAATAATCCTTTTAATGTACTGTTGGATCCTATTGGCTAGTATCTTGGTGAGAATTTTGGCGTCCATGTTCATCAGAGATATTGGTCTCTAATTCTCCTTTTTGTTGGGTTCTTTGTCTGGTTTAGATCAAGGTAATGCTGGCCCCATAGAAAAAGTTTGGAAGTTTTCCTTCCTTTTCTATTTTTTGAAACAGCTTCAGAAGAATAGGTATTAATTCTTTGAATGTTTGGTAGAATTCTCCTGGGAAGCCATCAGGCCTGGACTCTTATGTGTTGAGAGGTTTTTGATTACTGCTTTAATTTCCTTGCTGTAAGTTATGGGTCTGTTCAGGTTTTCTATTTCTTCCTATTAATTTTGGGAATTTATATGTTTTATTAATTTATTTTTGGTAATTTATATGTTTCTAGGAATGCATCCTAGATGCATTGGTAATTTATTTTTGGTAATTTAATTAATTTTTGGTAATTTATATGTTTTGGTAATTTATATGTTTCTAGGAATTTTTGGTAATTTATATGTTTCTGGTAATTTTTGGTAATTTTTGGTATTTTATATGTTTCTAGGAATGCATCCATTTCTTCCAGATTGCCTAATTCGTTGGCATATAGTTACTTATAATATGTTCTTATAATTGTTTGTATTTCTTTGGTGTTGGTTGTGATCTCTCCTCTTTCATTCATGATTTTATTTATATGGGTCTTCTCTCTTTTCTTTGTGATAATTCTGGCTAGGAGTTTATAAACCTTATTAATTCTTTCAAAGAACCAGCTCCTAGTTTCATTCCTACTGTTCTTTTGGTTTCTATTTCACAGATTTCTGCTCTAAATTTTATTATTTCTAATCTTTCTTTATTTCTCTACTCCTGCAGGGTTTAGGTTTTATTTGCTATTCTTTTTCCAGCTCCTTTAGGTGTAAGGTTAGCTCGTGTATTTGAGACTTTTCTTGTTTCTTGATAAATGCTGGTATTGCCATATACTTCCCTCTTAAGACTACCTTTGCTGCATCCCAAAGGTTCTGAACTATTGTGTTTTCATTTTCATTTGCTTCCATGAATTTTTTTTAATTCTTCTTTAATTTCCTGGTTGACTGATTCATTCTTTAGTAGGATGCTCTTTAACCTCCAAGTATTTGAGTTTCTTCCAATTTTTCTCTTAGAATTGAGTCCATGTTTCAAAACATTGTGGTCTGAGAATATGCAGGGAATAATCCCAATATTTTGGTACTGGTTGAGACCTGATTTGTGACCCAGTATGTGATCTATTCTGGAGAATGTTCCATGTGCGCTCGAGAAGAATGTGTATTCTGTTGCTTTAGGATGAAATGCTCTGAATATATCTGTGAGGTCCATCTGCTCCAGTGTGTCATTCAAAGTCCTTGTTTCTTGGTTGATCTTCTGCTTAGATGATCTGTCCATTGCAGTGAGGTGGGTATTAAAGTCCCCTATTTTATTGTATTATTACCAATGTGTTTCTTTAATTTTGTTATCAATTGGTTTGTATAATTGTCTGCTCCCAAGTTAGGGGCATAAATATTTACAATTGTTAGATCTTCTTGTTGGATAGACCCTTTAAGTATGATATAGTGTCCCTTTTCATCTCTCATTACAGTCTTTGGTTTACAATCTAATTTGTCTGGTATAAGGATTGCTACCCCAGTTTTCCTTTGATGTCCATTAGCATGATAAATGGTTTTTCACCCCCTCACTTTCAATCTGGGGGTGTCTTTGGGTCTAAAATGAGTCTCTTGTAGACAGCATATTGATGGGTCTTACTTTTTTATCCAATCTGATAGCCTGTGTCTTTTGATAGGAGCATTTAGCCCATTTACATTCAGAATAACTATTGAAAGATAGGAATTTAGTGCCATTGTATTACCTGTAAAGTCACTGTTTCTGTAGACTGTCTCTGTTCCTTTCCGGTCTATGCTACTTTTGGGCTCTCTCTTTGCTTAAACAATCCCCTTTAATATTCTTGTAGGTTGGGTTTAGGGATCACAAATTCTCTTAGTTTCTGTTTGTTCTGGAAGCTTTTTATCTCTCCTTCCATTCTGAATGACAGCTTGCTGGATAAAGTATTTTTCTCATTTATCATCTTGAATGTATCATGCCAGTCCTTTCTGGCCTGCTAGGTCTCTGTGGACAGGTCTGCTGCCAACCTTATGTCTCTATACTTGTAGGTTAAGGACCTCTTGTCTCGAGCTGCTTACAGGATTTTCTCTTTATCTCTGAAATTTGCAAACTTCACTGTTATATGTTGGGGTGTTGATCTATTTTTATTGATTTTGAGGGGGGTTCTCTGTGCCTCCTGGACTTGAAAGCTTGTTTCTTTCCCCAGATTAGGGAATTTCTCAGCTATAATTTGTTCAAATAAACCTTCTATTCCTCTCTATTCCTCTCTCTCTTTCTTCATCTTCCAGGACCCCTATTACTATAATATTATTGCCCTGTATGGTATCACTGATTTCTTAAAGCCTCCCCTTGTGGTCCAGTAGTTGTTTTTCTCTTTTTCTCAGCTTCCTTACTTTCCATCATTTTGTCTTTATCACTCTCTCTTCTGCCTTGTTTGCCCTAGCAGTTAGAGCTTTCATTTTTGACTGCATGTCAGTAATAGCATTTTTAATTTCAGCCTGATTAGACTTTAATTCTTTTTATTTCTGCACTAAGGGATTCTCTAGTGTCTTTTATGCTTTTTTCAACCCCAGCTACTCTCTTTATAGTCATTGTTTTGAATTCTAGTTCCAACATTTTACTTATATCCATATGGATTATATCTATGGCAGAGAGTATTTCCTCTGGTTCTTTCCTTTTTTGTGAATTTCTCCTTCTAGTCCTTTTGTCCAGAAAAGAAAGGAGGAAAGAAAGAGAAAGAAAAAAAAAAGGCAGCAAAAACAGCAATAATATCAACAACAACAACAACAACAAAAACTTTAGCAAGTGTTTCTTGTATATGCTGTGTACATTCTGCTGTTGTGTTTTGGCTGCTCTTTCCCACTGGTTCTTCCTTCTACAGAGTTCCTCCTTGCTTGTAGTGGGGAGTGTCTGTTCCTTTAAGTAGGTATGCTTTGATTTGTTTGTGAAGTTAAGCCAGAAGCTGATGTTTTGGAGCTTTCTTTAATCAGTAGACTTGGTATATGCTGGGGTTTGTGTTGGTCTTCTGAGGGAGAGGCCTGCTGTGCTGGCTCACGAGCTAACTTGGGCATGCAAGATCTTAAACAATTTACTTCTCATATACCCTTTCTGTGGAAGTCACTGAAAGAAACCAACCAAGAGGAAGATGTGGGTTACTGGAAATAGGAAATCCAATTTAGAGGAAAAAAGCAAAAGACAATGATGAAGATGGTAAAGAGTCCAGGATGTTAATTATAATCCTGAGCAAACCAGTCCACACTGCAGATTGTACCAGTTATCTAGTACTTCATAACCAATCAACCCAACATGTAGTGGCTGAAGACAACCATCTTTGCTCACATTTTGCTGGGCAGTTCTTCTTACTGATCTTAGCTAGGTTGACTTATGCATCTGTGGTTAGTTGGCAGTTCAGCTGGAATTGATTGGTTCCAGATGGCCGTCCTCACATGTCTGACAGCTGACTGGGTGTTGGCTAGGGCCATCAGGGTGCATGGGCTATATTTCTCTCCTCTTCAATCGGGTGAGTCTTGCTCTTCACATGGCAGGAGGGTTCTAAGAGCCCAAAGCACAAGGACTTTTCAAACCTCTACTGTGTCACATTTGCTAACATTTCATTGGCCCAAGCAAATCTCATGGTCAAGTCAGAATCAAAGTGGAAATTGTACTCAGAATTATATAGAGCAAGGGAGCATGGATATAAGAAAGGGAATCTTTGTTGACCATTTTTGTTAGCAATCTACCACTGAGCTTAGCAAAAGATTCCAGGAGAAAATTCTTTAAGATGACAAAATTGGCAAAATGTTCTCAATGTGTCTGAACATGCTGAGAGAAGATTTAGACAATTGTCAAGGAGTTTGATGTTCAACTTATGAGAATCATAAAGATAACTAAGCAAGGGGGAAAAATAACAGGATATCTGAGGATATCAGAACATTGTTCAGCAAATAAAAATAACCATAGTTTGCAACAGACTTACTGGTAATTAGTGTTTAGTCATATGCCAGTCAACACTGAATATTGAACTAACCAAAATTACAGATTGACCATATTAGGAGAAAAAAATGGGGTGCAAAAAGTGGGTATAGATAGTGGGGCAGGAAAGATTAAAGAGTGGAGCCCTTCTCTCTGGTCCTCTTCCTGAAGGAAAATCAAGACATCATATTTACAACTAGAGAGTCCAGAAGTAATAATGCAAGAATGCTACCTACAGAAATGGGTACTAATACCAAAACAATCAGGTAAAAGAGGAGAAGCTGCTGCCTCTGGGAAGGAGGAAATGATAAGTGGGGGGAGGAGGACCTGCTGTGTTTCACAATCAGCTGTACAGAAATATTTGTATTCAACATGTGCATGTTAACTTAAATACAAATAAAAAAAGAAGAGACAGAAAATAAAATGATCAATGTCTTTAATACAGAATGATATGTAGTAGTCTCTAATATCAAGTGACAAAATGCAAGATGCAGAATAACTTGTATATTAAACAATTATTTATGTTTTAAAAATGGAGTGGCAGGGGCGCCTGGGTGGCTCAGTCGTTAAGCGTCTGCCTTCGGCTCGGGTCGTGATCCCAGGGTCCTGGGATTGAGCCCCGCATCGGGCTCTCTGCTCAGCGGGGAGCCTGCTTCTCCCTCTCCCACTCTGCCTGCTTGTGTTCCCTCTCTCGCTGTCTCTCTTTGTCAAATAAATAAATAAAATCTTTAATAAATAAATAAATAAATAAATAAAAATGGAGTGGCAGATATAAATATATATTTTGTGTGTGTCTATAATAATTCATCAGCAAGCTCTGTTGAGTCTACGTTCAAAATAAATCCCAATTCCAGCCATATCTCTCCCTGCATCGCTCTCATCCTTCAGAAAGCCATCATGTCATGCCTCTGCTAGGTTAGCAGCCTCTCATTGCTTGACTGGCCTCCCTGCTTCCATCCTTAGGTCTTGTCTCCACACAGCAGCCCAAGGAATCCAGTTAAAGGAGAAGTTAAATCACATAATCCCCTTGTTCAAAACCTTTAAAGTATTTTTTCAATCTGCCAAATAAAACCAGACTCCTCACCAGAGCTCCACAGCCTCATATGATCTGGTTCTGACCTCAGTTTTTCTTGTTCTACTTCATTCTTCCCTCAGAGTCTTTGCAACTCATAGCCCCTCTGCCTAGAGTGCTTTTCTCAGATACTGTGAGGCTGGCTTCTCACTCAGATCCGTGCTCAAATGTCATCTCCCCAGAGAGACCTTTCCTAGTTCCTCTCTCTGTACCCTCCCTCCCTACACACCACCTACCTATCATTGTCTATCACCCCACCCTCATTCATTTTTCTTCATAGCACTTAGCACCACTTGACATTTAATTATATATTTAATATTTAGTTGTTTATTAGCTATCTCTCCTAACAGAATGTAATTAGTGTCCCATGAAGAACCCTACAATCTATAGTCCCATGACAGAAGCCATATTTGTCTGTTTTGTTTATTGCCTTTATCCCCCAAGCACCTAGAACAGGGTCTAGTGCATAGCAGCTATTAATACATTTCTCTTGAATAAATTAATAAACAAAAATACACACACATACACACATACACACATACACACAAACCAACTATTTATAGTGGCTGCTTTGGGGAAGGAAATTGGGAACTTGGGTGTCAGGCATGAGAGAGCAAGAGAGACTTACTTTTCACTTCTCTATGTCCCACGACCTTCAAACTCCTCCAGCAGCCAGAGTCCGGGCAGTGGTCTCCATGGTACCACACACCACGGTGCACTAGGGTGAAAAGGGGAAAGGTGAGAACATTTATTTAGATTTACTTTATTCTTAAAAGAAAGAAGACATTATTCACATTGAATTCATAGATTTTTGAGTACGTGTAAATTATTTATAAATTACATTCTGAATTGCATGTTCAATATTTTTTTTTACTGACAAGGATATAAAATCAATAGAGTTTTGGTCTGTAAATTTGGTCACAAACTGACACGTTTGATTTGTCTCACACTGTTTTAAAATTGTTTGAATCAACATTCAAGTCCAAAATTTTCACCTAAGATTGCAGATATCTGGGGTTTTTTGAGACATCAGAGTTGCTCTCAATACCAGTTCTATGATTCATAGAGCCATGTGAGCACAGCCCTGTTTAGAAGGTATGTAATCCTGTGCACCATGGTTTTCTCCAATGGCTTTCTGTGGGTTCTCATGTTTAGCTCACCTCACTTCCTGCAGGCATTTCAGTTTACGACCCTTTTCTGACTGTTTCTCAACCTCAGCCAAATAATTTGTACCTCATAGCTCAGAAGATTGAGTTTAGAACTATCCCTGTCTCTGCACTGCACTTACTCATTCAATCCTGTTGAGCAAGAGTAATAGGGGACAGAACAGATGTTGACACAACCATGATTAATTGGAGAGTGTGAATCATAGTCCTGCAGTTGTGTCCTGGCTGAGAGCAGGCTGAGAACCACTGTTCTGCAATTTTGTGCCTTGATATCCTGATTATATGGAGTCCTTCTTTGTTATATTTGTATTTACAGCCTCATAGAAACTTCTTGTAAGGAGTGCTTTGTGTATAGCACTTCTCAGTTCCTTGGAGTAGTGAGTATCGAGATTTAATAGAGACTTGTTGGTTAAATGATTAACATAAAAAAGCATGGATACACTTGAAACTAATATAACATTCTATGTTAATTATACCTCAATTAAAAAAAAAAAGCATGTTTACTGCCAGTACTTATATCACCATCGTTTGTATAGCTAAATATATGGAGATAGTAAAAGACATGCACACACACACACACACACACACATATGTTCCTTTAGTAAAAGCAAGAAGAATGTCTTGATCATTTTTCTTTCCCTCTAGTGCCTAGGGAAGTGGCTTTGCTATAACAGGTGCACTATAATAACTGGATGAATAGATGAATAAATGAGTGAATAAAGTCCATGATATCCACCCAGATAATAATCATAGATACTATTTATTAAGCATTATCTGTGGACTGGCCACTGAGCTAAGTCCTTAATGTCATTTTCTCATTTAATCCTCACAATAATTATATACGGGCAGTGTTTTTTTTTTTTTCTTTTACTTTTACAAACAAGGAAATAAGACTTTGAAAAGTGAAATAAGTAGTCCACAACCACACAACTACTAAATGGCAGACCCAGATTCAAACCCAGGACTTCCCAAGGCTAGTAGTCTTTACTAAGAAAAACCAAAAACAAACCAACCAAACAAAAAACCCTCTGGATGAGAAGATGTTGAAATTTATCCAATATTTACATCCACTGGCTTAGTTGTCATGAAAAATAAGCTATAAAATCAGCATATTCTGCAAGAAGAGAACAGAAGTTAAGGATGTCTTTAGCCAAATTAATAGGGAGGGAAGAAAATTAATAGGGCATTCAGAATAAAACCCAGGACAGGTTTAAGTACATGGCCAATAGAAGTTACAACATTCACATTTTAAAAACTTGATCGGAAGTTAGAAATGACCTTGAAAAATAGTAGACAGTTGGAAATTACCTGTTATAAAAAGGGGAAGGGCGCCTGGGTGGCTCAGTTGGTTAAGCGACTGCCTTCGGCTCAGGTCATGATCCTGGAGTCCCTGGATCGAGTCCCGCATCGGGCTCCCTGCTCGGCAGGGGGTCTGCTTCTCCCTCTGACCCTAACCCCTCTCATGCTCTCTGTCTCTCATTCTCTCTCTCTCAAATAAATAAATAAAATCTTTAAAAAAATAAAAAATAAAAAAAAAAAATAAAAAGGGGAAGTTGCTCCCTGGGCCCAACTTCTATTTATTGTAGATAAAAAGTAGTGAGCAGACCAATTAAAAAAAAATACAAGATCAAAACTCCAGTTTCATTCATCCAACAGGAGCACTTCCTACATGACTAAGGGACTGCTGGGCAAAAGAGACATCAACAGGTTGCAGGCTTAGGCTCCACTCCCAAGGAATTCATCATCCGCTAGAGGAGTTGAGGAGTTTACACATGAGAGAAAGAGACGACTAGGTCAAGTGAGACCCAACCTGGGTGGTCCTGCCAGGAAATCAGAAAATTTTGGACTGATGGCTGTTAAATGCAGAACTTTGGGGCAGCAAAGGGTTAAGAGACCCCTCTCAGGGGCACCTGGGTGGCTCAGCCCTTTAAGCATCTGCCTTCAGCTCAGGTCGTGATCTCAGGATCCTGGGCTCAGGTCATGATCTTAAGGTCCTGGGATTGAGCCTGACATCAGGCTCCCCGCTCCACCAGGAGCCTGCTTCTTCCTCTCCCTCTTCCTGCCGCTCCCCCTGCTTGTGCTTTCTCTATCTCTCTCAAATAAATAAATAAAATCTTTAAAGAGAGAGAGAGAGAGAGACCACCCTCAGCCCAGTCTGCATACAATAGCACACACCACTGAGAGAGAGATGTTGTAACTGGAGTCCTTAAGATAAAAGACTTAAATAAATTAATCAGAATTGTTCTGAACATGATGATAAGGGGCACAGATGGCAGAGGGTGAGGCAACAGTTGAATAAGAAGAGCTAAACATATTTCTCCAGTAGAAGATGGGTTCAAAGCAATTTGTTTAATGAAAAGGAAAATATGTTAATTAGATGGAAAGCTGAGGGCCTGGTGTGTGTGTGTGTGTGTGTGTGTGTGTGACTATAAGTAAAAAATCCAAGAAGAACCCCTAAGCTGGTTGGCAGACCATTCATGGGGTGATGTGAGGGAGATTTTTAGTTTACTTTTAAATTTTTTCTACTTTTTTCCCTATTTGAACAAATAATACATGAACATATTTTCCCTTCCACAATTATAAAAGTTATAGGTCAAAATAAAGTCCCCTTTGGCCACATCTCAACTGTACCACATCCAAATCTCAATACCTCCTCAAATGATTTTTTCTGAAATGTGAGGTAAGACACATGTAGTATTTGAGCATGAGCCCCCAAAAAAGAGGGGGTTGGGGTAGCTTGCAGTAATAATAACACTAACTCCCCTTTAGTAAGCAGGTGCTGTGCTACTGTCTACATATAAATTATTAGCCCATTCAGCAAATGTTTTTTTGTGAACTCCCATGTGCCAAGAACTAGGAATACAACAGTGACCTCAAATAGTTTGGAAAGCTTGGCCTATTTTTCTCCGCATACTGTTAAGAAAAGCAAGACTCCGAGAGATGAAGGCACTCCCCCAAGGTTACTGCAGAGAGAAGTGGCAGTGCTGGGATTCAAACCTGGTCTACGTGTCTTCAAAGACTAGCATTCCTTCCTCCACTATTCCCCAGTTGTTTCCAAACCTTTCATTTTAAAAGCAGAAGTCTTTTTTAATGCAAATAAAATGGTCACCTCACAGCTCAATACAGGAAAAAAAAAAAGTTAAAGTAGAAGCACTTTGGTTTCCTTTCGGTGGCCTGCTTGTAAAAATAAGTGTGTTCTCAGCAAGAGGACCAGATGGAATTGCTTAAGGAGTAAAAACTCACAGGACCAAGTGTCCTGTTGTGAAAGAGCTTCAGGGACAACTAGCAAATGTTAATGTTGTTGGAGAGCATTAGGGCTAGTGAATTACAAACCTGAAGATGGCTGGGAATGGCAGATTCCTGTCTGTCTCCCAGTACACGTGACCCTGCATTGCTGATCCTAAACTCACTGGGATTCTGAGATCTGGTATTGTTAAAAGTTCCCCTTGGTGACTGGTGCTCACCCAATCAATCTTCCACCCGTTGTCCCAATCTGGAAATATTTGACTAGACCTGTACAATAGGGCCACTGTTTGGGATGCCGAGCATTTGTGGATTATCATCCTGAATGCCTTGTTCCCCTCCTTCTGCTTTGATTTTTCATTTCTACCTACCCCTCAGTCATGAGCCACATAATCCTTTCTAGAATGATGTAGGTCCAGTATTCCTTGCTTGGTCTAATATTTGCTTCCTAGTTACTGCTCTAATTTCTCATTCTTGTTGGTGAGTTAAAATGCTCTTCCAGATAGTGCCAAGCTCATTTGATTCAGCACCTCGGCTTCTCTTTCTGATGCTGTGTCCTGGAAAATCCCATATCCCCCTCCCTCTGCCCTACCAATTCCCCCAGGTCAATCCTGGCTTCATGGATTGGACCCAGGACACCATTCCTTATTATGGTGATCAGTTTTACCATTTCCCCTCTGAGCAATCATCCAATATTTGCTTCTTTCTTTTTTTTTTTTAAGATTTTATTTATTTGAAAGAGAGAATGAGAGAGAACATGAGCGGGGGACTAGAGGGAGAAGCAGGCCCCCTGCTGAGCAGGGAGCCTGATGCTGGACTCAATCATGACCTGAGCGGAAGGCAGAGGCTTAACCGACTAAGCCACCCAGGTGCTCTATCTGCTTATTTCTACTCATGGAAAGTTCCCTTCTTCACTAAAGAGCCTGTCCTTTGTTGGAGAGTAACAATGTCTTTAAGAAAAGATTCCTCTAAATCTTTGGCTAAAACTAGCTACTCTGTAGTTTCTGCCTATTTGTTCTCCCCTCCAGAACAGCGTTTCTCAGTGTGGCCCCCAGACCCAACTGGTAACTTGTTAGGAACGCAAATCCACAGGCCCCGCTACCGACCTGCTAAACAGAAACTCTGGGGAGGGGGCTCAGAAATCTATATTTTAATAAGCCTTCAGGTGATTCCGATGTACTCAAATTTGAGAACCACTGCATTAGAAAGCAAGACTCTTGGACCAACTTTCCTGGACACATTTAGCTTGATTTAGAGTTTTTAGTTTCATTGATACTACAACGTGTTGGTCCAACTCCCAAAAGACACTTCACTCTTACCAGTATAGTTTATCTCTTGGGCAAAGGGCATACCATTTGTTGTAGGTTTTTTTTGAGGGGTGGAAACAAATCTTATTTTTTTTTTTATTTCTAGCTATGCCTAGGGATAAAGGGTTCTTTAGGCTAAGTTTGATAAACACTGGTCAGTTACAGAAAATAGTCAATATGTTTCTAGCATAAACACGGAACATTAGTTCTTGATACTTAGTGTGTCCTGTAAATATTTAACTGACAGATGGTTTTGAAAACGTATGAGAGATGTGACGGTTAGTTGTGGTCAACATCAAGCTTGGTTAATCAAGAAGACTTTATGAAGGACATGAAAATGATGTTGGACGTGGACAGAACAAATGCAATTTTACAGGCAGAAATAGGGATAAGCACAATGTTGCAGGCAGAAGTCAAGCTAATAAAAGTGGCCTCATACACTGGTTTCAGTGGTTTGGGAATCCAAATGCCTGGAATTCTACAGTTCTGTCACTTACCAGCTGTGTGACTATGCTTTGCATCTGTAATCTGGAGTGTCACAGTGGTGGGCAGCATCTAAGACGGCCTCGAGATTTCTGCCCTGTGGTGTGCATGCCCTTCCCCTGCAAGTATTGGGTGGCACCAGTGAATATGATGAAATATCACTCCTGTGAGTAGATTATTAATCAGTTGCCTTAGAGTTAATCAAAGAGAGATAATCCTAGGTGAGCCTGACCTATCAGCTTTTAGAAGAAGGTAAAGCCTCAGAGAGACTCTCCTACTGCCATGGAAGAAATCAAACAACTCACGAGAAGAGAAGCCACATGGCAAGAATCTGAGGGTGGCCACTTGGAGCTGAAAGTAGTCCCCTGCTGGGAGCTAGCAAGAAAACCAGGACCTTGGTCACCTTGCTGCAAGGAATGAACTCTGCCAAAAACCAGTGAACTTGGAAAAGGACCAGAGCCCCAGATGAGTTCACAGCCCCAGCGGACACCTTGTTTAAGCCTGTGAGACCCGCAACAGAGGACCCAGCTAACTTGTACCTGGACTGCTGACCCACAGAAACTGTGAGAGAATAAATTAATGTCGTTTTAAGCCACTAGGTTTGTGATGACTTGTTACAGAATATTAGCAATAGAAAACCAATATACTATCTCAGAGGGTTGGAATGAAAAGATGCTTCTAGGGGCACCCCCAGTACCTCAGCGTCTGCCTTTGGCTCAGAGTCCTGGGATTGAGCCCCACATCGGGCTCCCCACTCTGCAGGAAGCCTGCTTCCCCCTCTCCCACTCCCCCTGCTTGTGTTCCCTCTCTTGCTGTGTCTCTCTGTCAAATAAATAAATAAAATCTTAAAAAAAAAAAAGATGCTTCTAAAGTATTTATCATAGTGCTTAACATTTAGTAAATGCTTAATAAACTTAAAAACATTAGAAATGATTTTGGATGACCAGATTTGAGAAAGAAAGGCCACAAGGAGCAAGGGTTCTGTTGGGAAAGAAGTTACATGTTGCTTGCAGAGGGAGCATGGTTAGTGAGGCAGATGTGGCCTGATGGGAAAAGGCCTCAAGCCCTCTGGTCTTTGGGGGCCATTTGCTGGGAGGGGAAGTGAGGCACCAGTAGAACAAGACTCCGGTGAGATAGAAACTGAGGATCTCTGAGAGGCCACACTCACTGGGCCATCTAGAAGGATGACATCTTATACATGTGTCATTGTTCCAACTGTGTGCCCTGTCAGTGAAGGGATTCTTGAGCACTTGAGCACTGAGACAGCATTTCTTTCTCAACACCCACCCCCCTCAGTGCTGTTCCTTTAGCAATGCTTTCTTCCTGTTTCACTAACAAAAGCCTGACTTGCAACTTGGGTATGTCCTTTGTTCCATACTCACCTTGCCAGTCAAATGGACCCCCATCACCCACCCTCTGACCACAGTCTTATTAAGGACCTCGTCCTGAACTGACCCCATCCAGACCTTACCAGTAATCTCAGTTGTTTTTGACCCCTATAGAATCAGCCTCAACCATGTTTCATCGCTGTCCTGTCCCACCTGATGGGGTTCTGGCTAATTTGGGCAAACAGGGCCCCTTCTCAAAGAAAACATATTTTTAGTTGACTGAAAATAATTAATTAATGACAAGCTTTAAGGTGGTTTGAATTTAGAAGAATCTAAAGTGGGAGAACATTGACTAAAATTGTCAAATTTACTTATTGAGAACAAATGACATGCAAAGTACTGGCCCTGATATCATGGTGATTCAGAGAGTGAGAGGTATGGTTCATCCTCATTTACCCTATTTAGGAAATAAAACATAAGAAATTACCAACACAAATCATACCTAATAACTTAATATGGCAAAACAAGAGATGTTACAAGAGAGCTCATGACTGATTACCAGATGGATGGTAGGGATAATAACTTCCACACAAGTTCTAGAAGGACCGTGTCACTGTGGGCTTTGGGGATCAGAAAACATCATGGAGGAGGAGAAAAATGTCGATCTGTATTTTAAAGAATAGGCACTGTTAAGGGCTGAATTATGTCCCCCCTCCCCCAAATTTTCATATGCTGAAGTGCTAACCCTCCAGTACCTCAGAATATTATAGTATTTGAAGATGGGGTCTTTAAAAGGGTAATTTCCAAATGAGGTCATTAGGGTGGGCCATAATCCCATATAACTGTTGTCCCTATAAAAAAAGGAAATTAGAACATAGACACACAGAGGGGAAGACCATGTGAGGACACAGGGAGAAGGAGGTCATCTACAAACCAGGGAGAGGTCTCAGAAGTTACCAATCTTATTATTGGATTTCTAACCCCCAGAACTATGAGAAAATAAATTTCTGTTGTTCAAGTCACCCAGTCATGGTACTTTATTATAGCAGCTCTAGAAAATTAATGCAGGCAATGTTTGGTATCACTTGCCCTTTGAATGCCAGGGAATTAACTGATTCCATAAGAGAAATAGGAGATAAAGGGGCAATAGAAGAGGCTAGATAAAAACAAGAAGATGAATTTCAGGAAATCGTGGAGATAAAATTAAACGAATAAGAAAAAGTGGACAGTGATTGCCAAGATGAACCTTTGCTGAGGAAAGAGCAGCAAGATTATGTACTCCAGCAGAGATACCTTTGTTTTGAGTCAATGGAGGAGAAAACTTTATGAGCTCAATGACAGAGGCAGGAAGAAGTAGGAGGAAAGGGGTTCCAGGGAAATCCATGGAGGTGAAGCCCAAAGGAGATAAGAAGCCCCATGGAGAGTGCCTAAGCTATTGAAGACAGGAGGATAGAGGAAGAGGAAGTAACATGAGTCCTGAGACTAAAGGAAGTAAAAAATTAAGAATCTAAGGAAGTAAAAGGAGTTCAAAGTAAGCCTAGAGGAGCTAAAAATAAACCATACACATATGGGCCAAGCATTATATAAACCAGAAACAGGTCATTGAAATAACAATAGATCCCTCAAATTTAGAGTTACTGGAGGTCAGAAAGGAAAGAAACAGGGAATAATTTTATTTTTTTAAAGATTTATTTATTTATTTTAGAGAGAGAGAAAGAATGCAAGCAGGTGAAGGGCAGAGGGAAAGAATCCCAAGACTCCGATGCTGAGCACGGAGCCCAATGTGGGGCTCTATCCCAGGACCCTGAGATCATGACCTGAGCTGAACTCAAGAGTCAGACACTTAACCAACTGAGCCACCCAGGTGCCCCCAGGGAATAATTTTAAAATAAGAAACAAAGTAATATAGGAAGAAAGATTGGGTTTGGGCATCTACTTTTTAATCCTTGACTGGATCCTCTGAGTTAAAAATTTCCCCATTTTATACCAAGTTGGAAACCAACCTAAATAATAAAATAACCAATGGAAAAGGGAAATTAATTACTTCCTTCAGATGGAAGGAAGATTCCTTTTTGGCTATGTTGAATAGATTAGATATAATTTACTCAAAGTATAGCTATGGACAAGCGAGTCACTACACAGCTCTTTGGGGGAACCACAAAGCCTGTGACTCCTACTGGGAAGGTAGGCATATTCCATACCACATAACTGATCCAACCCCTGCCTAATCCCTCAACCCCCACTTCTCCCACCTCAGTGTTAGCCCCCAAACAATTTTTAGATGTGTCAAAGGCCTATGAGATGTTTTGGCATAGAACATGTATGCAAAGAGGGATATCATCAGGTCAAGCAGACTGTCTCCTAGAAATTTGATACGGAACTGACAAGTTGCGAATAAGTTGAAGCTTTGCATTATTAGAAAAGGTGAGCAAGCACACTTAATGAACAAGCGAAAACCAGGGTAAGTTGAAATCAAAAGGTATTCACAGGGGAGTTGAGAAATTGGTGAGTAGGAATAGAAATGGAGTGGTGCAGATGGAGGGCTGCTGAGTCACGGTGGTTATGGGATCCCTGAGCTCACCAAGATGACCCAGGTCAGCGACTCTTCCCAGGATGCCTCTAGTGCCTGAATGACTGCCCATATCCATGAGGTCTAACCCCATCGCTTCCCCTGAATTCCTGGGAGGTTCTTAGAGCCCTTACTTCCATGAATATCCTCAAGATACCCCTGCTTCAAGGAAACAGTCAAAAAAACCAAAAGACAACCAACAGAATGGGAGATATTTGCAAATGACATATCAAATAAAGGGCTAGTATCCAAAATCTATAAAGAACTTATCAAACTCAACACCCAAAGAACAAATGATCCAATCAAGAAATGGGCAGAAGACATGAACAGACATTTTTCCAACGAAGACATCCAAATGGCCAAAAGACACATGAAAAAGTGCTCAACATCACTCAGCATCAGGGAAATCCAAATCAAAACCTCAATGAGATACCACCTCACACCAGTCAGAATGGCTAAAATTAACAAGTCAAGAAACGACAGATGTTGGCAGGGATGCAGAGAAAGGGAAACCCTCCTACACTATTGGTGGGAATGCAAGCTGGTTCAGCCACTCTGGAAAACAGTATGGAGGTTCTTCAAAAAGTTGAAAATAGAGTTACCCAATGACCCAGCAATTGCACTCCTGGGTATTTACCCCAAAGATACAAATGTAGTGATCCAAAGGGGTACACGCACCCCAATGTTTATAGCAGCAATGTCCACAATAGCCAAACTATGGAAAGAGCCAAGATGTCCATCAACAGATGAATGGATAAAGAAGATGTGGTATATATACACTGATGTTAATGATGTTACTTTAAAATATTTCTGAAATTTTGAAGGTTATATCACATTACTAAAGCTTAAGGGAAGTAAAAGAAAAAATACTCCCTACATATTGCATGACTATCATTCTAGTTTATGCCCTGGTAGTATTTTTTTCATAGGCATATTTTTTTGAGATATATTTCATGTACCATAAAATTAACTCCTGTAAAGTGTGCAATTCAGTCCTTTTAGTGTATTCGCAAAGACGTGCAACCATCACCACTAAGTCTGAAATATTTTTGTCACCCCACCCTTCTCAAAAGCCCATTAGCAGTTACTCTCTATCCCCATGCCTCCAGCTCTGGGTTCTACTTTCTACCTCTTTTGTGTTTGTCATAGGCATGTTTTAAGCCAGTTGAATTGGAGGCGACTTCCTTATTTCACTTAATAGTTTATCAGAAACAAGCTTTCCATAAATGGATAAATAGTTTTTAAATTTTTGTATAGAGAAACCATTGCTAAAATGTTTGCAGAGGGTACAAATTAAAAGAAAGAAAAGAAACAGAGAAAGAAAAACAAAGGATCATTCTAGGATACCAATTAAAGGATGAAGATGTAAATAATTTATCAGCAAGCAGGCAACATAGCTTAAGAAGTAAATACTAACTTGATCAGATGATTGAAGGGAGGGACATTTTCTTGGGTTCAATGATCTTAACATTGTGCTATCTTCTAAATCAAAGCAGTACAGGTGCACATTTAGAAAAAAATCAATGGTGCTGAAGAGCTTATTGCAAAAGGTCAGAATGCTTTGCAGCTACATCCCAGCCCTACCCCACCCCTTTGCTTTCCACCCAAACCCTAGACCCAGACTTGAGAAGCAACCAAGTTTAACTTTGTAACAATGTTCTTAATTCTTCTGCATGATTGCTTCCCTATCTCTCAGTAATGTGGTCAAATTGCCACTTCTTCATTTATCAGACAGACTTTATCTGTGGGCTTCCTTCCCATTCTGATAGAGGAGTGCTTAGTTCACTTACACCCTCCCCAATATGACTGCCTCACTGTTTTTAATTCCTCTAGTGTAATTATAGGTAATGCATTTACTTTACTTCCTCTTTGTACCTTTCTCAACATATGTAACTTTGTTTCCTGTTCCATTAACTATAACCTACATCTCTCAGCTCTCTATTTTGTATGGGTCCCCTCCTCTTCCAAAATTCTCTTACTGATGTTTTCTGTAACATATCAATAAAGAAGTGTAAATGACCAGCACAATGGAATAAAAAGTTTTAACAATGACATTTTTAAAATTGTGAAATATTTCATGCACGTAGGCAATAATAAAGACTAATGTGGGAACACACCCATAGATAAAGAGAATATAGATCCACTTTTCAGCTTTATCAGATCTTAACATTGTGACATAGTTTCTTCCACTTTTTAAAAAAAGAAAGTGTTACCAATCCATTGAGGGCCCCTATGCTAATGACTGCCCCTATTTCTCTTCCATGTCAGTGTTTATCATTATATCAAAATCTCTCTTGTTAATTCAGTGTGTATCATTCTAATGCATGATTTTATACTTTTGACACATACTTTGGCATCCATACATATTATATACATGTATAGATTGTATATTAACAATGACATTTGCAAAAGAAACATGGAAGCTACTGGGAATTGGGAAGTACGAGTAATTCTAAATTCCCAGATTTTTGGTCAAATCTTATCTCTAAGCAAGCAGAAAGTTCCCAGAGTATGACTCACAAGGGACAAAGTATACCGTAAAAGAGTAAAAAGTAATAATAGCTTGATGACTTAAGGGGAATTATGGGATAGGCCAAAGGAACGAATCAGGAAAGTGATTTTTAATTTTGCACCAATACAGATTTAAGATTGGGCCACCCATTAAAGAAATGAAGGGCTGAGATTAAAGAGGACATTCCCTAGCAGAGTCTCCTCACTGCACACACAGGGTGGGTAGCAAGAGAGTGTCAGAGAACATGAGGCAAGGTTGATCTTTGTGGTGCGTAACAGTATGGATCACACTTCAGAGAAATGAAATTTAAGGAAGGGCCAGAGATCTGTGTACTGACCCCATTTTCAGCTTACGCAAAAGAAGCCATCCAGTAGAGCTAGAATGTGTAACAGAAGAAGCCTACCATCTAGCCTTTGAACATTGAGCACATGCCAGAGAAGCAGAAGTGACTGTCACAAAAGGAAGTTCAAAGTTAAAAGAAGAGGAGGCAAAGGAAAACTCAATGCCATAAAGATATAAATGTAAGGACATTCGTTTTTCTTTATTACTAAACAGACTTAAAATTGTTACAAGGAATTTTTTTTAAAGATTTATTTATTTATGTTGGGGGGAGGGGCAGAGGGAGAGGGAGAGAGAATCTCAAGCAGACTTCCTGCTGTCTGTTTGGCTGGCGAGGAGTCCAACAAGAGCCTCAGTGCAGGGCTCCACGGGGGGCTCAATCTCAGGGCTCTGAGATCATGACCCTGAGATCATGACCTGAGCCAAAATCAAGAGTCAGATGCTTAACCAACTGAGCCATCCAGGTGCCCCTACAGAGACTTTTTTAAAGCCACCCATAATTGCCATATTACTATACAGTAATCTTTTGTTTCTTCAGATTCCTTCATAATTTTATACAACCCCCTCTACACACACACACACACACACACACACACACACACACACACACACAGTATGTATACAATATTTACCTGGTTTTAATCATAGCATAATATACAATTCAGTATGCCACTATTAAAATTTCATGTTTACATTAACACAGTTTGTTATTAGATTTACTCTTCTTTTTTAACATTTATTTAATATTTAATATTTTATTTTATTCTGTTTTATTTTTTTTAAGTAGGCTCTAGGCCCAGCGTGGGGCTTGAGTTCACGACCCTGAGATTAAGAGTCACATGTTCCAATGACTGAGCCAGCCAGGCACCCCAGCTTAGTTTTTTTAATGTCTGCATCTAGTACCTTTTCAGTTGTCTGTTATAAATATGCTCCTGTAAGCACGGTGGGTATTCTCACCATAAATAGAGGAGGAGATACTAAGAAAAATTAGGAAAGGAGCATTTTTAGAAGGAAAAAGGTAAATGTGGGAGAGTTAGAAGCCAGTTGATTCAGCGGAATTGGGTCCCTGCTTCTTGGACATTAATTGTGTATGTTTTAGCACATATGCAGTTCTGCTTGGGGGTATTTTTAATTTTCTTTTAATTTGAAGATATTTTTAGTGCAGAAAAAAATCCCCACAGATGATAGGAAAACAATGTATCAAAAATTAAAGTTCATCATTTTTTTTTTTAGATAAAGAAATACCCCTGAAAAGTCGAAGTCTCCTTTGGATCCTCTGCAGTCACATGGGTAGCCTCTTAAGGACTCCAAGGAACAACAAGGCAACTTAGTTCAAGACAGTTCACGTAAATGGTGATAAAGGAATGAGGGGTGGGTGTGATCTACGAAGGAAGACTTGTCTTTAATGCGCTGCTGTTTCTAACATAATTGCAACAATACTCTACATTTGTGCAATGCATTAGAGTTTGCAAAGTGCTTTTGTGGCCTATAGAATAGTGAGATGTGAGGTGAGCTTCAACCCAGGCTGCCCCACTCCCCAGGGGTGCATATGGAATGAAGTAGCAGCAGCTACAGAGGGGGCTTCCTGAGCTGCACAGAAAGTAGTCTTCGTCCTTCCTGAGCTGCACAGAAAGTAGTCTTCGTCCTTCCTGAGCTGCACAGAAAGTAGTCTTCGTCCTTCCTGAGCTGCACAGAAAGTAGTCTTTGGTTCTTCCTGAGCTGCACAGAAAGTAGTCTTTGGTCCAGTTAAGGAATATTTATCAGGTCCCACTACTTCAGGCTCTCTTCCTATGAAAATGTGAATGTGAGAAATGCCTTCTCTTTAGATCAGTGTGACTCAGGAACAGCTTTCAACAGGTCAAAGCTGAGAGCTCCAGCAAATCTACTGTTAACAGAAAACACTCTTGGAGCTATCAGGAGAGCAATGCGGGACATAGGGCTTCTCCTCACAATAAAGACAGCAGCGCTTTCCAAAGTGCACACCTATCTGGAAGTTGCAGTGTCTGTGGAGGTGTGAAAGCAGGAACAGAGGCTGCATGCTAAGCCCACAATGCTGAGCTTCTCCAGGTGTTTCTTTTAAGGAATCCTGAGGTATGTTGCTGAATTACAGGCTGTTTGATGCTGACAACAAACATGGTGAAGAAAACACAGAAAAGACAACAAAGATGCAAGTTTTAGAAAGAAAGAGAAAGAGAGAGAGAAAGAGAAAGAGAGAAAGAGAAAGGAAGGAAGGAAGGAAGGAAGAAAAGAGAAAAAGAAAGAAAGAAAGAAAGAAAAAAGAAAGAAAGAAGGTAGGTATTTTGGGGGGATTAGTGTTAATAGGGGTACATGTACATATATATATGCATACTGACTCCAATTTCAACTTATTTAGAAGAAATTACCATTAGTATCTACAATGGAGAAACATAGCTTCAAGCATATTTAAACACTTTTAACATAGGCTAGAGAAACAGAACCAAGAGTCATAAAAGAAAGCACAATATTTCTAATATATCTATGTACAAACACATACATACATATCCATACAAACACACACATGTATATAATGCACACACATACACACATATATATTTATAAAATATAAATTTATGGATAAAGTGAAAAGATCATTAAGAAAAGATACAAGAATTAGGACAGACCAGAAATGTCAGTAAGCTGTAATTTTTCTCGTTTTCACAAAAATAACTGCTGGCTAGAACCAACATGGTGATTCTAATTAGTATCAGGACTACCCTTTGTGTGAGGTGTCCTGTTCCACCCTCTTCCCTCCCCCCATCACAGTTGACTGCTCCCCTCTATGACCCAGAATACTTACACTTTGAGTCTTTCTTAGCATCCATCGCAATCATGATGTGTTGTCCTATGTGCTTCATTTGTCCTCCTCCACTAGGCTTTGAAGTCCTTACGATGAGGGCTGTGTTCCATTCATCTTCATCTCTCTGGCAGCTAGTGCAGTATTTGGCCAATAGACGTACCCTGTGTCCTCACGGAAACCTAGCCACCGTCTGTCTCAGACATCAGTTGTACTGTCGAAGCACCTTCTTCCTACCTTCCAGTCCAGTTCTCCCAGTGTGGCTCTCTTTTTTATGCAGAGAATCAACATCTGTCCTGTTATGTTCACAGGGGCTTTCTTTTACTTTCTTCTATAGGGGAAGAAAGGCCAAGTCTTTGCCACAAAGGCTGATGCTAATTTTTCTTATGTGCTGTTTAAGAAATAATAATAATAATAATAATAAGACTATTAGAGACCTAAGATTAAGTGCTGAAGTGGAAAAGCAGGGAACTTGATCTAGACAGGAGGCAGAGGTCTAGGAGCCCCTCATAGATGAGATTTAGGAAAGGAGAATGGGGGTAGGTCTTTTTTTTTTGTAAGATGTTATTTATTTATTTGAGAGAGAGAGAGAGAGAGAGCACGAGCAGGGTGAGGGGCAGAGAGAGAAGCCGACTCCTCGCTGAGCAGGGATCCCGATGCAGGGCTTGATCCCAGAACTCCTAACTGACTGAGCCACCCAGATGCCCCAGGGGGTAGGTCTTTTAAAGCCAAAACTCTTAAACCTTGTCTGTCCCATATTAACAAATTAAAAGGTTTGAGTCATGTTGTTTGGCTGGTGACATCTGCATTTGTTGTTGTGTAATTACAGGGCTAATTAGGATGGTCTTCTTTGGAATACAGTATGCATTTGGGCTATTTTGGGATTATGGGATGCAGGTGCCTCATGACCTGCCCGAGGGAGATTATGTCATCCACTTGGGTGTCAGCAGATGCCCTGGTTTCGGCAGGCTTGGTGGATTGGTCAGAGTTCAGCAGCACACACAATCACCCTGGGGTTTGAGGGTAGAGTTTCCACCTCTATTTCTGGCAGGGAGATCAAGCCCCAGCCCTTGTCACGTAAACTGTGTGTGACTCAGCACTTCAACAGTCCTTCTATGAGGTAAGGGAGAGGAATGAATATTCATTCAATGTCTATTATGTGGCAGGAACTGTAGTGCACTTAGAAACTTTATAAATGAGGGGCACCTGGGTGGCTCAGTCGGTTAAGTGTCTGCCTTCAGCTCAGGTCATGATCCTGGGGTCCGGGGATCAAGCCCTGCATCGGGATCCCTGCTGGGTGGGGAGCCTGCTTCTCCCTCTCCTTCTGCCTCTGCCTGCCACTCCCCCTGCATGTACTCTCTCTCTCTCTCTCTCTCTCTGTCAAATGAAAAATAAAAAAATCTTAAAAAAAAAAAGAAACTTGGGGCGCCTGGGTGGCTCAGTTGGTTAAGCAACTGCCTTCAACTCAGGTCATGATCCTGGAGTCCCGGGATCTAGTCCCACATCGGGCTCCCTGCTCAGCGGGGAGTCTGCTTCTCCCTCTGACCCCGCCCCCATGCTCTCTCTCTCATTCTCTCTCTCAAATAAATAAATAAAATCTTAAAAAAAAAGAAAGAAACTTTATAAATGGTAGCAAGTTGATATCACCACTTTACGTAGGATGCCATATAGCTATTGAGTGGTAAATCCAGGGTTAAAAGTCGGGTCTAGCCTGGCTTTAAAACTTTGGTTGATAGCCCCTGATGCCCTTTGACTACCTCAAATGGCCGCAGTGGCTCTCACGATACCAATGAAGGGCTGGGCAGTTGACTATAATATTAGGGTCCAGATATTTATCCCATTGTGAACTTTTTCTAGGTCTTCTAGGTTTTGTGTTACTTTGCCAAGTGAAAGACTAGAAATTTAGAGCATAAACAGAACTGACCAGGGGCATAAGAACTCTCTAATCAGATGGAAAGAAAAAGGCAAAACTGAGTGAAAACAAAGAAAGGTTGAGAGTATTTAGGGTATAAGAAATTAATGAATTAACCAGGTCTAATGTTTTATTGTTTTTTTTTTTTAAAGATTTTTTTATTTATTTGACAGAGAGAGACACAGCAAGAGAGGGAACACAAGCACGGGGAGTGCGAGAGGGAGAAGCAGGCTTCCCGTGGAGCAGGGAGCCCGATGCTGGGCTCGATCCCAGGACCCTGGGATCATGGCCTGAGCCGAAGGCAGACGCTTAATGACTGAGCCACCCAGGCACCCCTGTTTTATTGGTTTTGATAGTGGAAAAGCAGTATGTAAAAACACATGATATGGAAAATGCCCTTTATGATAGAATTCGCCAAAATTCCAATGAAGTAAGTCATCTGAAAGTGCTCTAAGAGCATAAAACACCCCACAATTGTGAGAGATCCTTTGTGCAAGGAGAAACCTTTATTTATATATTTTTTAAAGATTTTATTTATTTGAGAGAGAGAGCGTGCAAGTGCATGAGAGAACAAGCACGAGCGGGGTGAAAGGCAGAGGGAGAAGCAGGCTCCCCCTGAGCAGGGAGCCCCACGTGGGGCTCCATCCCAGGACTCAGGGATCATGACCAGAGCCAAAGGCAGATGCTTAACCAACTGAGCCACCCAGGTGCCCCAAGGGGAAACCTTTATCAGAGAAACTTGAAACATCCTTATGTTTGCCTCTCCTTCAAGAACTAGAGCAGGTTTAACAGTTGCTCCTTGATGAAGAAACAGCTCATGCTTCTTTTCTCAGTTTGGCAGGTAGAGAACAAAATTAACCTTGAGGAGAAGAAACTCTCTGGGACTATATGAGGCTCCATTACTGTATTCTGAATTGTGGCCAAGAAGGTTGGGTAGCACTTTTCAAACTATTTTTAGAAAAATACATAACGAGCGCGATAAAGTTGTATAATCTAAATTAAACATTAATGGCATGCCTGGGGACTTTGTACCATGAAAATATTTTTACTTAAAAAAATCAATTTTTATTTTATCTCTTATAAATATTCACTCTCCTTCCACTAAATTTCTTAGTGCCCTATCAAACCCTCCCCTGACACTTCTCATTCTTTTCCTCTCCAATCTTAACATCTCTCACCGTACTTAGGAGAAACGGTTTTTTTGCTGTTCCTTCTCTGATTCTTTGAGGTGTCTGATCAAATACTTTTCTGAGTCTGAGTGCACATTGTGCCTTCTTCTTTTTATTCTACCCTTCTCCTTGTTCCTTTATTCCTATCCCTACCTCCTTAGAACTTCAAGTTCCCACTACAATTTCAAATATAGTATATTTTGCTGTTCCTTCTACAAGAGAGTTTAAATGCCTCTAATTACACCGTTTTCCCCATTCTTCCTCTCTTTTGCAATTTAGATGAAGCCTAGCAGTACCATTTACTTGATTCTGTTCTCTGATTTGTCATGTCATGTTGATGGATTTCATTTTACATGAGTCTTGCTTAAATGGTGTCCCAGCACCCCATCTGTGTCTGAAAGAACTGCTTCACAGGCAAAGCAAAAGGGCCACAGAGCTGTAGCCACAATGGGCTTTCCTATTCAAACAGTGCCAGGTTGCTATTCAACTCTTGGTTGGAAAATAAGTTTCAGTTTCATTTGCCTGAAAAGATCCCTTCTATTTAGTCAGATTGGCAAGGTCTTGTTTTAATCTGGACATGGTCACAAATGAAAATTACTATAACTATATTTCCATGGGTCTAGACTAGTATTCTTGAAATAAAGTGGGGTCTGTGCAACTTCCTTGGACAATTCTTGGACATCCTCATTCATTCCTTCCTTCCTTCCTTCCTTCATTTATTTAGAGAGTGAGCCAGGGGGAGGGGCAGAAGGCAAGGGAGAGAGAGAATCTTGAGTAGGCTCCATGCCCAGCACAGAGCCCAGTGCAGGGCTTGATCTCAGGACTGAGATCACAACCTGAGCTGAAATCAAGAGTTGGATGCTTAACCGACTGAGCCACCCAGGTGCCCCTTCTCCTTATGCTTGACAACTACCTGAGAAGTTGTGTTGAGAGAAGAATAACACATGTATGTGGCAGGACAGTATTTTGAACATTAACTTACGTTTTCCTCTTTTCCCATCCATTCTTTCCATCTTTCCTGTTAGCCCTATCCCTTCCCTGACACTCACCCTTTAGGCTACTAATTCTTTTTTTTTTTTTTTTAAGATTATTTATTTATTTATTTGACAGAGACAGAGAGAGAGCACAGATAGGCAGAGCGGCAGGCAGAGGGAGAGGGAGAAGCAGGCTCTCTGTGGAGCAGGGAGCCTGCTGCAGGGCTCAATCCCAGCACCCGGGGATCCTGACCTGAGCCGAAGGCAGATGCTTAACGACTGAGCCACCCAGGAGCCCTAGGCTACTAATTCTTTTGCCTTTATTGCGTCAAGAAAAGAATGGAAGCAAACACAGATTTTTGGGTTGTTTTTGTTTCTTGGGTTTTTTTAGTTAGAAAAGTAGACTTTGAAACTCTAAGCAGGAAAGAGTTTGAGTCTGTGAAGGTAGAAGATTAAGCTTTTGAAATTTCAAAGCCAATGCCTTAAAGGACTCAAGGCTTGGACTGTGTATAATATGTCAGAGCCAGACTTTTCTGCCTTTTGAGACTAGCAAGGGTCTGGATCCAGGAGAGCCAGTGAGGAAGCCAGTGGTGGTTTCAGAGATGTACACTTTCTGCCCGAGAGCAGAGGGAACATGAGCCTCCCAGGCTAAGGTAAAAGCAGTGGGATCCCAGAGTTCCGTTCCCCCGCCAATAAGGAGCAGAAAGCAGAAGGAATGACTGGGAGAGCACCAGGGCTCCTGAGCCTGAGGCACCTCCCTAGCACAATTCTAGGGAGTGAGTGGGAAGTGGTGAGAGGAGAAAATCCTGACTTAGCTGATGCCACATCTCTACCACTTGGTGGCATTTAAGGTCACATATAGGAAAAGAAAGTTAAACAGTTCTTGTACATTTATTTTCATGGCCTGAAATTCACACACACTACTCAGTGGGAACAGATCTGAGTTCAGGTCAGGAGTCTCTTGAAGCCCTGTGTGCCACTGGGCAGTTACTCGGCTTTTGGGAACCGTGGGTTCCTCATCATTAAAACGAGGATGTTAATATTAGTTGAATGTAAGCAACAGGCATTTTTGCAGGTCAAAATTGTTAAAAATCAGCAATTTCCTATGATACAACCTAATAACTACTTCACAGACATAAGAAAAAAATTAAATAGAATAATGTTCTAGTACTGTCCCTTGTGTTTAGTAAGTGCTTAATAAATATGTGATTTATAAAAAGATATGTAAATAAAACCCTGTGATCTAATGGTCATAGCGTAATCTGAGCTTAAAATATCTGCTCCATACTACACAGAATATGAAATGCCTATTAGGAGTTCTCTTTCTTCTCCTTCGATCCTCTTGCCCTTCTTCCTCCTCCTCCTCCCCTCCTCCCCCTTCTCCTGTTGCTTCTTCTCCTCCTCTTCCCCCTCCTCCTCCTTTTTCTCCTCTTCCTTCTCCTTCTCCTCCTTCTCTTCTTCTTCCTCCTTTTCCCCTTCCTTCTTCTAAAAGTCTAATTCTTAATCTCTTTCTTCTTTATGCAGTTTAATTTTTTAAAGAGTTAATATGTTTTCATGGTTCAAACACCAAAAGAAATACAGTGAAACATCTCCCATCACATCACCGCCCTCCATCTATCTAGGGTATTATTTCTTGTGTATTTTCCTGATGGTAAACACATGTAAAAAAGTGAGCATTGTTGTGTGTGTTAGAATTCTAAGATAGCTTTAAAAGTATCTGTATTTATATGTATATGAACGTATGTATGTATATACGTACACATGTTTTAGCTGTAGTCCAAGCCTATCATCTAATGAATAAGAAGCTGAGGCCCACAGAAATCCTGCCTTTTTGCCCGAAGTCACTCAGAGAATCAGTAGTAGGGCTCGAACATTAATTATACTTATACACCACTCTACAAGGTCTCACATTACAAATATGAACCTTAAATGTAAATAACCTATTTTGTTAGACAAATAGAGCCTTTTTTTTTCTTTTGACTTATGGGTCATGGAAGCCAGATTAAAGTACCTCACTATTCTTGACTTCCATGTTTGGAAATTCTCCTACTCAATAAAAATTTTTTTGTAACCCCAAAATCAATACCCATGACACTTTCATGCTCATTCCCAGACATGAACAGAGTGGCAAAATTTGAGTTGCTGACTATGCATGTTCCCAGCTAAGGTCCAACAAGGGGATTCTTTGCCTTCTGATTCTGTAAATAAACATCCCTTTTGTGGTCTATCTACTGCTAATTTTTTGCATTTTTGTGCTTTTTGCGGTTGATTTTGCTGTTTAAAATGGCCCCCAAGCAGAGTGCTGATGTGCTGCCGGCTGGTCCTAAGTGCAAGAAATCTGTGATGTGCCTGAAGGAGAAAAGAGTTAGACAAGCTTCATTCAGGCAGGAGTTGCAGTGTTGCTGGCCATGAGTTTAATATTCATGAATCAGCAATGTATATTAAGGAATGTGCCTTTAAACAGAAGCACATATAAAATAAGATTATGTATTTGGTTGACAAAAATATTGTGAGCAGAGCCTCATAGGAACCTAACCCTGTATTTCCCTTAGGAGCAATGGCTCAGTACTTGCTAATTCCATGGTGGCAGAGACTATACAATATAGATCCTGTGACTATTAAGAATCAGCTGTGTATTAGAGCACAACACATAAAGCTTTCCTATCTTACTTTTTAGTTCTTAGTGTCAGTTTAAGTTTTTCTTAAATATGATAGCTGTGCCATCATATCCCACAATTTTGAGCCTAAAAAAGATAAATTTTCTATTGCAGTGCAAACATGGCTTTTAAATGGTAGGGGTAGAGGCATTATAGGAGGGCACAGACTTAAAAGAAAGCCACTGCTGCTTCGAGTGGTTCAAATATCTTGCCAATTTCATAGATCTTGTACCATTTATGAAATAAATAATGTGGCAGTAGCTACCAAGTTTACAGTTCCGTCAGCAGTGTTTATGTTTTTTGTTAGTGTTAAAGAAGTTTACAGTAATCTTCAGTAAGAAATTATGAGTGCATATCATTCTCTCAATAACATGTAATCTAACCTTATTTTGCCAATAATAGAAAATGCAGTTCTTTTATTAATTACAATGAAAACCAAGGGCTGCTTAGCAAGTTTTTACTTATAACCCCAAGTGTTGCTACCATTCACATTACAGTGAGGAATGGGTATATCCTTGTGATTTGATAAAAGGTACATATTTCCAGAAGGGACAGCATATTAAACTTTATTGCTCTCTTATTGCTGCTTCATATCCTTTTGGACTGTTATACTTTATAAATAGACAAAGACAATTCTACTGAATTATACTTCAATATGAATGAGTTTTACCAAATGGGCTCCCGACCTAAATTCTACCAGAAGACTGTGGTGGAAAGAAATGGGTAGGTGGGCATGGGAAGAAAGGTTCAGCAAGAGACAATGAGCTAATCTGTGTAAATGACCAGTTAGAGGTTGAGCTGTGTCCCTCTCAACAAGATTTGCTGAAGTCTTAACCCCTAGTACCTCAGAATGTGACTTTATTTATAGATAGGGTCTGTGCCGAGGTGATTGAGTTAAAATGAGATCATCAGGGTAAGCACTAATCCAAAATGACTGCTGTCCTGACGAGAGAGAAATTGGGGTGGAGAGAGACACACACACACAAGGAGAATGCTAGGAAGAGATCAGGATGATGCTTCTGCAAGCCAAGGAACATGGAAGATCGCCAGCAAACCACCAGAAGTGAGGAGAGAGGCCTGGTACACATTCTTCCCCCCAGCCCTCAGAAGGGAGCCACCCTGCCCACAGCTTGGTCTTGGACTTCCAGCCTCCAGAGCTGTGAGACAGTAAATTTCTGTTGTTTAAGTACATCCACCCCTCCCCCTGGTTTGTGTACTTTGCTACAGCAGTCCCAGGAAACTAACACATGGCCCATCACTCCTTGGAGAATAAAACTAGTCCCTTATGGGGCTTCCAGTTTGGCTTCATCTCAACAAAACCAGAAACAGATTTGCTTGGGAGCTAGACCTGATGAACCGAATCCTGCTCAAGATCATGAAACCACAGCCTCAACCTTGCATGGAGCACAAAATCTGATTTCAAAACCTATCTCAAAGGATGGCTCACCCCCAGGCCCTTTAGGTCACTGACAACTGTCTTAGACTCTCGCATCCAATGAAGCTTGACGGCCTTTGTGTCATGGGAAGTTCAAATTAATGCAGAGAGAGAAAGAGTGTCTGGGAAGAGCTGCAGGGGACTTTAGCAAGGTCTTCATTGTTATTTAACGGTAACAGTGTAAATGCGTCTTGATTCCTACCCTGGGTGCTGATTACTTCTTTCTTTCTTTTGTGCAGGCAACTCTACTTGGAACTATTTCGGGCTCAGAGTGGGCATGATTCTTTGTTCACTCTGCTCCATTCCCCGAGGTTTCCCTATTGATGGGAGATTACTAATGAATGAAGATAAGAACTAAGTCAAAGTGGCTTTAAAAAAATTAAATAACTGTTTCCATTGTGTTATATATTTCAACAACACATTTGTTAGTTATTTTATATCTCTGCTGGACATTTTGGGATGTGAGCCTTGCAGTACCTACATAAATTCTTCTGTGATGATAATTATTTTGTTCTTTGCCTAACCACTTTCCAGGTATTGTGTCCTCAGGGTATGAGATGGGGTCCAACCAGAAATCAGAGCCCAAATGAGGTAGTTCAGTTGAGGGAATTTAACACCAGGAACTAGTTACAAAGGTGTTGGAAGGATTGGAAAACCAAATTGGGGAAGGATGGGCACCCCAGCGAGTAGCCATAGCAGGAAGCCTCTCCTATCCATCCCTAGGGTCAACAGAGTCCTGGAGCCATTGATGCTGGCTGGACCTGGAATGGGAATCATAGAGAGGCAGCCACTGTGGGAGAAGCTCCCTGAATCAGAGAGGAGAAATACCTTGGTTTCTCCTCTTCTTCTGCCAGTGCTCCTACTTCGTCTTTTTATCTTTCATTGTCCTAATTTCTTTGTGGCATAGGCAGTGAGCCTAGCAAATGGAGTTGGCAGGAACCAACTTCCTTCAATATAGCTAGAACAAGAGAAGAGCAAGGATCTAGCACACTCATACCGAAAATGGTAAGTTGAGAAGCATAAAACAACCTCCTGGAGATCAGGGGAAACAGGAAGTTACAGATTTTCACAATAATGAGGCTCTATAAAGTACATTTACACACACTGGGAAATAATAAAGGGTTAATAGGCTTAGAGAGGTACAATTCGGTCTGTAAAAATTTAGTACAAATACCCAGTTTGAAATGTAGGCATTAGAATCCAAAAAATACTTTTTTTTTTTTTTTTAAGATTTTATTTATTCATATGAGAGAGAGAAAGACAGAGAGAGAGTACGAGTAGTGGGGAGAGACAGAGAGAGAGGAAGAAGCAGACTCCCCAGCAAGCTGGGTACCCAACGTGGGGCTTGATCCCAGGACCTGGAGATCATGACCTGAGCTGAAGGTGGATGCCATCCAGGCGCCCCCCAAAAACACTTTTCTTAATTTTTGCTGATATCTTTGCTATTTTAGATTTTTTGGTTATCTGAAGTTAATTCCCACATCTGCTTGGAAATTGCACTTTGAAATTGCTGATATTAACTTGCTTACTTGTCATTGCTTTTTCTCATGACAGTAGATTATAAAGAAAAGTAACTATTTGAGTTTCCTGTCTATTTGAAACTCTGTAAGTAAGATGTTCCTGTTTAGGGGCGCCTGGGTGGCTCAGTCATTAAGCGTCTGCCTTCAGCTCAGGTCATGATCCCGGGGTCCTGGGGTCGAGCCCCATGTCCGGCTCCCTGCTCAGCGGGAGGCCTGCTTCTTCCTCTCCCACTCCCCCTGCTTGTGGTCCCTCTCTCACTGTCTCTCTCTCTGTCAAAAGATAGATAAAATCTGTTCCTGTTTAGTACTCAGTGGGCACTTATCTGCAATAAGGAAGGCAAAAATAATAGGGAATAAACAAAAAAGGAATGATCTAATCAATGAACAGAATGAAAGCATATACTTTCAAGTTAGCCTTACATTTTCTGTCCTATTATTTATTTTGCATGGCAGTGACTCCTTGGGGACTCTTATTTATTTATTTATTATCTTATTTATTCCATGTAGCACCATATGAGAAAAAGATTGATACCTTAAAGTGATCTACTTAAAAATAATCTCTGTAGATCCATATGCACTTAAATTGAATTGAAAATTACTCCTTGTCTTTAATTAATTAGCTTAAAAGTTTCAAAAAGTAATTTTTTTTATTAATCAAGCTCTTTTTGGTAGAATTTAAATATCTGTGGCAGATGCCTGGTTCACTAATTACACATGCATCTTGCAATAATTAATGTTTGGAAGAAAGCACTGTATCTGGCATACTCTTATTCATCATAAAAATGTGCATTTTGGAAAGTAATAAAGGAAGCATGTAAAATTATAGAAACATAAGTTTCTATAACCACACACACACACACACACACACACACACACACACACACACGAGGCCCTAAGACTATACAGATAAAATGAGGCTGCTGTAGCTGTAATTACCTAGGTAATTAATAAAGTTCATTCACCTAGAAACACGAACATCAAGTATGTGCGGACACTAGGGTAGGCTCTGAGAACATACAGTCACATAATCCCTGGCTTCAGTTTATAAACGAGAGAGAAAGCCTAAGTAGCTACTAGAGGGGCTGTGAGAAATGACTACTGGCAGGGACCCCACGTAGCATAAAGAAAGGAGGTATCCCCCGGTGGAGATCATTAGCAAGTTTTCAAACTCAGATCCGAGCCTCTGGATCGTGGACAGCCCAATGCCAAGCCTTGGCTTCCTGCCCGTGCCAAGCTCCAGCCTGGTCTCCCACCTTGAGCTAACATCCCCTTGCTGTACACACAGCTGCGCCTCCTTGCTAGCCTCTTACTTCCAGTTCTCAAGGGCACCCCTCATAAATTAGATTCCACCCCCATCCGCCCACACACACCGCTTCCCACATCAAACAGATCGTTAGGCCCATGCGTTACATTTCTCGGAAATATCTCTGAGTTGTACCTCCTTTGCACCCCCACGGCCTCGGCTGTAGTGTGGGTGCTAGCCATTTCTTAATTTGTTCATTCACAACGATCTCCTATCTGGTCTCTCCATCTCCTGTTTTGACCTGCTGTACTGCAACTTTCCACTGGCAAGGAACTATCTTTCCAAAACATGTTCTCTTTCCCAGTACCCTCTGGAGGATCCCCGTTGTCTACATACAGTAGTTCTCAAACTTGCACGTGTTCCAGAATCACACAGGGAACTTGCTTAAAACACAGATTCTTCCTTAACCCAAACTTCCAGAAGTGGTGCCTGGGCAATCTGTCTTTTTAACAAGCTCTCCAGATGGCTCTTTGCTGTCAGCTGGGTCCTAGTTTGGGAACCAGGGTTTTGGAACTGCAAGATCAGGTCCAAACTTAGCACACGAAGTCATTCACCTTGACCCTGACCCTGTACACAGCTTATACCACAGCCGCAATTCTATCCCGTTTCTTAAACTCCCACAGTTCCTTTAAGCTTTTGTGTCGCTGCACATGTCATTCTCTCCAGAATTGCCTGTCACCTGCTTTACCCTGGCAAGAATGCCCGACACCTTCTTTTTTGAAGCATTGCCTGGTCTCTCAGTGAGTTATGGGTCCTCCTCTGCTTCTAAAGTCCTGTACAAATCCCTTTTCACGGTGTACTTTAACGTTTATTTGTCTGTTTCCCTACCTGCACCTTGACTTCTTCAAGGGGTGAGGCTGCGAATTACTCATCTCTTTAATCTTATGTCCAGCCCTGTTCCTGGTTCGTAACTGGCCCATAAGTAAATGAACGAATGGATAAATGAATGAGCAGAGTTCTAGTTACACTGTGATAAAAATTAGCTATGTATGAGGCCATTACTCTTTATGAACTGAATAATTATATGCCTTCCACTGGAATACGATTAAGTGAAGTTAGCACAAGCTCATCAGCATTAGAGATGAAATGGAAACCAAAATAAACAAATGCTACTGCAAAACCATAATGATTGCTTTCCCAGTGCAAGATTGAGGGAATAATTAAGCATTTAAATTAATATAATGTTTGGCACATGTCTGACATCTTAATTTTTCATTTGCCTTTGTGTTCATTTGTGGACTGACAATATAGACATATACATGCCATACATTTTTTTTTTTTTTTTTGCAAAATAAGTATTTTTCAGTGTATTTCCGTTTTTGTTTTTGTTTTTGTTTTTTTTCTGGTCTTGCAATATCCTCTTCTAGAGGGCTGGTAGTATTTTTTTTTTTTTTTAATGAAAATACTATGAGCCCCCAATGACTAAGCAAGAAATTAGCACTTAATTGCATCAGTTTACAATTAAATTCAGTTACAAATTTAATAGACTTTGTTTTTGCTTGCCTTATATTTATTACTTCTCTTTGGGTAATAAACACTTTTTCCCCTGTGTGACTACCTCTCCTCCACTTCCTATCCACATGCTTCTTTTTGGTGGGGTTGGTAGGGAAGAGGTAGAGTATGTGACCCAGGCTTAGCCAACTAGTCACCAGGAAGGGGCCAGGAAGGACACCCAATCCAAGCCAGCCAATGAGTGTTACTCCCCATTTCTTTGTTGGGGCCATTGAGAAAGATGTACTCTCTGTCCTGCTGTTGATAAACTGTTAGAACATAGGCCATTTTTGCCACTGTGTGAGTAATGCTGCCTGAGAATGAAGCCAACACAGTGGCAGGCAAAGCCTAAATGAAGCAAAGGCAGATTCTGATATTTTTGAGCTTTGCATCCAGAGATGCCTGAACCCATATGCCTCTCGGAATTTACACTTATTTGAAATCCACTCATTCTAAAGAAAAAAATCCCTTTTTATTTTTGAGCTGACTTGAGTTTGGCTTCTCTTATTTACTACCGTTAAGTGTCTTGACCCACTGGAAATTATGCCAAGATTTTATAGCATCATCGAATTTGTTATATTTCACAAGAATTGTTTGGATTTTCTTTCTTTCTTTTTTTTTTTTTTTTTTAAGATTTTATTTATTTATTTGACAGAAGGAGAGAAAGCAGGGGGAGAGGGAGGAGCAGGCTCCCTGCTGAGCAGAGGGCCAGAGATGGGGCTCAATCTCAGGACTCTGGGATCAGAACCCGAGCCGAAGGCAGACACTTAACCAACTGAGCCACCCAGGTGCCCCAATTGTTTAGATTTTTCTATATAGCTTTTATCCTCTATGAATCTCTAGAGATATATTTAAGTAGAGGTACACTCTACTAGTTTGTTGTGAGATCTTAAATAAGTCACTTAATTCTGTGTTCCAGTTCCCTCATTTGCTAAAGTGGGGAGGTATACCAAGCCTCTCATGTAAAATTATTATTCTATGAGAGAAACATCAACTCGATGTTAGAGCAATTGACTACTATTTAAGGATCATAATTCCCTAGGCATAAATGCTGCGGTGGTACATGGTGTATGTCAGGGAGGGTTGGGGTTAGGGGGAGAAAGCACAAGGAGAAAGTTTGATAACTTCATTTTGGATAAACCCCAAACAGTTAAGTAATTTATTATTTTTCAGGTTGTCATTATTAGGTTCTTCTATAATTAGTGGACTTGTTCCAGAAATGTGAGAACTGTCACAGGTTGTCAAATTTACCAAAGGATGAATATAAATGTGTCTGAAAAAATGTATTCACAATTTAGTTTCTTCTCCTCAAACTGGAACCAAATGCAGTTTTAGATTGGAATAAGAAGCCCAGACATTTTTCAAATATGTGTTTTCAAGAGCATTGTAATGACTGAGAGGCAAGCAGAAAAAAAAAGCAATAAATATTTAAAAATCTGAGTTGCTCAAAAACTAGAATCAGTTTTAATAAAATAGCATAATATGTTAAGCTAAATGCAATGTACACATTGGCCACATTGTAATTTTAGAGAACTAAGAACATACTTGTTTTTATCTTTCATTGAAAAAATAATCAAGGTACCATTTCCTGGAACATTTTTTTCTCTAATTGGCAAGCATATATATGTGACCTCCAGTTCATCTACACCTAACAAAAGTCACTGTGACCTACAACGTGTGTATGTTTTCCCTCTCAAATCTATATTTTTTAGTTTTAGGTATTAATACTTAAATTAATGACTTGCTCCTAAGACAAATCGAACTTCCTCTGATTGGGTTATCCTAAAAGCTTTCTATGATTATGTTGTGACATTTGCATTGGAGTTTCAGTCTGGCTAACTTCAGCAATTTTCCTCTTATCTTATTAGACCTTTTTAAATTACAAAATTAATGTGTATTCATTGTAACAAGACAGAAAATACAGAGTTAAAGGAAAAAGTTAATAACCTCCCCCTTCAATCTCATCCCTTTTAGGTTTCCATTGTTTTCTATGCAACCTTCCGTAACGTCTCTATGTTTATACCACATATAAGTATGTACAGTGGTCCCTCTCGATCCTTGGGTGATACGTTCCAAGACTCCCAGTGGATTCCTGAAACCGTGGATAGTACTGATCCCTATATATGTTTGTCCTGTACGTACATGCCTATGATCAGGTTTAATTTATAAATTAGGCACAGTCAGAGGTTAACAATAACTAACAATAAAATAGAACAATTATAACAACATACTGTAATAAAAGTTATATGATTGTGGTCTCTCTTTCTCAAGATATCTTTTTTTTTTTAAAGATTTTTTATTTATTTTTTGACAGAGAGAGACAGCAAGAGAGGGAACACAAGCAGGGGGAGTGGGAGAGGGAGAAGCAGGCCTCCTGCAGAGCAGGGAGCCCGATGCGGGGCTTGACCCCAGGACCCCGGGATCATGATCTGAGCCGAAGGCAGACACCCAATGACTGAGCCACCCAGGCGCCCCCCTCTCTCAAGATATCTTATTGCCCTTGTTGTGATGCTGTGAGGTTATAAAATGCCTACATGATGAGGTAAGTAGGGGAATGAAACAGGTGTTGTGATGTAGTGTTAGGCTACCATTGACCTTTGAAGCTACCTCAGGTGCTTCATCTGCTTGCAGACCATGGCTGTCCCTGGGTAACTGAAACCATGGAAAGCAAGACAGAAAGGGGGGACTAAAGTGCATATACAGTAATGAGAGAAAAACTCTCTAAAGGCCTGATATACAAGGGAAGCCATTTTAGCTTTCATTCTAAGTCAACATGACTGTCCATAAACTTCGTTCAAACCCAAAGCCTGATTTATGGCCCGCCGCGCATGGATAGTACATCTGCTTTGTGAATGAGCAGCCCAATGGAAAACCGTCTTGTCCTTGAGATGTCCATCAGCGCTCCCACTGCCTGCATTCCTTTACGATAAAATTCATGATTCCTCCCTGTATGTGAATCTATCGTATGTTGAGCTTTGACAAGATGTAAAACGTATTTAATTCTGGGGGCGCCTGGGTGTCTCACATGGTTAACCGCCTGCCTTCAGCTCAGGTAATGATCCCAGGGTCCTGGGATCGAGCCCCAAATCAGGCTCCCTGCTTGGTGGGGAGCCTGCTTCTCCTTTTCTCTGCTACTCCTCCTGCTTGTGCTCTCTTGTTCTGTCAAATGAATAAATAAAATCTTTAAAAAAAAAGTATTTAACTGTGTTAAAAACTGTTCATTCTCCGGAGCACTTTCTTCCCTGTGAAGAGCGTGTTTCCTGGGCAGCTGTCCTAACTTGGGCTCAAATTAAACTCTCCTTCTTACTTTTAGAGATTCTTAAAGGTTTGTTCATTTTGCATCAATAGAGCTTGCCTTCCTTTCTCCCTCTCTTATTCCTCTCCTTTTTTTATTTTTCCAAATATTAGATCACACTACAGATCAAAGGTCACAAACTGGTGGCCTACAGCCTAGATAGAGCAAAGAAAATGTTTTGTTCGCAAAACATTGTGGAATATTTAATATGAAAAACTGGAAGATCTGGCTCCACATGCCTACATGGCAATGATATTACTGATGCTGCATGGGCTTTCCAATTTAACGTGGTCCTCTCCATTCCCTATTGCTCACCCACTAATCACCTGTAAGCATTTGAGTTTATATCCTTCTGATATTAAGCCATACCAGTTGCTCAGTAACAATTTGCTTTTTGTATTTAGCATTGTATCATGGCATTATCAATCAGGATTAGATTCAGCTGCATATAAAAGAAATACCAAATTATGGTGGCTTAACCACTAAGGGTTTATTTTTCTCTTACGTAAAATAAGTCTGAAGGTGGGTGGTCAAGGGCTAATATGGCACTTCAGGGCAATATGGGACCTGAGCTCCTTCCATTTTTTTCTGCTCCATTTTCCTTAGGACATGGCTTCTAGTCTCAAGGTCAGTTAATTATCCATAGTGGCTGAAGAGCTCCATGTACTTTATCCATGTTGTAGGCAGAAGAAAAGTAAAGGGAAAAAAATTGGTATTCTGAGTAAACCCTTTTTAAAGTTATTTTCTAGAAACTCCACTCAACTACTTCTACTTATATCTCACTGGCCACAACTTGATGGCACTGCCACAACCTGGTGCAAATGAGATTGAGAAATGTCGCCTTTTGGCGGGCACATAGGTACCCGAGTAAAATCCAGGTATTGTTATCAAGGAGAAAACAAAAATATCAATCTCTGCTACATTTCCCTGCAGGTTATTACTGACATATGAAAGAAATTGTGAATGCCTCTCAAGACCCAAGCTCCCCTTCTTCTATGTTAAAAGAAACCTGAGATTTATCTGGTCAGAGAGGCACTTGAAGAATGTATTTCTAAATCTCCAAATTTTAAAATAAATCTTTTTTTTTTTTTAGATTTTATTTATTTATTTGAGAGAGAGAGACAGTGAGAGAGGGAACACAAGCAGGGGGAGTGGGAGAGGGAGAAGCAGGCTCCCCGCTGAGCCAGGAGTCCGATGCAGGGCTCGATCCCAGGTCCCTGGGATCATGACCTGATCATGATCAGACACTTAACTGACTGAGCCACCCAGGTGCCCCTAAAATAGTTCTTCATGATCATAATCTTCTCTCTCTTCTGTTACAGTACTTTTATTTTTTTAGGATTTGCCAAAATGGGATTCCTAAGACTAATATGTACTAATACATAGAAATAAATGAATTGGTATCGATAGCTAACTTTGTAGGAGGTAGGGCAATTCACATTCTCAGGAACAGTGTACAGTGCATGTACATTTCTATACACTTATCAGCACTGGATATTTTTTTCTCATTTTATTTTTTAAAAGGTTTTATTTATTTATCTGAGAGAGAGAGAGAGAGAGAGAGAGAGAGCACTTGCACATGCGCACAAGTGTGAGGGAAGGGGCAAAAGGAGAGGGAGAAGCAGACTCCCCGCTGAGCAGGGAGCCCGGGTTCAGGGTTCATCCCAGGACCCTGAGATCATGACCTGAGCCGAAGGCACCCGCCTAACTGAGGGAGCCACCCAGGTGCCCCTTTTATCTCATTGTAAATGTTGTGAATGATGGGTTAAAAATGGTATCATTGTTTAATTTGTATTTCCCTTACTACCAGCAATGAAAAGCTTCTTTTTCTATGTCAATTGCCCATTTTAATGATCCTACTCCTCTGTAGGGAGTTTGTGTTAATGGTCTTTGCCAATGTTTCTGTTGGATTATTTGCACTTCTTAAAATTCTTTTTAACTCTTAGAATACTAACTTTTGTTATATTTAATATAAATATTTTTTAATCTATAATTTCTAAAAAAAACTTTAGTCAATGAAAATCCAATTGTTTATGTAACCAAATCTTTCTCTTTTTTTTTTAAAGATTTTATTTATTTATTTGACAGAGAGAGAGACACAGCGAGAGAGGGAACACAAGCAGGGGGAGTGGGAGAGGGAGAAGCAGGCTTCCCGCGGAGCAGGGAGCCCGATGCGGGGCTTGATCCCAGGGCCCTGGGATCATGACCTGAGCAGAAGGCAGACGCTTAACGACTGAGCCACCCAGATGGCCCCCAAATCTTTCCATTAATGGCTATGGGTCTCTAATTAAGAAAGTCTCCCCCACTTTGAGATTATACAAATATTTTCCCCAATTTTCTTCCAATATATTTAAGGTCTTATTTTTGCTATTCAACTCATTCATTCAATTGATATTTGTTGTGCACTTATTATGAGCCAGTTCCTTTTCAAATTTTAGAGGGCACGTTTTCTAGTTGGGAGAGATAATAAGCAAATAAATCAATATATAAGTAAGGCATTTCACTAGAAAATTAAAACATGGTGACATGCGGGAGTGAGACAGGCTCCTTCAGAATAGGTGGTCAGGAAAGGCTGTCCTGAGCAAGTAAGATTTAAATGGATTCTGCAATAACTAATGATTAGGGCAGAAGTCCAAGGAAAAGATGCAGGTAGAGATGGCCTCGGTGTGTGTGAAGAAGAGCAAGAAGGCTGATGTGGCTAACTCATGAGGGACAGCAGAAGTTGGAAAGGGAGGCAGGCACCAGAATACGACGGGCTTAGCAGACTACCACGAGGAATATGGATTTTACTCTATACTGCAGATTTGTAGTCCATCTGGAACTTGTGTTTATATGTAATATGATGTGTGTGGGTGGGCGGCGGTTGGGAATCTAACCTGTATTTTCTTTCATATTGATTTACATGTTAAATAAATTATTCATTTTTTGTAGTAGTGAGGGAAACGAGACAGTGATAGATCCCACAGCATCTCACCTCATTTCAAACACTGTACAGATATTATTATTATATGAAATATATTTTCAATTGAAATCAAGCATATAATGAGTATAACATTTTTTATCCCAGGGATGTGGCCATTGAGTAAAATCCTTCCAGAACTTCTTTTTAGAAGTTCACGGGCAGCAGCGGCTGGTAAGTCACTTATGAAAACCAGTTTTATTACTTTATAGTCACACAAAGCTGTTGATCAAAAAACATAGCTCTTGTTAATCAGCCATTTTATTCACTGGACGTGGGCTCTGAAAAAAGTGACTTTAGACCAATTCCAAAAATCAAATCTACCCACAAAAGGCCAAGATTTGCCACCAACGGAGACATTTAAGAGAATGTGCCATGGGCTCTGAAGGCAAGTCTGTAAGAGACCTTCTAAAAATATTCTGCACAATGGTAGTACTAAAAGGGTAAACACATAGGCCCCAAGATAACTTCTGTGATGAGGAGGACACATTTTTGGATGTTTAAGTCTGTATGTTTAGGTAATAAGTAAAAGAGTCATTACTTTATAATTAAACCACAGTCCTCTTGATCTGTCCATAAGATCATTCTGTAACTTATGCTTCCTTAAAATTCAAGCTTTACAACAACCCCATAGGTTAGTTATTTCTGCAAATTTACAGATGACAATAGATTAATTTAAAGAATTCACACTCAAGGCTCTCTCTTTTTTTAAGATTTTATTTATTTATTTATTTGAGAGAGCGAGCGAGCGCATGAGCAGGAGGGTCAGAGGGAGAGGGAGAGAGAATCTCAAGCAGACTCCATGTTGAACGTTGAGCTGGACAAAGGCTTGATCTCATGACCCTGAGATCACGACCTGAGCCAAAACCAAGAGTCAGACGCTTAACCAACTGAGCTACCCAGGCTCCCCAACCCTCAAGTCTCTTGATTCTAAGTTCAGTGCTGTCTCTACACACTAAGTTAGTTGACTAAGATCACACAACTGGAGTAGGGAGAAGCCAAGGTTCACAGCCATTCCCTCTAACCACTAGGCTGCATGGACAGCTTGATCATTTATCTATCTGCCCTTAATCAATACTCTCTGTGGATCTGATTGGTCTGCTAATTTGCAAATAGTCATTCTTGTAGAAATTATGTTGATTTAAAAATAATAACATTTCCCATTTTAAAATAATGGAGATTGAGGGATATATGAATTTCTTGGACATTTAAAATCCAGAGACATTTGCTAAGTTGGCCTTAAAGCACAAATAACCTAGGAAATCTCACAGTAACTGGTAACTAGCATATCAGTCAAAATTAAACAATGCTGTGGCATTACAACTAAAGAGCCCTGAAAAGAGCTGGGCTTTGGTCTGGGTCCTGTTCCCTAGTTTCTCTAAGATACTGGAAAGTCACTTGCATTCTCTGGGCTTCTGTATCACTTAGTATTCTTAAATTTGATGTAAGTAATGAAAGCTGATTACTACCAACTTAAGCAAAAGGGGCTTTTTTGGGAGAATATTACAAGACTCACAAATGTTTGAAATGTTGGGGACCAGGCTTAGAAAGTGACAAGCACCTGGTTGATCTGAACTAAAAGGAAATCGGGGTGCTATTAGGGAAGAATGGATATGGGGCAGTCAAGCAAACCCCACCCATCCACCACTGCTTTCCTTTTCATGTCTAACAAGATCATCTTTGTGAGCTCTTCTAGCTCCGACATCCTCTGCTTCTCTGTATTTGGAGGAAGGGTACATATGCAAACAGGGTGGTGAGACATGCTCCGGCTAGATGTGCATCTGAAGGCTGCATGCTACTGAGGAAGGCTGAACCACAGCAGCACTACAGAGGTTCACCAATTTTGGCACTAGCAAGTAGGAAGTAGGAGGGGTCTTAAGAAAGCAAAGTGTTTGGGTAGACAAATTATGAGGAATAAGCACAAGTCATTTTTCTGAGTGTTAGAAGCTTCCAAAGGTTTCTAACAGTCACATTCTTTACAAAGGGCAGACTTGACTACATGAAAGAGACTATCCTAGAAGGTTTCCTCATGCCAATGAGATATAGTATCTAGCACTGACCTGAGCTGCATATTGGAATGCAATATACATGTAAATGTTAAACAGCTTCCCAAATCAAAAGTTGAAAACTGGTAGCCCGCAGGTCAGATATAGCCTGCAGAGAATTAGTTACCAACAGATAAAAATACAGATTTTCAATTTTTCTGGAACAAAGGGAAGCTCAGGCAACACTGGGTCTACATCTCTGCATAGCAAGAGTTTTCTACTGCCTTTGCTGGGGAGTGGACTCTCCATATTGCCAAAATTCCTCAGGGTTCCCTTCAGTCATAATGGCACTTGCTTGGACCCTGGGAGCATCCCAGTTCTTGACCGTTGATGTAACTACTTCTGTGACAACCAACACAAGGCCTGTGTGTGAGCAGCCATCTTGAGGATCCACCAGTGTGAGTTTCCCTGAGCGACCTGTTCAAGTTCCTAACCTCTGTTCTTGGGACCCCTTTGGTAAGATCCTTTCACTCCTGACTTACTACCGGTAATGCTGGAAACAACTATTTACCCCAACCAACCCACATGTCCCTTTTCTGTCACAGCTGATCTTCAGGCATCTTTTCTCCCAAATGACCATAAATATCTGATGTTGTAAAAGGCAGCAAAGAATCCCCATTTAGTATTTTCTAAAATGTAGGGAAAAAAACAACTATGCATCTGAACAGAGAACCACTTCTGCATGACTTCTTGTTAGACAGTCACTGAGAAAAGCCTCCCTGGAGGATTTTTATCTATTTTCTGTGAGTAGCTGTGGATGTGCTGGGCTCTAGTTGGTAATGATGATTCCCCTAAGTTGTCTGTTCTGCACATATTTGATCCCATCTGGATGTTACTGCTCACATAATTCTATCCCTGATTTATAGCACACGATGTATTATAAGACCATTCACTTTACTCTTTACTTTGTGGGGTCCATTCCCTACAAAGTAGTCACATTTCCTTGCTTAAATCTCTTTGATGGCTTCCAGGCTGCTTTTAGGCTAAACTTTAAGATTCGTGGAGAAGTATACAGATCCTTGCAGTTTGATTCTTACTTATCTCCCCGGCTCCATCTCCTATTGCATCTTCCCCGGCTCACATCACTTTGACCATTTGGGTCTTCTTTGAATTTGTGAAAGAAGCCAAGCTCTTTCCCACCTCAGGTCCTTGACTCTTGCTGTTCCCTGTTCTGGAGGGCTCCCCTTCCTCCTCCCCCTTTCCTCTATCTCCCACCTCACCTTTAAAATGTCACTTTGTCAGAGAAGCCTTACCTATATTCCACTTCTCTCCCATTCTCCCACCCTTATTCCCCATTTCTCATAGCCCCCTGCTCTCTGCAACTGCTTTTAACACAATTTATGTTTTCCCACTAAACTGAGAACTCTTAAGAGCAAGGACCTAATCTGTTTTGTGCCCAGTGACTATTCTGGGGCAGTACGGTCCCTGCCATAACTGAGTAGGTGAGCAATACTTATGTCGAATGAAAAACCCACTTTCCATACCGCAGCCCAGTCTAACAACTTACTGTTATCTTCTGTTGTGAATAAGACATCCTTTCTTAGGGAAAATATTTTTTACTTCAGCCATATAAGCAAATTGATGATTTATCAGAAGATTAGCCTGGGGGAAAGCTGTTAAACTTCTAGATTCCCCAGGTGGGGTCCCACACCATCACCTGAGAAGTTGTTGTAAATGCAAATTACCAGGCCCTTCTCCGGACCACCTAAACAGAAAACACTGGGGATGTGGCCCAGCAATCTGTTTTAACAAGCCTTCCAGGTAATTCTGATGCACATTTAAGTTTGAAAACCATTGTTCTAGGCTCTCCAGTTTTTAGCCTTTTTTTCCTAATTAATTTTTTTTGTCCTTAATTCTTGGTATAATCCTGCTGGTAAAACAGTAGAATCTTAAACTACCGCAGATGGAATCTCTGTCATCATCCAAAAGCCTTGAATAACGGCCTATTTGTGTAGAGTACATTATGTAGAACGTACCCCCAGGAGGTTTGTTTTCCTCGTGGGTACAGGCCTGCCCCTGGGGGGCCTACAATCTAGACAATGTTTTAACACTTGTTATGTGCAATGTTGTAACAATGCACAGGTGTAAATGACTAAAAACTCCGCACGAAGGCAGAAGAGCTACGGTGCAAGCCTTTGTTCACCCATCCCTCCCGACTGCTCACCCTCGGTCTGATATCGCTCTTTTCCACTCAGAAAAGCAGACTCTCCAAGTTACAAGAGGGTTGTGTGCCGCTGAGAACGTTTTCTATTAGGCCAGTTTTCCCCGGGGCACTGGAGAAGATATTCACGGCTGCGGGAGGCAGTTCCATTCCTCTCTCAACCTAGCACAGAAGTAATTGAAACCAAAAAGCCCTACCAGCTTCCGGAGAACCGGAGGCTCGAGCCGATTTCCCCGCCCCTACCCTCTGGGAAAACCCGAAGTGGACTTCCTTAACGTCGGGACGCGAGCGGCGGCCGCCGGCAGCACGTCATTGCGCATGCTCTCTCGCCCCTCCCGCTCGGAGCCGGAAGGGGGAGCGCTCGCGGCCTGGGCCTGGCCTGGCCGGGGCGGCGGCACCGGCGGCCATCTTGGCTTCCCGGGGCAAGGCGGCGTGGGGGGAAGAAGTTGTAGGGTGGGGGCAGGAGGGAGGAGGAGGGGAGAGAGAGGGGGAGGAGGCCGCGGCGGGGCAGGGCGGGGACTGCCTGCCCGCCTGGGTTGCGGAAGTGGTAGCCGCTGACCGAGCCTGCTGCTTTCTCGCTACTGCTTCGGCTTCCCGGCTCCCCCCCGGACGGAGAGGGCGACCCGGCTGTGGATGGTCAGATAGCTCCGATCTCCCGCCGCTAATCCCTGGCCCCAATCAGCACGGAGCAGACGGCGGCAGCGGCAGTAGCAGGCGAGGAGGAAGATGGCGGGACGGCTGCCGGCCTGTGTGGTGGACTGTGGCACGGGGTAAGGGGGCTGACGGGCGGGGTGTGGGGTGGGGAAACTGAGGCGGAGGTGGGAAAATGGCGGGGGAGGGTGGAGGTCGGGAGATGTGTGTTGCGGCAAGGTGCTGCCGCCGGCCGTGTCAGTCTTAGCCGCTCTGTGTTGCCAGGGGTGGGGCCCGGAGCCAGGGCCTCCCTTGTTGCCTCGCTTCACCCGTTGGGACCGGGGCGGGGGCGCGGGGCCGAGAAACCCCCTGGGAGCGGCTTGCTCCGCGCAACCCCTCCCGGCCCTTCCCCCATCGCGGTGGGCAGCGCCGCCCAAGGGGACGTGGGGCCGGTCGCCCCACCGGGGCCCACGGTGCGGTCGGGGTGGTCGCCGACCCGGCGCACCCGGCTCTCCTTTTCCTCCACGTCCCTTCCTGCCCGTGGATTTGGGGACCGAGTGGATCGAGCGCGGGGACAGCCTGGCAGAGGAGCGAGAAAAGAGAAGCGCTCCTTGTAGGTTTTGCAAGATTGCTGTGACAACACTCTGCCCAGGGTGTGGGTGGGAAAAGGGAAGAATCGGACTCTGAAAATGGGAACCTAGTCGGGGCTTTTATTTGACCACCCACCTCTTCTTCCTTTCCGACTCCGGGTCTTTTCCACCTCCTACTGCGCTTTTACCGGTGAACCAAGTCACATTTTAATTTGAGAGAGAAAGATGTCATGTGTTACTTCTCTTGCCTCAAAAAAGTCCCCCAGTGAGCAAGCGCGCTGCAACTTCCTTAGTTTTGTCAAAGCCGCTTCCTGCTTTCAGCCTTTTATACCCTTATAAGGTAGTTTTTCGTTTCCAACCTGAACACATCTTATTAGAACTTTAAAAATTAAGCATATTTCAAATAGATTGAATTACTGGTGCTAGTTATCAGTTTATGTGAACTTAAAAATATATGTATTAGTGTTTCGCGGGGAAGGAGGAAGGGAAGCACCCAGGAGAATAATTTGTGTGTGTTCATTCTGTGAAGGTATCTCAGATTGAGAAGGAAGGTACAGAACTATAAAGGGACGTGGTTGCTTCTCAAGGAGTTACCAGATCTGTAGGGTAGCCTTTTAACATGTAGACTGGCGTTAAAGTGTATAAATAGGCATTTTAGAGTTTGACACACTTTGTCTTTTCATAGAAAATACTGTCTATATTTTAATGTGGAATGGCTTCTTTATGTTACGGTGTTAGGAGTGTGTGTGTGTGTGTGTGTGTGTGTCCTGTGGGTATATATTTTTACATTTCTAATTCCCAACATAATCCAATGGGGGGGGGGCGTGGGTTATGAGAGGTAGAGTATCAGCCTATTTTCCCTCCTTTTATTATTCAGCAAACTTTTGTTGCCTAAAGGATTGTGTATGCTCCTAATTCCATTTGCTCTCTGTAAAACAGCTCTAATCTTCATGCTCAGAACTTCTGTCAGTGTGACAGTTTCTAAAATCCCAGCCATGCATGTGGAAACAACTGATTTATTAACATTTTCCTTTGGGAAACACCAGCCTAAGTTAGCCTTAGAACTTCTAAATGTATTGTTTTGATGGACAGCTTATTAAAGTTACTATTTTTTTATGCTAATTTCCTTGAGCCAGTATTTTTTTCCCTCTCTCTCAGTCTCATTGGTGAGTAGTTTCATGCTTAGGGTCAGTTTTAAAATTAGATTTGGCCCCAGTGAGAAGGAATTTTCAAGTGCATTTTGTTAAAGTGAAAAATACTGCTACATAATTAATATTTTATGTTTTAGAAACTATTGGGTTGTTAATAAAATTAGTGTAGATAATTGTAATCCTAATAAGTAACAGGGTAACAAGTAGGATGTTACTTTTTCCTCATTCTATTTTTCCTCTTTTGAAATCAGTTCTGGTTATTTTTGAGTTAGTATACTAGGTATTTCATTGAGGTTAACTGTCCTTAAGTGACCTCCTTCTGATAGGGCCACCCTGAATTTGAAACACATGCTGAGTAACCAGGAGGTGCAGGAGGGGGTTCAATCTATACTTAGGATTATTTTTGTTTTAATATTTTCAGTTATTACTACATTATTACATTTTACTTTATTGCATTAGTTTTACCTCACAAAGGTGAGGTAGTTATCTGGACACTCATGATTTAAATGGAACTGATTAGGATTCCCCATTACCTCTCACCTTTTTTAACATCTGTCAGAGCTCCATTTATTTTGGTCTTCAAAAGTTTTTTCGTCTTTTGTGTTGCCTATTAATGCAACTCCTGGAAAGTCACACCTGCAGCTTTATTAGCACATAGAAGAAGATAGCTCATTGAGATTGGGCCTGCAATAAGCGTATTTAAGGAAGGCCTTCATAGGGAGTTTTATGTTGCAGAGTACTGTGATCCCCAGATGCAAATTGTGCGCCTATAATTTGTGTGTTTCTTTGTGCTTTAGAGAATGCATTCATCTATTTGGTCTATAATTACAATTACCCACTTAATATAAGTGAAAAGCTATAACCTGAACCTGGTTGCTCATTCCATTATATAAGTTAGGAAAAAGATGACTGAAAAAAGCGGCCATCTAGGAAACTTGATGTTCTCTGATAAGAAAAGCTGTAGGAGTTAGGAAACATGCGGCTTAATCCCCAGACTTAAAGTTAGAGATCCTCCAGCAAAGATCCTTTATCTCAACATAAGATAAATAATCACCTAAGCTCAGGGCATAAAAGAAAATAACTCCTTTGGAAAAGAATTTAGAAAGAACTATTTCTTTAATACTGAGTGATATCATATCTACACACTTTTTTGATTTGCATTAGAATAGTACTGTAGAAAAAAAATTTGGGTAGAGATTTTCATTGATAGAACTGGTTGCTTTAGAACTAAATTAAGGAACTCAAATCTGCTACCAGTGGTGAGGGAAACTTTTTTTTCAAAAGCTATTTTATAACATTGTTACACTTGCAAATTTTAAGAGGATCCTAAATTATTTTTTGCATGTTTTCACTCATTTCTTCAGCGTTCAGGCCAAATAAAGGAACTCCTTATATACATTTTATGCTATAGCTTGATTACAGAACTTTACATTGTTAAATTTCCTTTTCCCCTTTATGTCTTTCTTTTTTACCTGATCAATACTGCTTTGGTAAATTATTTCCATTATGATAGCAGAGGTTAATACGGCCTTATTGTAGAGCTATATATTGGTATCTAGATATATTCAGATTTAGAATGAATTCAGGAATTTCCGTAATCAACTTAAGCTTCCTAGCATAATTTTAAAATGTAAGCATAAATATTTTGTTGGAGTCAGTGGATGGGGAGCTTATATAATTCATACTGTGGTCACATTCTAGCAATTAGTATAGATAGGATGATCTTCTTTGAGAACCAATGGGGAAGGGCTGAGTGGGTGGGGGAAAACATAAATGGGAAGTTCATGTTTCCTATGTGAATTCTGAACATAATATTTAATAATAACACTATTTCTCCAGCCATCTCCAAGGGCAGAAACATTTATAGTATCTTGTTACCAAAAAACACTGCAATTCTTATTCCTTTAGGGGTCATGTTTTGCATGCCCTTTGAAGTAAGTGTAACAGGCTCCTTCCTGTTGAGAAGTCACTTTTTTTTAGCATCTTTTTTTTTTAAGTTTAAATTCAATAAGCCAAGGTACAGTACATCATTAGTTTTTGATATTATGTTCAGTTATTCATTAGTTTAATATAACACCCAGTGAGGGTTGCAGAAAGGGAGATGGGTCGGGGGGGATGGCATATCTGGGTGATGGGAATTAAAGTCACTTTCTTACTTAGACTTACCTAAAGTCTTTCTGCTTTCCTTTCCCACCAGTCTCTTTCCCTCCATGCACATTTTGTGTTGAAATATTGACTTTGGGTTGTGTATATATATGTAATCTAATGAACTTTACAGCCTAATTGTAAAACACAGTTGAGCACAGAATGGGAAGCTCCACTAGTGGAGGACTGCTGGTCAGGATTTTTATTTATCTTATTTAGTTTTGTGACTGTCATTTTTACCCCATTTTACAAGTGAGCAAACAGGATTAGAGAAATTTAAATTACCTTTTTAGTGGCATGTAGTTAGCAGGTGGTAAGAGTTGCTATTTGGACTTGAGCTTTTCTGTTTTGAAGCCCTGTGTTCTATTACACTGTGGGCATTCCTGAGCCCCTTATCAGAACTATGCACGTTTCTTTGTTTTTGTTAGTAAGGTTAATTCTCTTCTTGTTTAAAATATTGTTATAAATCCTAGCCTTATGCATTTGATTTAATGAAATAGAGAAACCATTCTTGTGGAAATCTTTCAGATTTGAGATACATACATACGTATATATACGTATGTATATGTACATATGTGTATATATACATATATGTGTGTGTATGTATATGTGGATATGTGAATTCCTAGCTTATTTCCTTGTCACTTTGCTTAAATTGAAATTCTGGAAGAAGTTTACTCTCTACATTTTGTTTAATCAGGAAATACTAACAGCTGATATTTATTAAGAATTACATGTCAGACCCAGTGCTAAATGCTTTATTATCTCATTTACTTTTCACATCAACCTGAGAATTATTTCTGTTTTAAAGAAAAATTTAGGGTTTAGAAGAAGTTAAACTATATGCCCAAGGTATTACAACAAATAAATGTGGTACAGCCCCTACTCTATATAATAGTCTCCTTACATAGAGGATGAGCCTTTGACAAATCATTTAGATATTTTTTTGAGAGAATTCATTTATGATGTTTTAAAGGCAGAAAGCAGTGTTAGTAATTTAAGAATTACTTGCACACATAGAAAAAGTGGTATTGCCAAATCAAGGCTTACTATATACTTGGCGGCCGGTCAGACACTCTTGGAATTATAATGAAAATGTATAATACAGTCTGCTCTCAAGAATCTTAATGAGATAAGAGCTAAAAATTATTTTAAAAAATTAGGATGATAAAAGACTGAACTTTATCAAATGTTAAGATATTTACTTGTGTTATAGTAATAGCTGCTCTGTAGGTTGTAAGAAAGATTATTGTGGTCAGGAAGAGTCAAGGAAGTTGCAGGGAAGGTAGGGTATGCGCTCTCCTTTTAAGGATTTGGATATATACAGGAGAAGGGAAAGCATATACAGCAGAAAGAGGAGAGTAGCTGCTTCTTGTGTTTAGCCCTGTTAGCATACATTGCACCACCCCCTTCCATTCGAATTGAGGACCATGTAATAATGCACATCTAGATTATGTGATGTGAAGGGGAACTAACATTTATTGAGCACTTACAGCAGAACTTTGATTCAAAATATTTTTACTTGATAGGAAATAAAAATCCTTTACAAGAGGAGTTAAATGTTGTAAATAGGGCTTTTAAAATATTTGCAGAATGGAATGCAGTTGGATCGGATGTAGAGGAGGTATTTGGGATGAAGTTATGGAACTTGACACATAATATGAACTCACATCTTTGTTGAATGAGCGAGCAAATGAATGACGGAACAGGAATTAGCGATATGGTTTAAAAAAAAACTGCCTGGGAAACACCCCATGCCCAGTGACTCAGAATCTCAAGGGTTGGGCCTAGGAATATAAATTTAGATGATCTTCCTAGATGATTTTTAAGCAGCCCTCTCAGCACCAGCTTTGCAGAAATTCTGAAATAGGATATTGGCAGTGGGAATAGAGCAGAAGAGATAAATTTGGGAAAGGTTGCTTCTTTTTTGTTTGTACTTCTGCAGTTGTTTTGTATTATGGTTAGCAAGGGCTTTGTAGTCATAGCTGTTTTTGAGTTCAAGCTTTTCTAGTTGTATGACTTTGTACACTTTAAACTCTGCAGGTCACATTTTTCCGTGTGTAATTTGGAGATCATTGTATCTACCTTGTGGGTGGGGTTTTTTGGTTTGTTTTTTGTTTTTTGAGATAATGCATGAAAATGGTTAGTCACACTGCTTGACACATAGTAAAAACTTGATACATCATAATTATTACAGTTATCGGTTAGTTCTCTTTTATTGAATTGACATTTTTTAAGGAACGGACACGGTGTCTTATGTTTGTTTATTTTTCTTCTGCAGTGCTTGGCTTAACACAGTGCACAGTCAGAATGTTTTGCTGATTTGAGAGATGGAGGTATTGCTAGGGCTTGGCAGTTGATTTTGGTAGATTGTAGTCATCAATGAAGATTTCAGAATTTTGAGTTTGAGTGGGACAATTAAGGGAGTTGGTTTTAAGAAGCTGAGTAAAATTATTATTTGAATTGGTTACTGAATTTGGATGATGATCATAATTGGAAATATTCTAGAGGAAGTTGAAAATACAGGAACTTCAAGAATGAAAGTGGAGATGTGGCAATCATCATTACAATTTATAAATTGAAGCTAATAAAATGATAAAGAAAAACAAAAAGATTGGATATTTTACTGTTCCTTTTAAAAATCTTGGATATGTAATCTGGCTTCTTGAGCATCACAGTGAGAAGAATGAGGGAGCACGCATGGCTTGGAAGTGATGAGTGATCAGGTATGCTGACAGCCAGTCTTCTGTTTCATCCCACTTTTTAAGAGGCAGAATCCATAGGAGGAGATTTTAGCTCAGCATAGGGCTAAATTTCCCTCCAAAGTTTTCCTCCTTGTCCAGTGTGCTTCCCCACCAAACAGGTGGAAACAGCTGAATGATCGGAGTAGGGGCAGGAGTGTGGAGTGGTTAAAATGTAGCTTCAAGCAGTATGTTTTCTGAAACCAAATTCCCCTATAATAAAGGCATTTGAATGCTTGTGTGTAATTCTATTGGAACTTGGAGGCTCTTTAATGACATTACTGATCTATAATAGCCACTGGCATAAAGAGGCAAGACCAAAGCAGTTAAGTAATAATAACACTACATTAACACGCTTTATAGTTTATCAAGCACTTATAAATTCATGTATTATTAAGTAACAGCACAAGATAAGGTGATGTTATTGGATTAATGTTTAAATTTGGTTCTCCAAAATAGGATAGTGACTAATACTACTTTGTGTGCTGGTGGTTTTATATATTTATATGGACTTTTATATCGTACAATAAATATATAAAAGATATCTCCATAATTGATTAATACCAGAACAAAAAAAAACAAATAATATCTTAATTTTTCCAGAGGACCATTCGTGTAATTTTATTTTCTTTCAAGATTTTTTTCAAAACCTTTCATAACTGTTGACTTAAACTCAAGTCATTCTTACATACTCCTTATAACCAGGAAAGGAACAGCCTTGAATTTGTGTGGTCTAATATATTTTCCTTTCTTAACTCCTCTCTACCCCTAACACATACTTCACAAAAATATTTTCTTCATCTGTTCTGATGCTGAACATTACATCTTTAAATATTCTCTCCTTTAAGTCTTCTTGCCCATTGTGGAAATGCAATTCCCTTGGGAAGGGTGTCTTTAAGACTTTTTTTTTTTTTTAAAGATTTTATTTATTTATTTGACAGAGAGACAGTGAGAGAGGGAACACAAGTAGGGGGAGTGAGAGAGGGAGAAGCCAGCTTCCCATGGAGCAGGGAGCCCAATGTGGGGCTTGATCCCAGGACCCTGGGATCATGACCTGAGCTGAAGGCAGACGCTTAACGACTGAGCCACCCAGGTGCCCTTGTCTTTAAGACTTTTTCAGTTACAGTAGTTAGTGTGAATGAGAGGTTGCTACAGGGAGATTGAAAGTCTTAAGATGGGGAATTAGGGTGCAGAATGCCTTACAGTTCACGGTTGGTTTTGGAACTGTGTAAAATTACAAACTGTGTCTTTAGTATTGGTCCATGATAAAACTATTGTTTGCTTGCTTAAAGTCTTAGAGCTTAGTATAATTAAATATGATGCGTTTTTCTTTAAGCGTTTTTAACTTCAGTTATTTCAAGACCACAAAAATAGCATTTAATGTGTATTTGTGAAACTTACTTTAGTGAATTAAGGGAAGTGCCTAATGACTTACATAGAATTATGGAGATGAAAAAGACTGAGAAATAATTTAACCCTCTTTATTTATAAATGAGACAGAGGTCCAGAGTTGAGAAATGTTTTTCAGGATTGCTCCTACTTATCAATTGATAGCATTGTTGAATTCTCTTAAATTTTCTTAGGAGCTCACATATATGAGTTACAGTCGTTGGAGTTTCTTTTTGCCAGTTGAAATAACAATATATGTTTTTTATAGTTAAAGTAGTTTGGTTGAGGCCTGGTTCAATACATGCTTCAGAAATCTTTAAGTGTTTTTGTTGTAATACAAATACAAATGCATACTAGATGGCACAGATGCAAAACTAATTTTGTTTCCCATTATACCATATTTTTTTTTAAAGATTTTATTTAATTGACAGAGAGACAGCGAGAGAGGGAACACAAGCAGGTGGAGTGGGAGAGGGAGAAGCAGGCTTCCCGCTGAGCAGAGAGCCTGACTTGGGGCTTGATCCTAGGACCCTGGGATCATGACCTGAGCCAAAGGCAGACGCTTAACTATCTGAGCCACCCAGGTGCCCCCCATCATAACATTTTAACACAAATTCAGAAACTATTTTCATAAAATGAATGCCTTTTTAAAGGAAATACGCTTTTTTATTGTTTCAGGCATTTAAATTTTAGAAGTACTTAATTTAGTTTTTGGATTTCAGTTATTTAAAATGTTACATGGGATGTGTACAAATCAGCCTTTCAGAGAGCCCTTTAGGAGTTATGTTTTTGAGATAATTATTTATAACCTTTTCAGAAACCCTATGAAGTGTAGGTACTGTGATATAATAACTATCTTAAAGGTGAGGAAACTGAGGTATAGAGAACTTAAGTAACTTGCTCAAGTAAATGTAGCTACAGTTAAGTAGTAGATCTAGCATCGAGCCCTCAGGCAGTCTGGTTCCAGAGCCCACTCTTAATACTAGGCAGTCTGGTTCCAGAGCCCACTGTTAATACTGCCTTCAGTTGGGGTATAGTCAGTATCGGTGGTTAAATTGTTAACCTAGTCTTTGAAGAGTATTAAAATTTAAACATACGTTTTTTAAAAAAATATATTTTTAGAACTGTTAATTTTTAGTACAAATATGAGATATATAGGGAAGTCTTAGTGACTAATTCATTGATTTGATTAACCCAAAACACAAGCAAGTTAATCGACATAGGATTATTTATTAACTGCAGGGACAGGCATTATATGAAACATGATAAAGCTGACAATTGCTGGTTAATTCAAGACAGCTTAATTAAGGAAGTCATGTTTAATTACATATAACTTCAGAATAAAGGTATACATATTTCTGAAGCTGCAGTTTGAATAATTGATGCCATACAAAAGTTATTTCTCTCATTAATGCCTGCATTAAAAAAACAAATAGTCGAACTTAAGAATATAGGATTATAAAAAAGAAACTTTTTATTAGACTCAGAGTACTTAATATTTGGTATTTGAATCTGAAAATAGTGAATATATAGTTTAAGAGAAACACATGGGTTACGAGAAAGTAACTTTTTTTTTCCTAAAATAGAATTAAAGAGATTGTTATCTTCTGGAGTTTAGGATGAATTTTGATGCATTTTATCTAAAAAGTACACAGTTTTAGTAGAAGCTTATGTTTCCTGTTTGAAAGTATGTATTTTAAAATTTTGCTTCATATTAATCAAAATGGTAGAGGTAATAGAGCAAAGGAAAGAGGCCTTTTTGGGCTTTTTTTCTTTTCTTGATTAACCTGTTATTCAGATAATGGACTAGTTGAGCATTTTATTGCTTCCAAAATGCATTTGGAAGGGGCCTGCTTTACTTGTTTCAAGTTGCCTTGTTGTCAGGAAAGTTATTTTAAAAGTAAAACAAAACTTTTTTTTTTTTTTTTAGTAGTGAAACAGGATTTAAATTGATAGGAAGTTTCTGAGAAGTAGAAATGAGAGAAGTGTAACGTGGTTATATCAGTGAGAAATCTTGGATGCAAACAACAAAATAACTAGTTAATGTAAGCCAAAAAAGTAATTATTGTGAAAGGGTATGGTGTAGATCACAAAATTGATGGGAAGGCTGGAGAACCAGGCTCAGAAAAGGAGAGACCAGGCAGCGAGAGTCTGCTATCAAAGTCATGTTGCGGGAATTCGGCAGGATGCTGGCAACTAGATACTAGCAATATAAATTATAAAACATCTCTTCATCTTGTAGTTATTCGGTCAAGATTCAAAGTTCTGACCTGAGCTCAGATTGGTTAGATATCGATCATGTGATGTGTAGTAGGTGGCAGGAGTAGAATATATCAGTATCGGGTCCGTCATTCTATAAAGGGATGTGAGGTTTTGTGACCTGCAAAGCCTTAATCTTTGGTGGATTCATCAGAATAGGAGTAGGGATTTAATGCTGGCAGAAAAAGTAAGTGTCTACTATTGGGAGAAAGATGAGGAGGGGAAGTTTGTTGTCCATTTTTCTTTATGTTGCCTTAAATTCCTCATTTCATTTTGATAACTGCATGATCCTTTTTAATAATTAGCAGTTTGAATTAACACATTCTTTTCCAAAAGTGCAAAAACCGTGTGAGTTTCACACAGTGTTCATTCTAAATGTGTGAAATCAAGAACAGTTTTTTAAAGGAATAATTAATGATGGTGTGAATAATATGGGATTTTTCATTAGAACAGAGGTGTAACAGTCTAGTAATTTTGGGATTATGGGATATTTTGGAAAGTAGGACCAACTTGATAAATGCAGTGATACGATAGGCCATTTATTTAAGCCTTTTTTTTTTTAGAATAGTAAACCTGAATTATAATTAAGAGAATTTGAACTGCACTATTTTTTTCTTCTTCAGAGATAATGGGCCGTATATATTTATTTATATACAACAAAAAAAACTAGGAAGTAGGAAATAGCTTTTGCATCTATTTTGTTGATAGTTGGAAGAATTGTTTTTCAGTAACGCTAGTGAGCATCTGTGCAAATGCATACTTTTGCAGTACTTGTGTTGTAGGGAATATAAGGATGATTAGGAAATGATGCCTGCTATTAGGAAGCTTACATGTACATAATAATAACAATGTGGTAAATGCTCTGCCAGGTATAAATGAAACTTTTTTGGAATCATAGGTGAAGGAAAATTTACTTTTTCCAGGGAAGATGTAAAAAGGCTTCCTGGTAGAGATAATAACTGAAGTAGGCCTTTAAGGATGAATAAAGTACTGATAGGCAGAAATAAGACTAGTGTACAAGGTAAGAGAACAGTGGTAGGAAACAAAGTGAGGTGGAAAAGTATAGGTTGAATTTGGGTATATTAGGTTTGGTATGGTACAAGGAAATAGTAATGTTTAATATGGTACAGAGAAGTAGTGAAATACTTGATATGGTACAGGAAAGTAGTGAAAGTCTCTAAGGTATGATAGGTGCTCAGTAAGTGCTTCTTGAGTTGAATTAAAAAGATATGTTGGAGCTGGATTATGGAGGTCTGAAAGTCCTTGAATTCTGCACTGCTTTGGTATTTATATTGTAGGTAGTATGAAGCCATAATCTATCATAAACCAAGTTTATGAGAATAGGAAGTATATTTGGTGACTTCATTATGGTGATTTATGGTGATAAAAATAATAACTAACAGTTATATAGTACATACTGTGTGCCAGGCACTGTTCTAATTGCTTTATATGTATTAATTCATTTGCTACCTAATCCTATAAGGTAGGTAGTTACTCTCTTTTAAAGATGAAACTGACACAGAAAGAGTAAGTGGGGAAGATCCCATAGTTAGCATGACAAACTATACTGTTAGTTCTTACTCTGGTTTTATTTTTTAAGTAACCACTCATATTTAAAGGAGACCGTACAAAAGACGTTGACTTTGGGAGCTGATAGGTATTTGAGTTCATTTCTAGCTTTAGTATTTTTTTTTTTTTTTTAAGATTATTTATTTATTTATTTGACAGAGAGATAGCGAGAGCAGGAACACAAGCAGGGGGAGTGGGAGAGGGAGAAGCAGGCTTCCCATGGAGCAGGGAGCCCAATGTGGGGCTCAATCCCAGGACCCTGGGACCATGACCTGAGCTGAAGGCAGATGCTTAACGGCTGAGCCACCCAGGCGCCCCTAGCTTTAGTATTTCTTTGCAGTGGTTTCTTCTTCTGTGAGGTGCAGTTTCCCCAATATGGAAACAGATCCATTTTGCATGGTTTTGATAGCGATTAGGGATACTATAAAGCACATAGCAAAATAATTGACATACAGTAACAACAGCAGCTATAGTTAAAATTGCTATAAAAAGGTATTGCAAATCAGATCATATGATAATTGTCTTTCTCTGATTGACTTATTTCGCTTAGCATAATACCCTCTAGTTCCATCCATGTCATTGCAAATAGCAAGATTTCATTTTTTTTGATGGCTGGGTAATATTTCATTTTGTGTATATATATACCACATTGATAGGCGGAATTTAAGAAACAAGGCTGAGGATCATAGGGGAAGAGAGGAAAAAATGAAACAAGATGAAACCAGAGAGGGAGACAAACCATAAGAACTCTTAATCTTAGGAAACAAACTGAGGGTTCCTGGAGGGGAGGAGGTGGGGACGGGGTGGCTGGGTGACAGACATGGGGAGAGTATGTGTTATGGTGAGTGCTGGGTGTTGTGTAAGACTGATGAATCACACACCTGTACCCCTGAACCAAATAATACATTATATGTTAATTAAAAAAAAACAAAACAACAACAAAACCCCAAATAAAGTCATTAGAAGGCTTAAAAACAACAACAACAACAAACTAGAAACAATCTAGATGTCCTTTAACTTGTTTAACAAACTGGTACATACACCATGGAATAATACTCAGCAATAAAAAGGAATGAACTATTGATATATGTGGGGAAAAAAAAAGGTATTGCAAGTAATCAACTACTTATTTCACCACTGGAATTCTCAGTTCTATGCTGAATACTATGGTACATACAGAAAGCCATGGTATGATTTTATTCTTTAGGCTTACAGTTTAGTTCCAGAGATGAAACTAAGGTATGTGAAATAACTAAAGATGGTATATTAGTAGTTAATTGGGGAGATTAATAAAGGCTGTAGTTTTTGGGAGGATGGTTTATGAAGGAGCTGAACTTGCTCAAATTCTTGGAAAAGACTAAGTAGGTTATGATAGATGGAAGGGAAGGAAAGCTTTGTTATTGGAAGCTAAATTGGAAGCTTTATGATGGTAGGATGCCTTTTTTGTTCACTCTCTCCAAGTTATGGCCTCGTGCATAGTATTTAATAATGCTCAGTAAATATTTTATTGATGAAGGCAAGTCAGTCAGGAGTTTCAAAATATTTGAGGGAGGGATCAGTTAGGAGATTGCCCTACTTGGAGTTGACCCTGTTTGGAGCTGTGGGACAGCAGGTAGTTAATTTTATTTATATCTTAACTTATTCGGAAGGATTTTAAATGGGAAACAATGGTTTAGAATTGATTTGATTGGCAGTAGATTGTGTAGATCATTAAGCAGAAGATTGATAAAAGTTAAACTTAACGCAGTATCAGTCTGAGTCTTGTATTCTATTTTTAATAGCTCTGTTGAGATATGACTCACGTACGTAAAATTTACTTTTTTAAAGTGTATAATTGAGTTATTCACAAGTTTGTGTAACCATCTCCACAGTCAACTTTAGAATATTTTCATCACCCCAGAAAGTACCTCATACGCATTAACAGTCAAACTCTCCATTCTCCTTTCCTTCAACCCTTGGGAGTTACTAATTTATTTCCTGTCTTTATGGATTTGCCTGTCGTGGTCATTTCATGTAAGTGGAAATCTACATCTTTAAGTGGTGGATAGTTGGACTGGTGTACTAGCAAAGAGGTTGGGAAAACATTGCTAAGTCTTAGAATAATTATAGGGATGGGTAGAGAAATAAAAGGAGGCTCATGGATAAAGGAAAATGATCTGGGATGGGAGAATTTACTGAATACTTAGTGCCATCTACTGTTACCTTTTTTAATCCTCATGGCAGTCTTGTGAATTCAGTTTTATTCCTTATGAATTAGGAATAAAGTCTATGATCATAGGATAGTAAATGGTGGAACAGACATTTCACTCATGACTTTTTGATTCTAAGGTCCATATTTTTTCTTCCCCACTAGTGAAAAGGAGTTAGATTTTAAGTTTTAGATCTAAAAGGACTGGGAGAATTCCATTTCTGTTAAACACAAAGGAGTCCACTTTCTTCCACTCAACAGTTTTATCAGTATTTTTGTGTGTCACGTTAAACATTGACTTTAATGTAATGAGAAGAACATTGGAGGGCATTGGAAATGCTTTTCAAATAATTGCTAATTATCTTTATAGCCAATATTCCCTGTGAATTAGCCACTGCATTCTTGTCCTAAAAGTTTCTAACACCTAGTAGTACAAAGAAGACTATAGCTAAGCTGAGAATTGAGGTATTACAGAAGTTAAGCAGTGGGTTTCATTTGTAGACCTCCATTTTCTTTTAAAATTTGATATTTATCCTTAGTATATACTTTATTTTTATGATACAGTAAAGGTGGAAGCTGGTCATATTGAGATAGAATTCTTTCAACTTTAAATTAGTGGTTAATACTCAGAAATTTTGGAAAATGGGTTGCACTATATCATTAATGTTCTTTCTATCCTAAAGTTTGAGGGTCTTATATTCATTTTGTTATATGGTTTAAGATTGTGGAAACATGGAAAGTTAAAATTCTAGTGCTCTTTCTGCCTTACATAGGCTGTAGATTATTAACTGGATTTAGTGTGGTAACCTCAATACATGTTTGTTCTTTTCTGGAATGATTTTTTATTGTAGCTTTTTTTTCTAGTTCATTTTGAACTGTATTTTTTTTTTTTTAAGATTTTGTTTCCGTTTAGTGGTTCAGTATCAGTAACATATTGGAATCTTCAAATAGCTTTTTGCTGTGAGATGATTTTCTAAGCAAAAAGAAATATGAACCATTTATTAAGTTAAAGTACTCTTTGTCAACCATATGCTTTTAATAAGTAAAATTTGAATTTGCAGAATTAAAAATAATATCTAACAATTAAAAATAATATCCATGCTAATATTTTTTAACAAGCATAACTGGTTTTACTACTTGAAAATATTTTTCTTAAATGGATTCTTTTCTTTTAGAAAAGTACAGTGAATAATAGGACAGATACTCCTGTTTATCAGAATTATTGCCTGCTAGCATTTTATTATATTTGTTTCATTTCTTTTTAAGAGTGAGAGTGCATTACTGATGACTATTACCATTCCCAAATCTACTTTCCCCTACCCCAGAGGCAGTTAGGACCATGATAGACCAACCATTTCTTACATAAAACTCGTTTGTTTTTTGCCATTCATTACTCCCAGTGCAGGTCATCCCTATTTTGTAACTTCGTTACATTGTAACTTCATTACATTTCCACTACTGTTCTTCTAGTCACTGAGCCTTTGATAACTTCAAAAGTGCTTTTTGAATTCTCTACTCTGTTTCTTGCTCTAAGCCATTTCCAATTCCTTTTCCCTCCTTGCTGGCCCAAATCAGCATCGGAGATTTTTTTCATTGTTGTATAGTTCAGGGAGAGTTTTTGTAAATTTAACTTGCTGCCTTGGGTCACAAAGGAAAATTTTGGTTCAGTTTTCCAAAATACTATATTGTGCTGGCTTCGCCTTTTTCATTTTATGGTCTCATTTTAAAAACCATTTAGAAAATGACACTTTCTTTTTAAATACAGGAAAGTGTAGAGAAGTAAAGTAGATTCATAATTTGACTGCCCAGATAACCCAGTGACGGGTTTTAAATCAAAGTAATACATATGCAAGTTCATGCATGAATTACTTCTGGGATATGTAAGTGATTTACTCTTGGAATGGCAACTGGGTGGCTAGGGGATATAGGCATGGTTGGAAACTTAACATTAATATTTTTTCAGTATTATTAAAATTTTAATAATGGGCAAATGTTATCAGTTTAAAAGTTCTTTTACTTAAAAAAAGTAATGTATGTGTATGGTTAGATCATTTAAGACAGAATAGTGTATATTTAGAAAACAAAATTCTCCCTTCTCTCCATCCTGCTGCCTGGAGACAATCACAATTTACGGTTTCTTTTGTAGAGTTCCAGAAGGAAAAAATGTATGCATATTCTAGCATTCTATAATAGAATTGTTCTTGATGTGTAATTGTATTTTTACTCTGCATGTAAATGTAAATTTCTGTTTACAATTGACATCAAAAAGAGATACCACATGAAAGTATCTTTGAGATTTCAGGGTATTCACGAAGTGTAATTTCCCTGTTTAGAATTGACATTAAAAAGGACTAGGTTTGAAGTATTCTTAAGATAGTGCAAGGTAACAAGTGCAAGGTAACAAAGTGTACTTTAAGCAATAATAAAAGTACACACACATGAACACACATAAGTACACACCATTTATTAAAGAATGGCAAGTTGGAAGGCATTAAGACTCTACTAATTTTGCTTAGGAATCATACTGTGAAAATTGAATGTATCCAAAAGGAATGATGAAAATGGAAGATTTGAAAAGGGCCTGCGAGGAAATGAAGGATTGGGGTGAAATAAAACAAAAACAATAATGGAAAGAAGGATGAGCATTTATTTTATGTAAGTGCTAGGATTTATGTGTTCTGTTTGTAACTATAATTACCAAGATTTATAAGAGTAATTCCATCTACTTTAGATATTACAGTGTGTTTTGCAGGGGTTGAGGGATATGAAAGTCAAGTGGGTATTTAGAGGAGTCTGGGGAGGTAAGTAGGCATCAGACCATAACATGTTGAGGAGTGGTCTTCAAACTAGTGAAATTAATTGAGATGTTCTAAAAAAGCAGGGGCTTGATTTTTCAACTGTTAAACCAAGCTTGGATTCTTAGGCTAAGGCTCACTTAGTTATGGTATATATATACCCTTTTTGCATATTGTATTCGTTTTGTTAAGGATTTTTGCATCTGTATTCATGATGGATATTGGCCTCCCATTTTCTTTATTTGAAATGTCTGTCTCTGATTTTGGTATTAGAATTATGCTATCCTCATGAAAGGGTTTGGGATGAGTTTTTTCTTCTTTCTTGAAAGAGCTTACGTAAAATGATTATTTCTTCCTTAAATGAGTGATAGAATTTACCAGTGAAACCTGGGCCTGCAGTTTCCTCTTTGGGAAGGTCACTGATAATTTAATAACTATGGGCTTATTCAAATAGATTTTTTGTTTCATCTTGTGTTGATTTTGGTAAATTGTATCTTTGAAGGAATTTGTTCATTACATCTTGAGTTTATTATGATGGCATGGTTGTTTATAATATTTTTTCTTACCATTTTCATGTCTATATGATCTGTAGTGTTAACCAGCTTCCCACTCCTTTTGTTGGCAATTTCCATATTATTTTTTCTTGATCAGCCTATCTTTTCATGGTACCATCTTTTTCTTGTTAATTTTCTCTATTTCCTATTAACTTGATTTCTGCCATCCTGTTTATTGTTTATTTCTATTTATTTTCGGTTTACTTTGCTTTCCTTTTTCTAACTTTTTAAGGTGGAATCTTAGGTCACTGATTTTAGACCTTTCAGTTTTTTCCAACATAAGCACTGAAACTTGGAATTTTCCTTTTAAGCACTATTTTAACTGCATCCCACACATTTTGATGTTAAAATTTTTATTTTCACTGTTAATCAGCTTGAAATAATTTCCCTTGTGGTTTTTTCTTTGAGTCATGGATTATAGTTAGAAGTGTTTAATTTTCAAATGTTTGGGGTTTATTTAGGTATCTTTTTATTGTTGGTTTCTAACTTAATTCCTTTTTAGTCAGAGAACATTGTATTTATGATTTTAGTCTTTTACATTTATTGAGATTTGTTTTATGGCTTAGCATATGGTCTAGGTCAGAGATTGGCAGACTTCTCTGTAAAAGACCAAATAGTAAGTATTCTAGGCTTTGTGGGCCACATATGGTCTTTGTTTTATGCTAGTGGGCCAGGCATGGTCTCTGCTGCTGCTTTCCTCTCCTTCCTTTTGTCTTCACTTCTCTTTCTTCTCCCAAAAACGCAAAAAAAAAAAAAAAAAAAAAAAAAAAAAGTAAAAGCCATTTTAAATTCACTGGTGATACCAAAACAGAGGCTTTTTGTTTTATTTTATTTTTGGGCCATAATTTGCCCATCCATGGTCCAAATGAAGGTACCATGTGTACTTAGTAAGAATTCATATTCTGCATTTCTTGAGTATATTCTGTAAGTATCAGTTAGGTCAAAATGGTTATTAACGTTGATCCTCTATGCTTTTACTGATTTTCGGTGTGTGTATTTATCATTTTATCCATTAACTGAGATACTGTAAGAGTTGAATTATCTCAGCATTTAATTATGATACATTTGAAGTATGTTGAAATTTACGTTAATAGGCACATACACATTTAAGACTGTTATGTCTTGATGAATTTATCCTTTATATTATTATAAAGTTACTCTATCTCTGGTATTTACTCTTTTTCTTACAGAGTAGTTTTGATATTAATACAGCCACTCCAGCATTCTTAGGCTTGCTTTTTGCTATCCATCCATCATTTTTCATTCTCCATCTTTATATTTAAAGTGCATATCATGCAGACAACATATAGTTGGCTTGGTTTATTATTATTTTTAAATCAATGCTTCCTTTGAATTGGAGAGTTTTGTCTCTTTTAATGTAATAATGGCTATGGTTGGACTTAGGTGTACTGTTTTGTTTATTTTTAAAAAATTGTTGTCCCTGTTTGTTGTTCTTTCCTCTTTCCTTCCTTCTTTTGAATTATTTGAATATTTTTTGGAATTCCATTTTAATTTACCTTTGGCTTTTTAACCATACCTCTTGGCATTTTTTAGTGATTGCTTTAGGGACTATAATACACATCTTTAAGAAAAGTTGCTACTCATGGTTTCTTTAGAGTTAATTTAAAACTTCATGCAAAGAGTAGAGACCTTGCATCTCAGGAAGTCTGTTAACTCCCCTGCCTGCTGCTTCCCATTCCAGTGCTTCCCACTGTCCTTTTATGTTGTAGTTGTCATAGATATTACTTCTACATACAGTATAACCCCACAAGATAATATGATTTTTGCTTTAGTTATAAGTATGTTCAAAAAACTAAATGTAAAAAAAGTCTTTTTACATTTATGTGTTTACTGTTTCTGATGTTCTTTATTAATGCCTCACTGTCCCACTGGTATCATTTTCCCTCAGCGTGAAGAACTTTAGTCCAGGTTTGATGGCAGTGAGTTTCTTTTGTTTGAAAATGTCTTTATTTCACTTCCATTTTTGAAGGATATATTGGTTCATATAGATTTTTGGGTTCACTGTTGTCCTACCCTCTTCAGACTTTAAAAATGTTTTTCCATTGTCTTCGGGGCTTCGTAGTTTCTCATAAGGTGGTAGTAATTTGAATTTTTGTTTCCTGTTAACGGACCTTTTTCCTCCGGCTGCTTTCAGTATTTTTTCTTTATCTTTGATTTTTAGTTTGACTATGATGTGCCTAAGTATGGTTTCTTTGTATTTATACTACTCTGGTTTTTTTTTCAGCCTTTTAGATCTATAAATTGCTGTCTTTCACTAAATTGGTAAAGTTTTCTGTCATTTATTCCTTCAAAAAGTGTTAACTGCCCTGTGTCTTCTCTGTCTGGGACTCCAGTATATCACCTTTTTCATATTGTCTCCCAAGTTTCTGCGGCTCTATTCTTTTTTCTTCATGTTTCTTCTTTTAACCACCCCCCCCCCCTTTTTCAGATTAGAAATTTCTGCTGATCTGCCTTCAGGTTCACTGATTATTTCCTCTGTTACCTATGTTCTGTTGTTCAGCTCATCTGGTGATTTTGTCTATCTGGTATTGCATTGTTCAGTTCTAGAATTCCATTTGTTCTTTATATAGTTTTAGAGTTTCTGGTGATGTTTACTATGTTATTAGTCATTACAAGTATACTTTTCTTTATTTCATTGTCATAGTTATAGCTTCTTTCCAGTCCTTATCTGATAATTCCAACATTTGGGTCATTTTGTCTTCTGTTGAATACTTTTCCTTGGAGAATGGGTTACATTTTTAAATTCTTCATGTGTGGAGTAATTTTGGTTTATATGAAGAAATCACCCTTGTTTATCTATTTTCTTGTTGATGAACATGTTTTGCTTACACGTTTGGGCCATTATGAATAATGCTGTTTTGAACAAATGTGTACACATTTTTGTGTGGACATGTGTTTTTATTTTGGGGGGGTATGTACTAGAAGTAGAATTGCTGGGTCATAGGGTAAGTGAATGTTCAAGTGTTCCAAAATAACCGTATCATTTTGTATTCCAACTATGAATGTATGAATGTTACCTCAGTGTACTTTTAATCTGCATTTTTTTAACCCCAAGGAGTTGAGTCCCTTTTCATTTATAGCCATTTCTACTTCTTTTTCTTCAAATGGATACTGTCTTTTACCTTTCCTTCTTCCTTCCCTCCTTTTCTCTTTATTTCTTTCTCTCCCTTATCATCACCTTCTGGGTATCCTATATATATTAAGGAGATTAATTCTTTGTCTTTGAGTACAATTTTTCTCTGTTGGTTATTTTTCTTTTGGCTACTTTTGGTATGTTTTGTGAAGAAGTTTTTAATTTTTGCATAGTTGAAATATCAATCTTTTTTAGTGTCTGGATTTTAAATTATAGTTAGAAAGCCTCTTCTACTCCAGGGTTACAAAGAAATTATCCTATATTTTAAAACTTATGGTTTAATTTTTCTTCCCTTTTAATCTTTGATGCATTTAGATTTATATTACTTCAGCATGTATGGTATAGTATGTACCCAATTTAATTTTTTTCCAGGTAGCTACAAAGTATAGGTTTTTAAAAAAAATTATGGTAAAATAACACAACATCAGAACATTGTTAAGTGTATAGTTTAGTGGCATTGAATATATTCACATTGTTGTGCAACTCTCACCTCCATCTTAAGAACTTTTTCATCTTCTCAAAGTGGAACTTCCAAACTGACTGGTATGTCCTACTTACTGTCTAAAAATTTGACTACTCTAGGTACCTTATATAAGTGGAATTATACAATATTTGACCTTTTGTGATTGGCTTATTTCATTTAGCATGATGTTCTCAAGGTTCATCCATATTGTAGCATGTGTCAGAATTTCCTTCCTTTATTAAGGCTAGTATTCTACTGTGTGTATTTACCACATTTTGTTTATCCTTTCACCTGACAATGGACACTTAAGTTGCTTCCTCCTTTTGGCTTATATGCATAATATTGCTGTGAACATTGGTCTTCAAGCCCCCTGCTTTTTCTTTTGGGTATATACCCAGAAATGGCATTGTTGGATCCCATGGTAATTCTGTGAAGAATTGTCATATTGTTTTCCACAGCAACTGTACCATTTACCTTACTACCAGGAATGTGCAAGGGTTCCAGTGTCTCCACAGTCTAACCAACATTTGTCCTTTTCTTTTCTTTTTCCTCCCTTTCCTTTCCTTTCCTTTCCTGTCCTTTCCTTTCCTTTCCTTAATAGCCAATCTAATGGGTATGAACTGGCATTTAATTTGGTTTTGATTTGTATTTCCTTAGTTATTAATGATGTTGAGCATCTTTTCGTGTGTATTGGCTTTTTGTATATCTCTTTTTTGGAGAAATATCTATTCAAGTGCTTTGCTCATTTTTTAATTGTATTTGTTTATTTTGTGGTTGAGTTGTAGAAGTACTTTATGTATTCTGGATATTAACTCTGTCAGATAAAGATCTTCACTTAAAAATGAGTTCTGATCTGGATAAACCCATTGTAAGTTGGAAGTATCCTATGTCAAAAATGTATTTAATACATCTAATCTAGCAAACATCATAGCTTAGCCTAGCCTACTTTAAATATGTTCAAAACCTTACATTAGTCTACATTTGAACAAAAGCATCTAACAGAAAGTCTGTTTTATAATAAGGTAATATGTAATTTATTGACTGCTTGTACTGCTAGTAAAAAACAGAATGGTTGTATGGGTACAGAGTGATTGTAAGTGTATTGGTTGTTTATTATGATCACGTGGCTGACTGGGAGCTGAGGCTCACTGCTGTTGCCCAGCATCACCAGATGTATCATACTGCATATTGCTAGCCCAAGAGAAGATGAAAATTAAAAATTCAAAGTACAGTTTCTCCTGAGTGCATATCACTTTTGCACCATTGTAAAGTCAAAAAATTTTGAGGTGAATCATTCTAAGTTGGGAACTGTGTGTATGTGATTTGCAGATGCTTTCTTACATTCCATGGGTGCCTTTGCGCTCTGCTGATGGTGTCCTCTGGTGCAGATTATGATGGTGTCTAATTTATTTTTTGGTTATTGCCTGTGCTTTTAGCATCACATTCAAGAAATCATTGCTAAATCCAGTGTCATGAAGTTATTTGTCTATGGTGTTATGAATGTAGTGAAACTGATTAAATGTTTCCATATAGTTGATATGCTATAGGTAGCTATTTTTGTCTTTTTGGAAAGAGCACATTTATTTTGACTTTGTATTGACTGTTTTGTATTATGTTCATTAGATTCTTCTTTTGGTGTTTTTCTGAAAGTAATTTATTGCTGAATATGCTCAGCCTAGGGAATTTGATTTTGACCAGGGATGGAATGTTGATTAATTTGGTGAACTTGATACATGAAGGTTTTCTTAAGGGAATTTCTTCTGTAATATGGTTTCTACTTCAAATATCTTACTGCCGTATTTGGGAGATGGTATTTATGCACATGAAAATAACAATATAGGCTTGTATAGTGAGTGGTTGTTGAAATAGAGTTTATTGAATGACTAATAGTTAAAATGATCAGGAAGGAATTCATGGAGGAGTCCTAAGTTGTGGTGGGAGCATTTTGAGAGGGTGCAATGTAAACACAGATAACATGTGATGGGAAATTGCAAGTTATGTAGGGGAAAATGAGTAACAAGTGCAGTGTATTTTGAGCTGAGTTCATGGAAGCAAATGATGGGAGACACTTAAAAACTTTAATTGTGGCTTATTGTGAAGTACTGTAATATTCAGCTGAAGGAATCAGAATCATGTAATTTTTTTTTTTTTTATCTGAAAGGGACTTTAGGAATTACAAGGAATTAATCATTTTAGAGAAATGGGAATAAGTTTGTACTTAATTTTGTGGGCAGTACAGCTTCATTTGAAGATTTTTGAATTAGGCAATGATTTTTAGGGTGATTATTCTTTGTAGGGGTCATAGAATTGGAAGTAAGGTATTCTGTTCTGTTAGGGCATTGCATATAATGACTTGAACTGCTTGGTGACTAATGGCAAAAAAAGTGGAGGGATTAGATGAAGGAATAATTAGGTATTAATCCTTTCACTACGTGTTAAGAGAGTAGACTTTTAGAGTGTTGTGGCTCAGACAGTTTTAGAGTGTCTTGTTTTGTATGTCTTTATTGTAGTAAGACGTAAGTCAGTTCCGTTTGTCTCCTGTGGGGGCAAAGTATACTGTTGGAAGGATAGAAAAGTTTTCATAGAGTGGCAGTGATACTTAACTTGAATTTTGTAGGATGGGTAAGAGTTTAGCAGCTACATTCAGTGTTGAAAGGGGAGCATCTCCTGTAGTTGGAACAGTGTTAATAGTGGTTCCGTGGCATGAAATGAGTTGGTCTGTCCAGAAACTGTTAGCAGTTTTATGGCTAGGGAGACTGGTATAGTGTGTCAGGGCTGCTGGGAAAGGTGGTCAAGAGCCAAATATTAAAGGAGCTCTTTTCTATGCCTTGCAAAGAAGTTTTGTTTGTTGGTTTTTTTAAACGTGGACAGTGGGGAATCTTGGAAGAGGTTTAGTCAGAGCATATCCTATTTGGATCAGTTTATGTTTTCTACTTATTTTTAGTGATTTAGCATATTTGGCACTCTAAGTTCTTGAACTTAGTTTTGGGACTAAAATATCCCCCAAAGAGAGCTTTTTTTTCCCTCCTCCTTATATTAGGGAAAAAAAAAAAGTTCTGCAGATATTATTAGAATCCAAGAATTTCACAGCAATTTACCTGCCTGCTCTTTAGCAGTGAGTTTGAATATGGAATAATATAAAATGTTACTTTCTCTTTAAAGCCTGCTCATAGTTAATAGGTTTTCATGCATAGCCACAGAAAAAGTCCAGCTGTCTCCTATGTAGCCCACAACATGCCGCTTATCAAAGCTCAGTTTTTATAGTTCCTAATCATCGTTACCATTATTTTCCTATTTTAAGATTATAGGCTGAATCCAGTGTGGCAAAACATTTAAAAATTACGGTTATTTTGAATAGTAATGCATTCAAATGGTATGAGAAATATTTAATAAAAAATCTCCTCATCACTCCTGCCTGTCACCTACCCAGTTCATTCCCTGGAGACAAGCAAAATTAGTGTTGCTTTATATTCTTCCAGAGATACTCTGTGCCTGTACAATCAAATATATTTCATATGTTCTTACTGCTCTTCCTTACTTTTGTACAGATATAGCATACTTAAAACATTGTTCTGTCTCTTGCTTTGTTCGATTAACAATACATTTTGGAGTTTGTTCCATATTAGTCCATAAAAAGCTTCTTCAACCTTTTTTAATAGCTGCATAACATTTTAGCATATTTAACTAGTTTCTCATTTCATGTTTATTTTTAGTCTCTTGCTGTTATAAGCAAGATTGTAGCAAATGGTCTTGTTATATGTTATTTCAGGTATGTATGAGTATCCCTGTAGGATCAGTTTGTAGAAGTAGAATTTCTTGTTAAAAGCTGTGGGTATAATTTTGGTATAACTTTGGAAAGTAGGGATGTTTAAATGCATTGAACCTATAGAATTTTGTATATTTACTCACAGTGGAATCTCACTTCATAACAAATGGAAATCTGAGAAATAAGGTCATAATCGCTAAGATATTAGTGAAATCCTCATAATTCTCCTTTTCGTTTTGCAGGTATACAAAACTAGGATATGCTGGAAACACAGAACCACAGTTTATCATTCCTTCCTGTAAGTATTCTTTTAAGTCACAAATAAGCTGATTTAAAGATCTTTTTCATAATAAAGTAAAAGGTAATTGTTTCTGACACTGTATAAGATTTAGTCCTTTAGAAACATGGTTTGCTAAGTGTGACCTCATTTCCACACCTCTCACCATTCATGTTAGCTCTTTAGTTCTTTGTTTACCAAATCTACCAAATGTCTCTTTTTAAAGACAAAAATAAATGAGCTGATAAGTAAACAATTTTTTGCTTTGAGGATATTGCTGTTAACAGTGCATGGATGTAAATACTAAGTAGTGCATCCTCCATCACATACATATGAAGACTCTTCTTTGGTGTGTGGACGTGATTACCATTTGCCAGGCTTAGGCTTATTGACATCCCTGATGAGAGTCCATGTTTCAAAAGGATGGCATCTCATTTTTAGAGATGTTGACTTTAGCTGTTTTTTAGTATCTTATAACCATACTTAAGTTGTTTTTGTTCTGTTCTCTTGTTAACTTCATTCTGGCCTGGCCATTGACTTTCAGTAGTTTGTCAGTAGTTTTTAGAAATACTCTCACACTTGGTTTGTTAGTGTTCTCATTTGTTAGCATGGATTATGTATCTGGTTTTTGATGGACATACTTTTGTACTTTTGACTTTCAGTTTACCTTTCATACATTATATAGTAATACCTCTGATCTACTTGTCCTACTGCCATATGAAGACTTGAAATTATCAGATGAAAAACGTTTGGAGCCATTGCTTGGTGATGCTGACTCCTAGAGTGTCACCAGTTTTACACAGGAGTTTATGTGACTGAATATTTTTGTGTATTGTATTCTTAATTTATGAAAATAAGGAAATGGAAGAATGAACATGTAGGGATGGTAGTGAAAACAGCTTAGGTTTCAAATCAGTGAAGTTGAGAGCAAGGTAGAAATTACTGGGCTTGTCAAAAACTGCATATCTTTAGTTTCAAATGGGCACTCATTGGACATGAATAGGTCAGTGGTTTTGTAATTAATATAGCAAGGACAAAATTAAACGTGAAATATAGGAAATGCATTGTCAAAATTGTATTTAAAAGGGGAGCTTATACACACACACACACACACACACACATACATACATGTATACACATGTGTATATGTATTTTATTTTTTTAATTTTAACTCTCCAGTAACAAACCTGTTTGGACTTTGTACTTGTGATATACTTTTAGATACTTAACTACGAATTGATTATGTAAGAACTTAGGCTACTACCAAGTGATACAAGCTTCCAGTTATAAAATAAGTAAGTCATGGAGATGAAAAGTGTACAACATAGAGAATATAGTCAATAATACTGTAGTAGTATTGTATGGTGACAGATGGTAACTACACTTAACCATGGTGAGTGTTGAGTAATGAATAGAATTGTTGAATGAGTGTGTTATATACCTGAAACTAGTATAACATTTTATGTTGATTATACTTCAATTAAAAACAGAACAAAAGAATTAAGGCTACTACCTAAATCTAATTCTTTAAAACATAGAATGGATTTTAGGTGACACTGATGAAATAGCTCATTCACTTGACTATAGTGGTCTTAGTTTAGTGGTACTATTGTATTTTCCTTATGTTTTATTTATGCATGTTTGTTGTCTACTTTGAAGACAGGTGTGTGTGTGTGTGTGTGTTTTAACTTTTCCTCCACATTTATGTATCAGTATATTGATTGTTCTTTATTTTAAGAATTTGATGACAAATACTAGCTTTTTTTCTGACTAATATGGAATACTTTTGTGGACCTGTACTTGGCTTCGGTTATATTTGAGTTTAGTGTTAGAATCTTAGGTATGTTTATATTAATTTCCTAAGGCCACCATAACAAAGTACCAAAAACTGGGTGGCTTAAAACATTAGAAACTTACAATTCTGGAGGCTAGAAGTCCAAAATCAGGGTGTCAGCAGGGCCATAATCTTGCTGACAGTTCTAGGGGGGAAACCCTCCTTGCCTCTTCTAGCTTCCCATGTTTGGTGACAATGCTCGGTGTTCCCTTGTGTATGCATCACTCCAGTCACATGACTGTCTTCTCCCTGTCTTCACATTGTCTTCTCTGTGTGGCTGAGTCCAAATTTCCTTTTTTGTAAGGACAGCAGTCATAATGGATTAGGGCCCACCCTAAAAATCTCATTTTAACTCAAAAGACCCTATTTCCAAATAAGGTCACATTCTGAGGTACTGGGGGTTTGGACTTCAGCATACCTTTTGGGAAGACAGTTCAACCCATAAAATGCCAATTTTGTTATTTCATAATTTATAATCTTTTATAAGGTGTTATGTTGTGATTAAACATTTATTTCATGAGATTACTGATGTTTTATGTTCTTAAGTGGCTGTGTTGTCTTTGTTGGAGACCCATATAATCTTGATCTTTTGAACCTTAGGATCTTATCACCATTGTATTCAGTCTCTATTTTCATCTCTTTGCTAAAATGTGCAATTTTAGTTTTCATTGTCTTTCTTATGAGAAGTTGCAGCATGTTAAAAATCCATTTTCCTGCTGAAAGAAGATTTTTGATTTTGGAGTTTTTTTCCACCAGTTTTAATACTGCAAGTCCAGTGTTTAACCAGCAGATACATACAGTTGATTGCCACTGATGAGCATGGATATTTGATCTGGAAAGCCTGTTTATATGGTTCAAGGTTATTTGCATACATCTTTGTTTTTCAGGAAACTTACAGTGAGCCATCTGGATGTCTATGTACATTATAAATAAATTACTAGAGAAGCTTTCTAAAATTTTGAAGGAGTAGACTGGATTTAGAATGTCATTCATTCAGTATTTTCTACCCATCTTACTGGGATATAATTGTTATTAAATGGAAGTGTATTTAAGTGCATGCAGATAATTATTTTGAATGAATGGCTGCTTAACTTGATGGATTCAGAAATTTATAACTTAATTAAAAATATATAACAAGTTTTAGGTCAAGAACTGTGTGCTGGATTTCTGAAATTATTTGAGGGGAGTATTGTGATTTTTACCTAAATGATTTGAAATTTCCCTTTGTATATGTGATTAAAGTTTAACAGAACCCTATGCCAGTGTTATTTTTAAATTACCAGTCCATAATAGTGCAAATAGAAGAAAGCTTTTTTAAAAAAAATTCTCCTTGCAGTTTTCCCATATTCATTTGTTAGTGTTTCCAGTTTTTTCTTTCTGATTGTCCATCAAGCATATATTGACTTGGTGGGATTATAATTTTACTCAAATTGAAATAGATCTTACATAGTTTTAAAAAATACAACTGAAACATTCCCACAGCAGTACTCTTTTTTGGCCTTGTGTACACTTGAGGCCTTGTCTGTGGATGGAAGTTGAGATTTCATTGTGTTAAATGAATTTTGTCATCAATTTTTTAAATGACCTCTGTGCTTTAACAGTTTTAAGTGTGTTATGTTAGATCATGTTTTGTTTAGTAATACTTTATAATGGAAGAAATAGAAGTTAAAATTCTGTCTCATTTGAAAAAAGCAAACTTTGACATGTATAAATAACTTTTATTTTTGAGGTATTGCTATTAAGGAGTCCGCAAAAGTGGGTGATCAAGCTCAAAGGAGGGTGATGAAAGGTGTTGATGACCTAGACTTCTTTATTGGTGATGAAGCAATAGAAAAACCTACGTATGCAACAAAGGTATATTTTTATGATTTGTAAAAATAATATTTTCTTTTAAAAATTAGTTTGTTTGGGATGCCTGGGTGGCTCAGTTGGTTAAACGTCTGCCTTCGGCTCAGGTCATGATCCCAGGGTTCTGGGATTGAGTCCTGCATCGGGCTCCTTGCTGGGCAGGGAGCCTGCTTCTTCCTCTGCCTGCTTCTCCCCCTGCTTGTGCTCACTCTCTCTCTCTCTCTCACAAATGAGTAAATACAATCTTTTAAAAAAATTATTTCAGTGATTGTGGCATCTGGAATTTTACTCCGTTACAGGCCTAATACCCTCAACCTCTTCACCAGAGAAATTTCTTTTTCCCTGTAGCTTTTCCCAATCTTGCTTTAACTCTTTTTTTTTTTTTTTTTAATCCTGAGAGGAAAATTTTCACTCACATGAGCAGTCTTTACTTTTCCATACTCACTAGATCTCAGAGCTGTCAATGTGAGTGGCTTTCTTTTACCTCCACATTGCCATATCTAGAGACATGTTTAGTTTTGAATGTTACGTTTGAGGTACCTGAAAGACATCTTATACATTGTTAGGCAGTCAAATAATGTGGCTTTTGGAGCTCTGAAACAGGACAGCTGGAGACAAATACTTGGAAGATATCAGTAAACTTCTAGAAAGGATGAGATTAGTTAGGGGAATGTACTTGGGAAGAGGCCCAAGAAGGGGCCTGTTCAATGTACCAGTTAGGTTTGGATAGAAAAGGAAAAGCCTACAAAGGAGACTGAGAAGCCGTGGTTAGAGAGCCTGGGCTAGGCAGGAAGGAATGTAAATAGTGTGGAATCTATCAAGTAAGCTAGAGCCCATATATTACTTACTGTCTTTAGCTGCAAGGATATCATTTGTAACCTTAATAAGAATAGTTTTAGAAGAGTGAGAACCCAATGAGGCTGGGTTCAGGTAGGTTGGATTGTGAATGTTAGGCCAGGAAAAAATGACAGTAATATTCAGTGAGGTTTGGCTGCAATTGGGAGGCAGAGATAGTTGAATAGACAAGTTGTGGGGTTAAGATGGAAGAGATGTTTAAATGCTAATGTGAAAGAGCCATTAGATTTAAGTAACAGGAAAGATGGAGTCCAGTCCAGGTCTCTGAGAAAGCTAGAGGAATGGGATCCAGAGCACAGATGATCTAATTGATATGTGGAGGGTCTCTTACATTATAAAGAAGTGAAATGGATAAGTATGGAATCAGTTTTATAGATTTGGTGGAGGAAGGTCGGATTCCTGACTTTTGGCCTCTGCTTTCTCTGTGAAATACATGGTGACATCATCTCTGCTGCCCAAGGAGTCAGGGGAGAAGGTGAAATATGAGTGATAGGACATTTAAAATTATCACTGTGAAGAGTGAAGATGAACAGAGTAGGGAAATAAAGACTTGCCACACAAAGTTAGGTTCATTTGAGAATAGCAATTAGAATTCTTAGTTTTATCCACCTAGTTATGTATGTGCCTTCAGTGTAATCAGCATTCTGGGTATAGGCAAATTTAGTGAAGTGTCATGCTAGGTTGGGTTTTGATAGGTGGAATGACAGAAGGAAATATGAATACTCAGAGTGATGGAGCATAAAATCTAAACTCTGTGTGTGTGTGTGTGTGTTTGGGCAGGTTTGATGGCTAGGGAATAAATAAAAGCCAGTGGACTGCAAGTCTAATTGTGATCAGGAGTATAGTGGGCTGCTAAGAGTATGGTAGGAGGAGAAAAGGTAGTAATCAGAGAGGGTTGTATTTGGATTTTAGGAATTTAGAGATGTAATAGTGATACTAAGATCTAAACTGCAGCCAAAATGGAAAAGAAATTTTTGAAGGTGATGAAGTCAGTGAGCTAAGAGGCCAGAGTTTTTCTTCACTGATTGTGTTCTCTTAAACACATTTTTAAGTCTTCCAAATGCTACAAACAAACCAAACCGTAAAACTTCTCTCAATCTTTATGTGTACTCTTTTTCCTCAGCCTTTTGGCTATTGTTTTTCTCTTTCTTTTAAAACCAAACTTCTTGGGGTACTTGGGTGGCTCAGTTGGTTAAGCATCCATTCTTTATTTCTGCTTAGTTCATGATCTCAGGGTCCTGAGGTTGGGTTCAGTGGGGAGTCTGCTTGAAATTCTCTTCTCTCTCTCCCACTCCCCCTGCTCACTTGAGTGCTCTCTCTCCCTCTCTCTCAAATAAATAAATAAAATCTTAAAAAAACCCCACCAAACTTCTTATTTAGTTTCAGATTCTTTGAGCACAGATTATTATTAAGCTCTTTGTTAATCCCATTGTGTATAATAATCTTCATCCTTCTTGATTTGTCTATCACAGGATTGCTGTGATGATTCTCTTCCTAATATTTACATTATGTATTTTAATTGAACCGTCTGAAAATATGTTGTGGGAATAATTTCATTGATCTCTAAATAGTAAAGTATGCGTCTCCTAAGGATGATCTACAGTGTCATTAAATCACACCTGAAAAATGCTGTCCTGATTTAATATTCTCCATTTTTTGGTAGTTTTATTTACTTTTGACATTAATAAGATTTCATTTGTGTTTTGTTTTAATAGTGGCCAATTCGCCATGGTATAGTTGAAGATTGGGACTTGATGGAAAGGTTTATGGAACAAGTGATCTTTAAATATTTAAGGGCAGAACCAGAAGACCATTATTTTCTTTTGGTAAGTACAAATTATAATTTCACCAAGGACATTTTTGAAGAAACAATGAGAACGTTTTCGTCACATCTGTACTCACTAGGGCATACTTTGTTGTTTATTATCCTGTGTCTAAAAGACTTTGTTATAATGCTGTATCGTCTTTAAGATCATCCTGTTCTGGGTTTTAGTAGAGTTGTAATATGTTGAAGCAACAAGGTTTAGGCACTTAGAAAGTTCTTTTCATAATTAATATGTAATCTTTATGATAGGAACAGTAAGGTTCAAAAAAAGTTGGAAATATGGCACTTCGCTTTTTTTATTGAACTGATGTGGTTATTATTTCACTAGTAATTCTTGGCAAGAAAAATACAATGTAATTTTTAAACTTTTCTTATTTTTATCAAAGCAATGAATGTTTATAGCTTACAAAAATCAAATGCTGTAAGATTTAAAACAAAAAAAAATAGCACTCTCCTTCCTCACCTTTCCCAGCCTTTGATTCATATTATCTAGAGACACTTTAGATTTTTAAAGAGCTTTTTGTGATAGTTATCTCACAAATTTAAACATCTTTTCTATTTCTTGTTTGTTTATTTAAATATTAGACACTACCTACTGACTTCCTAAGTAGGAAAAATGAGGCTTTTGTTTCTTTTACCCTCCTTCTCAACACAGAATCCTTATCTTCTCCCCCTCTCTACAGTATAGTTATATGAAATGTACATTCTATATTTTATTGTTATTTGTGAATATTGTTTATGGGTAGACCACATAAAGTTGAAAGAACTTTACAATAAATGTACACAACCTAGACTCAAGTATTAATTTTATTATAATTGCATAAGATATCAGGTTATCCATCACTTCATCTTATATTTTTAATTACTTCAGAATGAGTTTGCAGATGGAGTAGTTTCACCCCTAAATACATTAGCATGTGTATCATCAGCTAGAGATCATTATTTGTTTATAGTTCTTTTATGTATGTAAAATTCACATGCTATAAAATGTATAAATCTTAACTCTACCATTCTGTGGGTATTGACCAGTCATTGGCATACTTTCTCTGAAGGTCCAGATAGCAAATATTTTTGGCTTTGAGCGCCATCTGGTCTCTGCAGCTACTCAGCTCTGCTGTTGTAGCAGGAAAGCAACCTTAGATGATACCTGAATGTGTTCCAGTAAAATTGTATTTACAAAAACAAGTGGTGAGCTGGATTTGTCTTATAGGATGCATGATACAATTTGCCCATCTCCTGGTTTTAACAGATGTATACATCGGTGTAACCTAAACCCTTATCAAGATATAGAACATTACTATCAGCTTGGAAAGTTTTCTGATGCCCTTTCCTGATTAATTCCTGCCCCTGTGCCGAGAGGCAACCAGTGTTCTGATTTTTTCTAGCACAGATTGGTTTTGCCTATATTTGAGGTTTATATAAATGGAATTATACAAGATATGATCTTTGGTAAGACTTCAGCATAATTTTTGAGACTCATCCACATTGTTGCATATACCGGTAATTTGTTGCTAGATCATATTCTATTGTATGAATATGCCTCACTATCCATTTTCTTGTTGATGATTACCTGGGCTGTTTCTAGTTTTTGACTGTTAACGAATATTTTGGTTATTGTGAAAATTCTTATACAAGTCTTTTTGTGGACATGTTTTCATTTGTCTTATACAAATACCTAGATATCTAATTGCTGTGTCATAGGGTAGGTGCTTCCAGGACTTTTTCCAAGGGGTTGTACCTTTTTGCACACCCACCAACAATGTGTTAGCAATCTGGTTGCTCTACATTCTATCCAGCGTTTGGTGTGTCAGTCTTTTTAATTTTAGCCGTTCTGGTGGGTGTGTAAGATTTCTCATTTTGGTTTTAATTTGCATTTTCCTGATGACTAATGATGTTTTATTAGCATTTTTTTAATGTGTTATTAGCTATTATTATATTTTCTTTGGGAGGTCTTCTGATTATATTTTATTTTATATAGAACTTTTGTTTTTCTTAGAGTTTATAATTTAACTGCCTTAGTTTTTTCAGTTTGCTTAATTTTATATGTATCTATCACTAAATTATCTCCAAAGCCTTGAACATAGTTCCAAAACTCTTTCAAATAAGTTTAAAACACATCAGGTAGTTTAGCTATTAAAGATTTTACATAGGCACAAAGTCTACTCCTAGTTGACCATTTTCTTTAAAAACCTTATAGTATTTTAGTGCAAAAAAAACACAAAACACCTTATAGTATTTTTTTACATTAACAAAAAGATTTAATTTTCAGTGAATTCAGGTTTTATCCATGTTTCTCTGTAATTTGTGCTCTTGAAGTTTAAGGAATCATTCTTACCTCACGGTCAAAAACATCATTCTTCTGTTTTTATGAAATTTAAAAGTTTTTGCCTTTCATTTTAAATATTTGAGATAACAAAAAGAATGGTCAAATCAGATTCGTAAGAATCAGAGGTCTTACCCAGTTTCAAGCTTTAATAATTTAAATGATTTAAGTAATCATGAGGCATAAGGGAAACATGAAGTTCAGGATTGCAAGTACTGTTTCCTCAGTCCTCTCTCACCTCATTAGAATGTGTTCTGGCCCAGACTTAATCTGCAGGTTTCTAAATGATGTATGTGGTCATATAAACTGAAGAGAACTATGTAAATATCTCCAATTTAATACTCTTAACAGTTATATAACTTAAATAACAGTTTCCAAGAAGCATGGCATAAATTTGTAGAATCTTGGCTTATTTACTGTAGTTATAAACAGACCCGGTACATCCTGCTGAAAACATTACAATATATAGGTGAGAATTCTGCTACTAGAAACACCATTGGTATGTCTCCCTGAGGATCTGTCATTACCCTTTTATAAGATGATTTGACTAGGTCTCCTTTCTCTCTCTCTCTCATTCCTTTTATCAGTGTTTAATGATGTAATGTAGGAATTTGGTTTCTTTTTTTGTGTGAATAACTATACTATTTTCATATATGCATAGATCTGTTCGAGTTCTTTATATAGTTTTTCTTTGGTCTATTTGTCTATCTTTGTATCTCTAAATTTAAGATTTTTAAATAAAATTTTGACATAAATTATTTCTTATTTAAAAATTGCCTAAAAGTTGTCAAAATAATCTGGTCTTGTCGATTTAAAATGTTATTCAATTTAATAGACTGAACCTCCATTGAATACTCCAGAAAACAGGGAATATACTGCTGAAATAATGTTTGAGTCCTTCAATGTTCCAGGCTTGTACATTGCTGTGCAGGTAAGAAAGTTCACAAGTCAGGATAAGCTTGACTCTTGAATTTTTTTCTGGTTTAATTCACTCTTAAAAATATATTTTTTATCACCTCAAAGCATATAGTTCTCTCCTGAATCAGTAATTTAGAAATCATAGGAAATTGAGTTAGTCAGCAAAAGAAATGTTGAAGGAAGTAAGTTAATGATCTTTAGATAATTCAGAGCTTTTCATGGGACAGAAATAAGGGTATTAATATTTATTGAATGTTTATTCCACATCAAGAACTTTATATACATATTCGTTTATCCTTGAAACATTTGGTGTGTCCTTTTCTCATAGTTTGTTTTGACTGACTGATTTACTGCTAAGTATATTTGACCACCTTCTCCTTTGTGCCCCTCTGTATTCTGTGTATCATAAATCCCTGTAATATTTTATTGAACTTACTTTGTAAATGTATTTTCATGGAATGGCTTCTCTCCCACCTCTCAGGATCACAGCTCACCTCTTACTTGTTTTTTAACCCTGTAGTGAATGTGATGCCTAACATATCACAAATGCTTAATAAGTATGTAAACTATTGTATAGTTCTCTTAGGTAACAATGATTATGATGTGTGATCCTGTGTTAAAATAGGAGGATGGCCTAGATAACTTTCTAGGTCCCTTTCAGCTATTACATTGCAAGTAGGTAAAAGTTTAGCTCTGTTTTTAATTATTGGCCATGTATCTTGTTGGAGGCTTGGATTGTATGAAATTCAGTTTTTAAAAAATGAGTTAGCTGTGTTAATTTCTTAATTTGTAAACTTAAAAGAAAGAATTGTACTTTATTTCCCATGCCAGTCTTTTTCATAGAAAAATGTAATTTCATCAACTTTGTTTCCTATTAAATCATATTTAGAAGTGTATAATGGCTTTTTCTGTGGTTAAATAACTTGTTATATATTCCTAAATGCATGTTGCACTTAGAAAATTTGGAGCTAATCTTATGATAGAGATACTTGTTTATAGGCATCTGTGTGTGGAATAACTGGTGATTGGGTGTTTGTGTATTTCTTTACTTACACTTTGTGGTTTGTATACAGGTTAGCCCATATAAACATAATTTTAAGTCCTGGCAATTTTAGTACTGTGATACTTCATGTTGGTCTTCCCCATTTCGACCCTTGTAAAAACATGGAATATTTATAAATATGTCCCTAAAAGTAAATATAAGCCTGTAAGTTTGTCTTAAAATGTAGGATGTGAATAGTTTTATTGAATAATGTAAATGAGTTTTGTGTATTGTCTTGCCAGAGGTGACTGTAGTTGACCCTTGAACAACACAGGTTTGAACTGCCTAAGTCCACTTATATGCAGATTTTTTTCGATAAATAGAGTACGTAAATGTTTGGCTTCCTTACAGTTTTCTTAACATTTTTTTCCTCTAACTTATTTTACTGTGAGAATATAGTATATGATGTAACATACAAAATGTGTTAATCGACTGTTTATGTTCTGGTCAACAGCAGACTATTGGTAGTTCAGTTTTTGGAGAGTCAGAAGTTATACTTGGATTTTCAGCTGCTTGTGTTGGAGGGATCAGTGCCCCTAACCCTGGTGTTGTTCCAGAGTCAACTGTACATTTAAAATTGAAGTACTCTGTGAAATATTTTTTTCTATTAACTCTTTGTGCTTGTTTTTATTTTCTTGCCTGTCACATTTCTTTTTGTCTAAGGCTGTTCTTGCCTTAGCTGCATCTTGGACCTCAAGACAAGTAGGAGAACGGACATTGACCGGTACAGTAATAGACAGTGGAGATGGTGTCACCCATGTCATTCCTGTGGTAAGGATATTTTAAAATTACCAAATAGTCCTATCAGATAACAAATCTGGCAGAGTTAAATGATATGAATTAATGCTACTTTTAAAAAAATTTTAAATATTTAAAAAGTTTACTCTGATTTGGCCATTTGTTCAGCTAGGGCTGTATTTTGTTCATATTAATATTAAAATTCTATAAACAAATTCCAAAATCTTTCTTTTGTTATTAGGTTGGTACTGTAATTAGAATATGATTTAAAAATATTAGAAATTGTTTCTAATTCATAATTAGAAAGTGTTGGAGTAACCAGAATGGAAATATGCCTTTTTTTTTTTTAAGATTTTATTTATTTATTAGAGCACGAGCGAGAGCATGAGTGGTGGTCGGGGGGGGGAAGAGGCAGAGGGAGAGGGACAAGCAGACTCCTTGCTGAGCAGGGAGCCCGATGTGGGGGCAAGATCCCAGGACCCTGGGATCAGGACCTGAGCCGAAGGAAGACGCTTAACTGACTGAGCCACTCAGGCACCCCTATGCCTTTCTTTACATTTATGTATGTATGTATGTCTTGAAACAATTTTTTTTTCTTTTTTCTTTTCTTTTCTTTAATTAACATATAATGTATTATTTGTTGCAGGGGTACAGGTCTGTGATTCATCAGTCTTGCCTTTCTTAAACATGGAATTCTCTCTTCTGGTTTGGCTGTGTCTGTGTTGTATGGGTTAGCCAGTTGATAGTCTCTCTTATCCTTAATTAACAGATTTCAGTTTGGTGCATAGGTTAACTACATAACAGTTTGTTATAAGCACGTGGCCATTAATGACTTCTGGGAATTATTTTTATTTATTTATTTTATTTTAATTAAGCTCTACGCCCAATGTGGGGCTTGAACTCACAACCCTGAGATCAAGAGTCACATGCTCTAATGACTGAGCCAGCCGGGTGCCCCTGGAAATTATTTTTTTGAATAAAAAGCTCGAGTTATGATCGTACTTTATGGTTTGGATTTAGTAAAGCCTATTAAGAAAAATGCACCAGATTGGATTATTTGTTAGAGATAGCATTTTTTCTGCCAAGACCCTTGTGCTTCCAATTCTTAATGACAAATTAGGGTTTTTATTTTACCTAATACACTAAAAATGACTACTTGGAATCATACTGATAGTATTAGATATATAGAAAGGTTTATCTTTTAAAATTTTTATATTATATTGACTATCCTGTAAGAAATGAAATTATTTTGAACTTTTATTTCTTCATTACTAGTCATTCCTATTTTTAATGCATCAGGCAACCTCTTTTGAGAATTATATACTCAGGGTGACTACTTTTAGATTAGATGTCATAATCTACCCTCCCAATGTCACAATAGTTTTAGTAATAATTGCCCCTTTTTTAGTAACAGCTTTTTTGCGATATAATTTACACACCATGTGGTTCACCCATTTAGAGTGTATACTTAAGTGGGTTTTTTGTATATTCACAGAGTGCATCCATTACAACACAGTCAATTTTAGAACATTTTTATCACTCTAAAAAGAAACCCTGTATCTGTTAGCAGTCAGTCTCCCCCTGATAACCTTAGCCCCTGGCAACCACTCATATACTTTCTGTCTCAATAGATTTGCCTTTTCTGGACATTTCATGTAAATGGAAATCATACACTTTGTGGTTTTCTTTTGTGACTGGTTTCTGTCATGAGGCCTAAAGTTTTCAAGATTATCCAAGGTGTAGCATGTATAGTACTTCATTTCTTATTATTCCCAAATAATGTTTCATTCTATGGCTATACCAGATTTTATTTTGTCATTGGGGGATATTTTAGTATCTTGGATATTGGGATGTGTCCAATATTTCATGTTTTTTTTTTATAGTTTTCTTTATTAGGTACATAGAGATTCTTAAGATTTTCATTTAAACCTCAGAATCTATAATGTAGGTTATATTGAAGACCTCAGTTTATCCATTAAAAATGCAAATAAATGAATTGCTTCAGATCACCAAATAGTAGGTTTTGGAGCTAGGATTCAAACTGGTTCTGTCTGACCCCAGTCTTAATATCTGCACAACTAATCAGTAATATCAGTATCTTGATAATATTCAAATAGGTAATTTTCAAATATAAGTTATAACATGAAAAAGAATGAATTTTTATAAGGATATTAAGAATTGGATATTTCTGTGTTTTGTTCTTTTTTCCTTTTGCTTTCTTTTGAATTAATGGAGTATTCTTTCATAATTCCATTTTATCTTTATTGACTTACTAGCTGTGTTCTACTTCTTTGTTATTGTCATTTGCTTATTTTTTGGTGGTTGCTCTAGGGTTTATAATAAACATCTTTAATTTATAATCTAACTACAAATAATCTATTTTATAAATAGGAAGTGTACAACAATGTACTTCCCTTTTGCACTATAATGGTCACTCATTTTATTTCTACATGTTACAAACTTATAGTGCATTATTAATTTGTTTCATTGTAAGTAGTATATTAGTTTTGTTAGGGCTGCTATAACGAAGTACCACAGACTGAGTGGCTCAAACAATAGAAAATTAATTTTTTCACAGATGGAGGCAGTAAAGTCAGAGATCAAGATGTTGGCAGGGTTGATTTCTTCTGAGGCTTCTCTGTGTCTTCTCTCTAGGTGGCCTAATTTTCTCCATTCATCTGCACATGGTCTCCTTGTGTCTGTGTCCTAATCTCTTCTTTTAAGAACATAAATCATACCAGAACCAGATTAGGATCCACTCTAATCACCTCATTTTAACTTAATTACCTCTTTAAAGTGTGTACTATGGTGAGCGCTGTGAATTGTGTAAGACTGATGAATCACAGACCTGTACCCCTGAAACAGATAATACATTATATGTTTAAAAAAAAAAAAAAGTACCCGTCTCCAAATACAATCACATTGTGAGGTATTGGGAGATAGCACTTCAACATAAGAATTTTGGGAGGGGTAGGACATGTCAGCTGAGAACAAATCTCCTCTTTAAAAGAGATTTTGAAAAAGATAAATTTCTTTTATATTTACGCATTTAGCATTCCCAGTGCTTGTTTCTTGGTGAAGGTTCAGATTTCCATCTAGCATCATTTTCTCTCTACCAGAATGATGGCCTTTAACATTGCCTTTTTTTTTTTTTTTTTTAAGATTTTTTTTTTTTTTTTTTTTGAGGAGATGTGTTGTGCATGTGGGGGTAGGGGGGAGGAAGGGGCTTAGGGGGAGGAAGAGGGAGAGGGACCAGCACACTCACACTGAGCGGGGAGCCCTATGAGACCAATCCCACAACACTGAGACCATGACCTGAGCTGAAATCAAGAGTTGAATGCTCAACCAACTGAGCCACCCAGGCATCCCTGCCTTTAATATGTCTTATTGTGCTGGTCTACTGACTCTGAACTCTTTCAACTTATGTACATCCTTTGAAAAAGCATTTTGCCTGCATTTTTGAAAGATTTTTTACTTGGTGTAGAATTTTAGGTTGATAGTTTTTTCCTTTCAGTATTTTAAAGATGTAGTTCTAATGTCTTTTGGTTTACATTGTTTCTGAAAATAAGTCTGCTGTCATTCCTATGCTTGTTTCTTTGTGATATTTCTTACTTGTCTGGCTCCCTTCAAGATTGTGATGTACCTAAATGTGTTTGTGTGTGTTGTTTTTTTTTTTTTTTTTTTTTCTTCCCTTTCCCATTTCTTCTTGGGGTTTGGGTTTGTTGAGCTTCTTGAATCTATAGATTTGTATTTTTTTGTTGTTTTTTTTTTAAATCATACCTGAAAATGAGACTCTCTGACTCTGCTTGGGTTCTCCGACCCATTATTGCTGCCTGGGAACGCTTCCTAGGCAGTGAGATGGGATGTTTATAGCACTCATATTGTTTGTTTTCCCTTATCATTGGGAACACTGCCCTACTCTACCTGTTCAGTGTCTGAAAATGTTTATTTCATTTAATTTGTCCTGTTTCTTTTCTTTAAGGTGAGAGGATAAATCCAATCCCTAATACTCTGTCATGGCCAGATGATATTCTTTGATAATGAAATTTAATTTTTTTTTTTTAAAGATTTTATTTATTTATTTGACAGAGAAAGACACAGCAAGAGAGGGAACACAAGCAGGGGGAGTGGGAGAGGGAGAAGCAGGCTTTCCCGCTGAGCAGGGAGCCTGATGTGGGACTCGATCCCAGGAGCCTGGAATCATGACCTGAGCTGAAGGCAGACGCTTAATGACTGAGCCACCCAGGCGCCCCAATGAAATTTAATTTTGTTACATTATTTTTTGTACTTCCAACTCATATCAGTAAATTTATGAATTCATTGTGTAGAATTTAATTATTTGGCATTATTGATAATGCATATAATGCCTCAGCCTTGTGAAAGTGGTACCTACTTCATTAGGAAAAATGAGTTTGTGGATTAATGATCAAATTTCCTACAATGCTATCTAAATTATTTACTGAAATTATAAAAGATTTTAAAATAATTTCCTATCTGGTCTGCTATCAGAACATTTAAAACTTCTGAAATTCGTAATTTCTGTGTTGTTCAGTCATTTCAGCCTTGGTTATAAACTCTTACCAGTAAAAGAATAATCTAAGTTCTGGCCATTCTTGTTCATAATATCTGTACAGTATTATAAATTATATAATGTAGTATTGTGAGGAATACAGTTGAAGAATAAAGACTAGAAGAATTCTCCTAGGATAAAGCAATATTTGGGAATATAAACACACTAATTTGAGAAATTAATCTTTGATGGTTATTTAGGTTATATTAATTTTGAAATCATTGAAAGTAAATTTGCCACTTTTTTTTTTTTCATCTAGGCTGAAGGGTATGTGATTGGCAGCTGTATTAAGCACATTCCAATCGCAGGACGAGATATAACATATTTTATTCAGCAGTTGCTGAGAGACCGAGAAGTAGGAATCCCTCCAGAGCAATCCTTGGAAACTGCTAAGGCAGTAAAGGTAAAAAAGTAATGATGAGAGTGTGATTCAGTTAGAAATTAAAATCAGATTTACAATATTAACATGAGAAACTATCAGGTGAAGAACAGTACTTAAAAAAACCTTTTGTTTAGCCAGTTGTAATTATTACTCTTAATTATATATATGTTTTCTCTGTATTTCTTGTAAGGAAATTTTGCAGGATTATCAACTCTGTGCCTGTTGTCTCCACATTTCACATTTGAGTCAAGAACATTTGTACCAACTAACGTTAGCATACATTTTTGTGATTATTCCCTGTAGTAAAAATAATTAGTTCACTTCACAGTCCTTGTATCTCAGTTTCTTCACTGAATTCTTTATTTTAATCTGAACAATTTTCTGTTAAAAAAAAATTTTTTTTTATGTAATTGTTTCATTTCACTATAGAATAGAGGTGGTGTTTGGCTCAAGTGATATAGCAAACAGAAGAAAAATGTGAAGACTATTTAAGGTGTTTTAATAATTTGTATGTTATATAAGTCTTTGTTAGATTAGTGCTTCATGTAAACTGTCAAAATACTTAGCATTGCTTTTTAAATTTATCATTTGCCAACCTACAAAAATTTCAGTGGGTTTCTCATATGTTTTCAGTATGTGAAAGCAAAACTGCCCCAGCAAAAATAACTTTATTGCCTATCTTTGCCTGATTATAGGGTTTCTTTCACTCTTCAAAGGTTAGGAATGAAAAAGAATTTACTACTTCCTAGTAGTAAAGGAATTACGAAATGGCTGCCAAAACTTACCCAAAGGGTGGCATCAAAATTAAATATATGAAAAATTAACATGAATACTGCTTCAGCATCTTTGGGAAGCCTGTGGAGTTTAAAAAAATAACAAAAGCAACAAGGATTCAAATCTGTTGGAGAGAATACTGATGCTCAGTCTGAATGTCTTTTAAGAATTATCATTTCCATGTAATTCCTACTTCCAACGTTTGGAGAAAGAAGAGCTACAACAACATAATCAAATTGTCCTTTGTTTTCCATATTCTTTCCTTTTATGTCTTTCGATTATTAGTAATAATGTTTGCATCTGTCATGGAGTAGAATTCTTGATGTACAAAAATATGTGAAATGTGTATTTTTCTTTAAAAAAAAAAATGAGACTTGGATTCGGGAGTCCATAAATTGCAAATAGAATGTTATAACCCATAACATTTTTTAATTGCGTTTTTGATGAAAACTTTTACTTAGTACTTATAACCAGATATTCAACAATTTAGCATTGCAGGTGATACAGTAAAAAAGAATAGTTTTTATTTTCAGCATTTTTTCTCTTGCTCATTTACTTAGACCATATTCAGTTTTATTCCAGGAAGGTATTAAGGATTAAGGGTCTGTATTATATTGTGGGTTATATCAACTATTACTTATTCTCCAGTTCTGTATTTATTTTATGTTTTCTCCTCTTCATAATGCAAACTCCATTAATTATCGGAACTGTATAAAATGTTGAATGACATTAATGAATGTTTTCATGAGATAGTAGAGGTTCTCTCTTTAGTTGGTCAAATCTTATTCACTTTATATATGAAGCCAGGAATTACGTGTAGGAGATGAGAGATGAGTTGTTTATTTGTACTAAACATAAACTAATGTCCTAACATAAAATTTTCTTCAGCTTAATTTCTTAATTTTATTTTCTGAAGATATTTGTTCATTTGATTCTAGTTTGCTAAAAATATGTCATCCTTTTCTCCTGTTCCTAAAATGAAGAAATAATTACTCATTTCTTTGTTTTCTTAGGAGCGCTATAGTTATGTCTGCCCAGATTTAGTAAAAGAATTTAACAAGTATGACACAGATGGATCAAAGTGGATTAAGCAATATACTGGAATCAATGCTATCTCAAAGAAAGAATTTTCTATTGATGTTGGTTATGAGAGATTCTTGGGACCTGAAATCTTTTTTCATCCAGAGGTAAGTTTTTTTTTTCTTTAGATGGAATTGTTTTGAAATATTCAGAAATTATCAGTCAACCATAAGAAATTCAGGAAAGAGTTAATCTCAGGAACTTTCTTTTGTATACTAAAATGCTATAGTGAGTTATCTTCAAGAGGAAAAATTGCCTATGTGAAATAGGCTATAAACAAGTTACTATTTTTCACATATTTAGAAAACTAAAACATGTCTTTTTTAATATTTGTAGCTTATGTGGGGTCATGGAAAGAGGGGAGCCCTTAAAATTTATGACCATTTAAATGAAATATTTTTGGAAAAGTTCTAGAACTACCACTGGCCCCATATAAAATAACCATTAAACCAAGAATCATTAGTTGACTATCATAACAAAATATTAGCAAAATAGTTTTCTGTGTCTAGGAAATGTTAGCAACATGCAGGTTTTATTAAGTTAATGAAATGTGTGCTTTAAATGAAAAATTCTTCTAGTAACTTAGTATAAGAAATTTATTAATAGAATTACATTAAATGCATACTGTGCTTATTTGGCATTAAAAACGGTTATTTTTAAATATTGTTTATTCACTTAGCAAATAGTGAATATAATTTTCATGGTCTCAGTTTAAGTATGGGATATTTAAAGATGAAAAATTGTTTTATGTTGCTCTTACTGAGCTCAGAGAATAAGGGAGATGAATATCTAAACAGGTGTAGTTGCTTTAATATGCATGGATTTGGGGAGGGCATAGGAACAAAGAGCATCTAAGTCTGCTTGGGGGAACTAGGGAAACTTCTTAGAGGAGGTGACAGTTGAGGGTGAGTAAGTATTTGTCAGGCAGGTATGTTAGGGGAGTATCTTTCTGGCAGAGGAGATAGGCTGGGTAGAAGTCTGGGATAGGAGAGAGCTAGATAATAAAATTATAAAGGAAGGGATTGGTAGGAGATGGGTCCAGATGGGTGTTCATGAGGGACTAATATGCTATAGAAAAGCGTTTACTGGATTCTGTAGTTGTGCAGAAATCTTCAGTGCAAATGACACAGATTCATGTATGGTATTAGAAAGGTCACTCTGACTGCACTGGGTTGGATGGATTGAAACAGAGGAGTGAATTGTGTTGGAAACAGGTAATGATGAGAGTGTGATTCAGTTAGAAATTAAAATCAAATTTACAATATTAACATGAAAAACTGGAAACAGGTGATTTTATTGCAGTTTTCCGGATGAAGCCTTCCATCTATTCCCCCTCTTCTGACATTAGGGATCCCATCTGCCCCTGCTCTCAGGCCAAGTGGTTTGGGTGGGTCTTGGGAGGGATGCCCCTGGATCCAGCCAGTCTGAGCAGGACATTCCCCCAGCCATGGTGTTTGGTCCAGAGGTGGGCATGTGCCCTGAGCCCATCCAATCAGAGCGAATTCCAGGGCTGAGCAAGAGAAGCTCATCACCAAGTGGAGCCTTAGAATGAAGCCAACAGATGGGAGAAAGTAAGGTCAATAAGAATGAGAAAGAGGTAAGAGAAAAGCAATAGAATCAACATGACTTACTGATTACTTAGATGTGAGGGGAGTAAGAATATGAAGACTCTGTGATGATTCCCATATGTGTAACTTGAACAACTGGATGTGAAGGATATGAGCAGGGATTGGAGATCATGATGAATTGGCATATAGCTGTAAGTTGGGAGCAAAGGAGTGAGCACCTGGGATAAGGCATTGTGGTCGGACAAGTATATGGGTATTTTAAGGCTTAGCACATTTTCTTTGCAATCTTTAAAATAAAAATTCATAAAAGGATATATGTACATAGTTTTAAAAGTCACATAACACTGACAGGCTTAAACAAAAACAGTGGCTCCTCATCCTCCACCCCTACTCTCACTCTTTTTGTGTTCTGCAGAGCATTCACTAGCTCTCACTTAGCCAGCACTCTTGGTAATTACCTGCACATTTCCAGATATTTGTCCTCCTATTTCTTGACATAGCAATGTAAGTAATTATCTACCAACTTCCTTTTAGGTTAGTTGATATTTCCTTAGACCCTCTTCCCTCAGCCTGTCTGTATGTTATGTTATAGTTACTAGCTAAATCAGTAGTTTCACAGTATATGAATAGTATTATATTGTTAATGTTTTTTGCTTTTGAGGCAAAATTGTAATATTGTAAATTTTTTCTCTTAAAATTGAGCTTTTCCTAAATTTTTGCCTCATTTCTTCATTTGTGTCATTTTCTCTTTATTTATTTCATTTATTCATTGAGGTTGTAATTAACTGTTTTTACAAGATCTGGAAGGGATCCTGGGGGTCTCACTATTTCTATATAGAGAAATTTAACAGGTTTTTTAAAACCTTGTTTTACTTTTCCTTGTGGTTTCTTATCATTTCAATTTTGGGGACTTCAAGGTTCTACAGGGTGAATGGATTGACTTCTTAGCAGTATGCCCCTCTGGAAGCACTTAGGATGTAACATTCCTTTTTTGTAATTTTCTTTTGTCATTTTAGTAGTGATTTAAGAAGATAGATAACCACGTAGCTGGCAGTCAGGTCCCATTTTCCTCTGGGGTCATGTGTATGTGAACTGCTGAAGTCAAATGAATTAAAGGTCATGGGTTAAGGAACATCAGTTGAAGTTGAAATACTGGAGAGAGATACTAAACCTCCAAGTGGAGGACAGGAATTAGAGAATTATAGAAGATCCAGGACTAAAGTCCTAGATGAATAGGATCATTACCCCAAGATAGGTAATAGCGTGGGAGGTAAGAGATATCTTGGATTTTAAAGGAGGAAGCATTTGAGTGCAGTACTCTTGACAGACATCCTCAGCTAAGGTCTTGACAGTCTTAAAAAACCTTTGACATGTTAGATACGTAAATAAACTGTGTTGTTTTGGTTGTGCCGTGTTACTTAGGAAAGGGATAATTGTCTGGATGTCAGTTTACCTTGTTGCTAATGTTTCATATGTAATTTTTTTTCTATTAATCTTTATCATTTGATACACACCAAGCTTTCTTCATTAAGTTTTTTAAAACTTTGAAACACCTTTTACTCTGTAGCATTTTTTTCTTTGTAAATAATTTCTTCTGTGAGAAATCCATGTTTTTCTTTTCTTGAAAGTTGTTTTTTAAAATCAGTTATGTATATGCACATTGTTTACAAGTCCTAGTTATTGAAATTCTGACAAAAACTAGGAGTGTCCTGCATACTTCTCTCCCTAATTTTTTTCCTGGAGGTAAGCACTTCAACCTTTTTTAGTTGATTCTTTTGGTGATTGCCTCCATAGCTACAGTTTGCTTTGGTTGCATTGCAACTGCCAAGTTTTTTCAGTTTTAGGCATTTTCTATCAGTTTCCAGCTATGGAGGAAGAGGATTGCCTTTTCTCCCTTTTTTTGCCGTGACAAACAGTACCTTTCCATACCTTTTTGTCCCAATAATTACATTATAATTTCAGTTAGGTAAAAATTCAATGCTTACATTTTTGTGAACACAAATTTTAATCAGATCTGTGAACACAAATTCTAATTAGATCTGAGTCATGCAGTTTACCATGAAATATTTTCCTGTCCTATATTTTGTTTTCCATGGGAAACAATAACTTGTTTGCTTAGTTTTAAAATAATGATCCTTAATTCACCTCTAAACTCTATCCACCAGTTTTCTAACTGTCTTCTCAGGATATTCAGATGCAAAGGGTTTTAAAAGCAATTTATTTTTCCAGAGCATGTGTTCACATGTCCCAATCTGAACCTGCTTCCTTCTGCACCTGGCACAGAGTTGTCATATTCCTTCACCATCATTGTGGGGATCCCTGTTGCCTCTCACTTAAATCCCTCTTCCTTCCATCCCATACCTTTCCCTTTCTTTATTTTGGTGGAAATCATTTCCCATTGGGGTTCCTGATAAAAAGGGCACATGAGGGATGAAAATTTCAAGACCTTGCATGTCTGAAGATGTATTCATTTTATCTTCATACTTGTCTGATAATTTGGGTGTAGAATTCTAGATTGTAAATCATTTTTCTTCAGCATTTTGAAGCCTTAGCTCAGTTGCTTCCCATTATAACTTGAAGTAAAAAACTGTTCTGATTTCTAAACCTTGTACAGGGCCTGCTTTTTTTCTTTCCAGATACTTGTAGATTATCCCTTTGTTCCCCTGACATTCTCATGTGCTCTCTCTGTTTTTTCTTCTAGTTGTACTTTTTCTTTTTGTTCCCCTCTCTAGGTGATTTCTTCAGTTTACCTTCTGAACCTTCTGTTGAATTTATTTCTGGTAACATACCTAATTTTCAAGGGTTTCCCCTACATCTGCTCTTGAATATTTCTTTTTTATGATGCTGTGTTCTTGTTTCATGGTTGCATATCTTCTGGCTCTCTGAGGATGTTAGTCTAGGTTTTTTGAAGGTTTCTTCTTTCTGCATAGTCTCTTTGTTCCAGGTTGCTTTTTCTCTTTGTTTTGATTCCTGTATTTTTCATGCTAGAGATTTTTGGGGGCCACTCATTTAAGAAGGGGACACTAAAAACCTGATTGGAAATCTGAGCTTTGTGGGTAGGGCTTTTGACTATGGTCTTTACTTTGGAGGAATGCCCTATGTGTGTTTCCTTAGATCGTTTCAGATGGTTTGATTCCCAAAAAGATTACTGCCTGGAGGGTAGAGGTTGGCAGCCAAATGGGAAGAGGGTCAGCATTTGTGTGTTGGAGTGGGCTGCATACCTTCACTTAAAAGCCCCCAGCTTTCATTCCTTTCAGCCATGTATAAGAGTCTGGGGGCTCTCTAATTTATTCCCTTTAGAGAATAGATAAGCCACCTTTTTCCTTGGATGAGGAGGAGGTATTTCATAGACTTCTGTAGTTGGGATCTGTGACTTTGCTTTTCAGAGAGGCTTTCAACCATTGTTCCTTCCTGTCCTTCTTCTACCTCACTTTCAGTGCTGATAGGTACAGCCAGTTCTTTTTGGGGTGGTGGTGGTGGTGGTGATAGAAAACAGTCTTATTCTTGGCTTTCCCTACTGATGACTTACTGAGTGTTTTGGAGGGAGTGCATGGTCTTGTCCATCTGCTTTCCACATTGCAGTTTGCCAAATTTTTTGCTGTTTCTTCTCTTTCTGTTCTCTCCATACATTTGGGATTATTCCTTTTTTTAAAAAAATTTCTTTCGGGCGCCTGGGTGGCTCAGTCATTGGGTGTCTGCCTTCAGCTTGGGTCATGGTCCTGGGGTCCTGGGGTTGGGCCCCATGTCGGGCTCCCTGCTCGGCGGGGGCCTGCTTCTCCTTCTCCCACTCCCTCTGCTTGTGTACCCTCTCTCGCTGTGTCTGTCTCTGTCAAATAAATAAATAAAATCTTTTAAAAAAAAATTTCTTTATTGGTGCTTTTAGTAGGGAGAGCAAGTTGAGATATGTGTGCTTAGTTCACCATGTATTTCCAGAATAGACTTTTTTTTTTGTATACTATGAACTGTTGTCACTTCCCAAGTGAATTTTAAGATTCTGTCTTCTGTAGTTCTCGATATCCTCTGTCATTTGGAAAATTCACTCTGTTTTTTGTTTTGGCTAGATGAATGTGTAGGTATCTAAACTTGGACACTAAACATAAACTGTATGAAAGAGTAAGGATATTTATTTTTTGAATTGCTAAATTCATCACAAATGCTTGAAAGAACTGTTTTTAGATGGAACGGGGTTGGCACTCTGATTTTTTTTTTTTAAGGGAAATTTAAATTTTTTTGACAAAGCTATTTGGACTGCTTTGTTTACTTGGGTGTATTCTCTATAAATTTTTCAGAAGAGAGGTTAGATACTCCTCCCTTGATAGCCACTTGCAGTAGTATTAAGACCTGATCAGAGAGCATTTAGAGACAGGACTAATCCTTCTGCTGAAAGTGAAATCAAAAGGCCTAAAAATATTCTTAGTGGGGACCCTAGGTTGAGCATAGTCAAGTATTGAGTAACCTACAACAATTTATTGTTAATTCTTACTCTTTCCCTTTATTAAGTATCCATTGTTTGCTGCTTTACTACATATTATTCTACTCATTCTCACCTGGGATTCTATATAGCACAATGGTCCATGAGTTTTTTGTGAAGATGTATTCAAATCAGACTTCATTTCTTTCTTTGCAAATCAGAGTATCTGTGGGTTGATTATGAGTATGTGAATATATAAAGCTCGTATAAATTCTTTCCTTTGTATATTCTTGATTAAAAATTGCTGTGAGAAGGGCATAGCACAGGAATGAATGACCCTATTCCTGCCTTTTACTTGCTCATGTTATAGCAGATAAACTGTCTCAAAGGTTAAGGAAAGAATTATGGGAGGGTTAATCTGTCGAGCACACGCGCTCCTCTGTGTGTGTGTGTGTGTGTGTTGTTTAGGTAAATATTGAAGGAATATGGCTAACAAAGACAGTGTAGAGAATTTGTAAGTTCTGTATTAATAAGTTGATAAGATACTAAGATATTGTAGAACATATTTTCTATCGTTAATATTTTCTATTGTTAATGTTCTTTGTCCACATTTTGGGGATTAAATCTCATGACAAGGTCTCAGGTTGAAGTATCATTATGGGATCATAAAAGCATGTTTTGAGAACTTAAGTTGCCTTAGAAATTTCATAGTCTAAAACCTAGAGAACTTCTACAGGTCACAAAATAAAATTTTCAGGTTTCCAATTCTTTTGCTCATTCTAGTTAATTATGGACTGAGCCATTCTCTGCCTCTAAACTAAGCTTGTGTATACATGGCATACAGAGCCAGCCAAGTTGAGTTATATTCTCCCATTTTCACAGAATACAATATGGACAACTTCTGACAGATAGAACAAATAGTCTATAGGTTGCTTTCTCAAGGTTCAGTATGAGCCACATTTCTATACCCACTCTTAGGTATTCATTATCCCAAGGAATTCTATATCCCTGTTAAAGTTTCTTATGTACACTCATCAGCATGCTTCAGAAAGATAGATGTTGGCTGCCATTTTTTTCTCTTACTATGATAACAGAAGTCAGTAGAATCTTTGTTAGGGATATCTTACTTCATCTAAATTAAAATATCTTGTATCATTATGCTTCATCACTTAAGTAACATTAAATCTCTTTTCATTGTATGCCCAGACTCTAAATAACTTCAAACTAATTTTAATAACTGGAAAAAATTGACACATCTAATAGTTACCAGTCAAGTTATAGAATCCGTTTAATGAACAAAGGAATGTTGTTTCTCCCATTAGACAAGCTAATGGGAAAAATGAGAGGCCAAGAGAGGTGGTTGGCAACTCATTTTCTATACAGTTACTTTAAATTTTATTCATTTGAATAAAATAGACTTGTTTATTTTGACAAATTAGAGCTGAATTTTGACCTTAATACCTAGGAAAAAAGAAAAATCCCATGTAGCATTTCCTTTCCAATTTTAAAGAGTAATACATGGCCACTTACATATATTTTTGCAAATTAGGTCTTTGTTTCAGAATACAAGTTTAATTCTGAGATCTAACATTTCCAAATTATTTATATATATATGTGTGTGTATATATATATGTATGTATATGTTTGTATAGTTCCTCTTAGGAAATACACAGTATGATTTTGGAGGGTCATAGGCATGCATGTAAAAATAAATGATGGGGAAGAAAGGAAGCCTTCCTTAATCTTACTTCTCCTTGTATAAGACCTGATGTTGTATATAAAATTTTTAAAAAAATTTTTAACCTCATTCTGTTTCCATAATAATTGAAGTTGTCAAACTGCTTTACATCTCAAACCTACCTATCCAGTCTGTTAAAGAATTCTGAAAAGTTTTGTGTAATACGTGTACCTTCCATTCCAAATAAATACATAGTAATATTTTAATATTTATCATATTGAAATCTTATTTTAAGAAGTAAAATATTATAAAAAGAGTATCTTACCTTCCTCAGACCTTTTCCTTTTCCATTTGGTTTCCATCCTTTCTTTTTCCTCCTGAGGGCAGTTGCTGTCATAAATTTAGTGTATATCCAGTTCTTATGTTTAACTGTGCATGTATTTACAAAAACATATATTTTTAAAGGATTTACATATTTGGAATAACTCAAGTTTTTATGAAGTTATCTTTTTAAAAAATGAGTTTTGCTTTTGAGTGTCAGCTACTTGGAAATAGTTTAACTATGGTATATCATCATGTGAGTATACAGTTCTCATTATTCACAGTAGATACTCCTATAAAGTTGCTGTGAACGCTGAATTAGTGAATACCGAACCATTGCTCATAGCGGGAAACGGTTCGGTTCTGTGAGCTTTAGATTCCAACACTTTTGTCAGCTGAACATGAAACCTTGTTTTATTTGTGTTTCTGTTTAAAGACACACTATTTAATATATATCGTTGATTTATTAGCATTGATATCACAGCCAACAGCAAAACTGTGACTCATGCCTGAATGCACCTTATCCAAAACTGTATTTCCTCCATGACATATATCACAGCCTTAAGCTTAGGAACAGTAGATGGCACTTTGGCACTACTGTGGTTGAGGACCCTTTTTATTTTATTTTATTTTATTTTTATTTTAAGTTTATTTGAGAGGGAAAGAGCAAGCGAGAGCACAATAGCACTGGGAGGGAGAAAGCAGATTCCTGGCTGAGCAGGGAGCTCAACGCAGGGCTTGATCCCAGGACCCTGGGATCATGACCTGAGCTGGAGGTAGATACCCAACCGACTGAGCCACCCAGGTGCCCCGGGGACCCTTTTAAATAGCAAAATCACCCGCAAAAATGTGGAAACTGTGGCACTAAATAGATCATGAAAAGGACACTTACTTACAGCATAAAAGCTGAAATGAATAGACTGAGCATTTCCTTGTTTGACCTCAACTACAAATGTGTCGGTCAACTCATTTTCAGAGCTCTGCTCATGTGCATGCCCACAGATTTTTACCAGCTCATGCTATATGTGTGGTTTTACATTTTTGCTATTCTGATAGTTATGAAATGGTATATATCATCATTACTGTAATTTGATTTCTTCTGAAATCTCTGATTTCTGTGTCTTTAATTTTGAATTAGAGACCAGAATTTATGTTTGTAAAAAGTTATTTTTAAACTGAAAACTTTCTTAATTTTTTATTGTGATATATGTTAGTAGTGATCTAATCTCTATCATACATCCACCTTTACTTACTTTTCAGTTTGCTAATCCAGACTTTACTCAACCTATCTCAGAAGTTGTAGATGAAGTAATTCAGAATTGCCCTATTGATGTCAGACGTCCTCTCTACAAGGTCAGTATTTACAGCAAAATTGTTCAAGGTCTTCTTTTAAAAAACTTCTTTATATTTCTGTCCATTGTTGAATATTAAATTTAAAAATCCTCTCTTCAAAAGCCTATGATAGTATTTTAATACTATTTCTTATGTCTTTATTTTTCTCTTTCTCTCTAAATAAAAGTCATACTTACTTATTTATTTTTCTCCACTAATACAGAATATTGTCCTCTCTGGAGGTTCAACCATGTTCAGGGACTTTGGACGTCGCTTGCAAAGAGATTTGAAAAGAACTGTAGATGCCAGGCTGAAATTAAGTGAGGAATTGAGTGGTGGCAGATTGAAGGTTGGTTTTCTTAGTTATTAGGGGGAGGGTTGAGGGTGCCTTGATTATTGTAATAGGGATGGGAAATGTCAGCTAACTTTTGCTTTTATTTAGGAAAATAAGGATTTCTATCAGGCTTTCTAATGGAAAGTGGTTAATCATATTGAGATCTTATTTTAAGAAATAAAATACTAACAAAAAGAGTACCTTACCTTCCTCAGACCTTTTCCTTTCTCTCTTTGGTTTCAATTCTTTCTTTTTCCTCCTGAGGGTAGTTGCTGTCATGAATTTAGGTATATCCAGTTCATGTTTTTAACTATGCATGTATTCAGAAAAACATACGTTTTTAAAGGATTTACATATATGGAATCATTCAAGAATATCATATTTATGATATTCTTGGTCATTTGATTCCTCTAGGATATTATCAGCATTTCTGGAAAATATTCTTAGTCTGTGTGAGTGACATTATTTCCTATGTCCCTCACAGATAACGTATATAGAGAAGAATTCCTTGCATACTCTAGGGATAATATTCCTTAAGGATCCACACAATTTTAAATAGTACTATAGCAGTACAACAAAGCCGAGTTGAGAGAGAAGCTGATGTTGTGGGGTCAAGCCTGCTTGCACAGACTCGTTCTAGCGTCCCCCACAGCAGCCTCATAGTGTGAAATCGAATTGGTGGTTTAGCAGAAATAACTTTTCTTTTACATGTCCTGGACTTTGGGTTTGCTGTCAAAATCAAAATTAATTTTAAATTCTCAGATATCTGCTTTCTATATTTATGAGACAGTTTTTCAGTAAATGTTATGTTTCATCCTTGTTCAATGTAGAATATTGAAGCAAAACATTGATTTAGAGGATACATTGCTTAATAAAAACACGTTTTATTCAGCTTGGAAAATTATCAAGAATTAGGGCTTCATCTGAGACTACTAGTCATTCAAAATTACTTAAAAGTAAAATACAATCCTCTAGGGTTTGCTGCTGCTTTAGAAATTGCATGACCACTGACTGTTTTCAGCCCCTAAATTTTGATTATCTTAAATTTATCTCTTGGGGAGCAGTAAAAAAGTATGTTTAAGTAGTTGTTTAGTTTGTGGTTGGACTCATTATAGACATATGAAATGAAACATGCTGTTTTTGAGTGTAATATTTTAATAAAGTAAAAATTTAACATTTTTAGGCTTGTACATTTAAAAAACAAGAAATGAGGAATTTTTTTTTCCCTCCGTGAAATCAGCACGTACTGACATTAATGATACAGGAGAAATCCAGTTTACTGGAGGACTCTGCCTCCCTTTTTATTTTACTTGATATTCTTACTGATTTTCATATCATTTTAATATATCTGTATCTAAATCTGGCTTTATTGCCTTTCAATCTGTAATTTTTAATGGCAACTAAATAGCTTTTCTTAACAAAAAGATAAGCCATTTTTTATGACATGTAAATATTTTTAAACTTTTTATTTTGAAATAATTTCGTACTTACAGAAAAGACAAAACCTAAAGGAATTCCTTTATATTGTTCACCTAGATTCTCCAAATGTTAGCATTTTATATTTGCTATATTCTCTATCTATAAAGATACGTACCTATGCAAATATACACACATACAAATATTTTTTTCTGAACTATTTGAGAGTGAGTTGGAAATATAATGTCCCATCACCCCTAAATATTTTAGTGTGTATGTCCCAGAACAGGACATTGCAGTTGTCAAAATCACAAAACTAACTTTGATACAATAAAAAAATCTAGTTATAGACCTGATTCAGGTTTCACCACTTCCATTATTGTCCTTTATAGCAAAAGGGAGAAAAAAAATACTGGTCTAGAATCCAGTCTAGGACCACATGTTTGAATTAGTTATTATGTCCCTTTAATCTGGAGCAAGTACTAGTCTTTTTTTTGTATTTCTTTCTTTCTTTCTTTTTTTTTTTTTAAGAGTTTATTCATTTTGGAGAGAGAGTGAGCAAGAGAGCGCACGCAAGTGCTCTTGAGTGGTGAGGGTTAGAGGGGGAGGGAGAGGGAAGAAGAATCTGAAGCAGACTCCACACTGACTGAGCCACCCAGGTGCCTCTTTTTTGTCATTCTTATTTAACCTTATTGCTTTTGAAGAATACAGACCATTTATTTTACAGAATGTTTCTCAGTTTGGGATTGTCTGATACTTCCTCATGATTAGTTAGGTTCAGATTATGTACTTTTGGCAGTAATACCACAGAAATGATGATGTATCCTTTTTTAGTGGATTGTATCACTAGACACATGATATAATTTGTCCCAGATGTTAATTTTGATCAGTTGGTTAAAGTTGTGTCTGCTGGGTTTCTCTATGAAGTTATTATTTTTTCTTTATGTGTAATAAGAATCCTATGGGAAGATACTTTCAGACTATCCTGTTTCTTATCAAACTTTCAACCACTGGTTTTAACATCCATTTTTCTTTCCTAAAATAGTTACACTGTGTGGTAGTTGCCAACTGGTATTTTGCAAATTCCATCATTCCTTCTATGGTTTTTAGTCTCATTTTACTGTAAGGAAGAATTTTTCTTTCTCATTCATTCAGTAATACCTCTATAAAAACCTGATTTTTCATATTATTCTTTAGACTATATCATCAATATCATTGTGATAAAATAACCTATCATTAATACTATTAATATGTTTAATTTTGATGCTCAAATTTTTTTCAGATTTGGCCAGTGGGAGCCATTAAAGGTGGCTTTTTGTCCTTTTGATGTGGCCCTAGTATTCTTTAGGCTTTTTGCTACTCTTTGACCCAGCAAAATAATTCAGATTCATCTTGTACTTTCTGTTCTTCAATATTAGAATCAGCCTTTTTTTTTTTTTTTCCTGAGACACCCTTGTTCCTTTTAGTGGAAAATGCTATTAAGGAACCAAATTTTGGGGATGGGTGGCTCAGTCGGTTAAGTGTCTGCCTTCGGCTCAGGTCATGATCCTCGGGGTCCTGGGATCAAGTCTTGCATCAGGCTTCTTGCTTAGTAGGGAGCCTGCTTCTCCCTCTGCCTACCACTCCCCGTGCTTGTGCATGCTCTCTCTCTCTCTGACAAATAAATAAGATCTTTAAGAAAAAAAAAAAAAGGAACCAAATTTTGGACACTAGGTATATTCATTGTTACTGAGGGTCACTGCCTCGGGCCTTCTTGGGAGTCAGAACTAGGATGTGCTTATGTGCATGTATATACACACACATCTGTATCCAGTTTTGTATTTATATAAATTAAGAACTGTTAATTCATAGTGATACTACTAGCTCCAGAATACCAGAAGTTCATTGTAGCCTTCCACTTTTTCATATTTGTAATGCAGTTCTCTGACAGTGAGAAACTTGGCTTCCATTATCTACAGTGTATTGATGTTTTTGCTCGAACTGGAATACTTATTATAGTGCTTTCAGAATTGTTAATCCATACCACTGTGAGAAGTATACTAACTGGAGTTCAATATTTACTTAGTTTTTATCTTTTTTAAAAAAGATAAGGAGAGGGAGGGAGAGTCCTAAGCAGTCTCTTGACCCTGAGATCATGACCTGAGCTGAAACCCAAGAGTCAGAGGTTTAACCCACTGTGCCACCCAGGCCCCCTATTTAGTTTTTATCTTAAGACAGAGGGCTAGTCATAATACTGTGTTCATAAGTTACTTGGGTTAGTCCCTTTCCCCACTTCAGTGTGGTTGTTACTGTTTTGTTTTTTTTTTTAAATAAAATTAGCTTAATTTGTTTCTGTTGTATTCTGTTTTGCTTTATGTGCATCCTGCCTCTTTTAAAGTTTTATTTACTTTTGAATATACAGTTTTGTGTATATACATTAAAAATTAAATGATACAGAAATTGTTATTTGAATTTACTGTTGAACTGTTCTTACTATGTCATTTTTAGCCAAAACTTATTGATGTACAAGTCATTACACACCACATGCAGCGATACGCAGTTTGGTTTGGAGGATCTATGCTGGCTTCCACGGTGAGATAAAGCTTACATTTAAAATTTGAATTTTTTTTTTCCAGTTAGAAGAAATAGCCAGTACATATACAATATAGAATAACAAGGGAAATTTCTTTAAATTTATCTGCAATATATCTGTATATTACATGAGGAAGTTTTAGAATTGGTTACATATATATGTACATAGTATTCTAAAAAGTAGAAGTTATTTGGATTTTATTTTTTGCTTGTTAGTTTTTTAGAGTGAAAATTTAGTTTTAAAATTCATCTGTAGGGAAAGTTCTTTTAATCTTGTGATGATACAGATATCAGAAGGTTCATTGTTTTTTCTGTGCAAATATTTAAAAACACTAAGATCACTGCATAGGAAGTATGATGTTCAAAAGTTAGTAGAGGGAATTATTCTAAGGGCCCTTTCCCCAAACCAAAACATCTTAAAACCTCTTTAAAAGATAATTTAGCATCATTAGCCTATTAAATATCAGTGCTTTATCCTGTAGTACACATAATATTAAATAAAATGAAGAACCTTTTATCTGAATTATTGAAAATTACATAAACTTGGATTTTTAAAACCATTTAAAAATAAGAGGTAAAAGTTACTTTCTTCCTTAATTTTAGTTATCTTCTGTTTGTGCCATATAACCTGGTGAGTTTGTAAGTTTGCCCTTTGAAGAAGTTAACAGAGAGAGAGCCTCTGTCTATACCAGACCTTTAGTGAGGAAAGCAAGTTAATCTAGAAGTTTTTGTATATGACTAAGAGGAGTTTATATTTTATTTTAAAAATTTTATTTATTTTAGAGAGTGAGAAAGAGAGTGAGTGTTGGGGGTGGGGGAAGCAGAGGGAGAGGGAGAGAGAATCTGAAGCAGACTCCCCAGCGCTCAGCAGGGAGCTCAATGAGGGCTTGATCCCATGACCCTGAGATCATTGACCTGAGCTTAAAGAGTCGGACACTTAACCGACTGCACTGCTCAGGTGCCCCTTATTTATATTTTAGATTAATGCTGCTTTTTTGGAGTACTGATTTATTGTACAATGTGGGGAAATCTCATCAGAATAGTCTGAGCTTTTGAGAATCAGTCTTCCAGTCCTCAGAATTTCAGAATCATGCTGAGGTAGGGGGATATGTGTTAGGACATGTGTTAAATCCTACTTTTCATTTCTGATAAAGATTTATAGCTGATTTTAAGTCACGGTTTCTAGAATTTTTAAGCTTCATTCAAATATTGAGATGGACTAATAATAAACATTTTAGATTTAACAAATCTATTTTAAAGCATATTGAGAGGGTGGTACATTTTTGACCTTTGTAAAAATGCATGTTTTTATTTTCAGCCCGAGTTCTACCAAGTATGCCACACCAAAAAGGATTATGAAGAAATTGGACCTAGCATTTGTCGTCACAATCCAGTGTTTGGAGTCATGTCGTAAAATTGATTTCATAATTATTGGGGTTAGGGAGGTGGGGAAGAAATAATCTTTCTGATTACCTGTTTTGTCTGGATGGCTGGTTTTGAGGTTTTAAACTGACTTGAAGTAAGAAGACCAAACATAATTATACAGGAATATTTTAATAAGTATATCAACATGAGAATGTAGAGGAGAGCCAAAATGATTAAGTGTTTTTCTTTAGACTGGGTATTTGAATCTTATGTGTAACAAAAAGAAGTGGGTTTTAGTTCTTTCTGTGCCCTGATATTTTGTATATTATTGAATTATCCAAGATTTGATGGGATTTATCGGTATGTAGATAGCTCTATAATGCTTGAGTTGTACACTTCTAAGTGTGCAATGCAAGAGCTTGTTTATATTTCATACTTTTTATACTTTGAGGAAAAAAGTCAAAGAAAAACTAGTATTTGAGGAAAAACAAGTGACCAAGTAAAGGATAAATTAAGAAAAAAAAAAAGCCTCATGAGACTTGGCGTACACACACACTCATGGGATTCCAGTTATTACAAATGGCTTCCACCCCCTTGTACCCTACAGTGGTTTTCTTTGCAAGTGCTTTTGGAACTAAGAAGCTAGTATCTTGGATTAACTGATGCCCACTAGTGCTTTCTGATTACTCGAATCCTGTTTCTTGCTTTAAAGAAAAAGTAAAGATAAGACTGTTGGACCAGTACTGCAGTTCTGTAGTGTCATTTCTTATTAAAAATAAATAATTTGATTACCAAAATTGGTATATTTAAAGCCTAACACCATTCTAATAAAGGCACAAATTTCTTTTTAATACTTGTTTCAAGCTCTTTAATCTCTTTATAAGTTAACTAATCTATTTTCTTCAAACCTCTGCAATAGTTCTTTAAAATCACAACAGTTGGTTAGCAAGCTGACTTTTTTATGTGCTCTAAACAAATAATTGTGAAATTTTAATACATTGAGTGCTTTCATTTTGATAACTGGATCTCCATTTGATATTTTCATTTGTATAACTCATTTGCAGTCTGAAAATTTTTTTAGTGCCAGTCCCTGACATATCATGGAAAGTTAATTTTCTTTGCATTTTAAAATATCTGGACCATGAAGAAAAAGTGATGAAAATAAATTAAAACTGAATTACATTTTCTAATGTTTTTTTTTTTTTTTTTAGAAGCAGTGTCATTCTACTTTGTGTGTATGTATTTTATATGATTTCTGTTTCTGTTGGAATAGTGGAATTCATTGAAATCTCTATAATGTGTATGGTAGAAAATATCTGTGAACTTGAAATTTTACCAGTTATATTTATAGAAGAATAAAAATAGAAGATGTTTTTTAGGCTTTTTAGAACTTCAGCGTTAATGCCAGTGAACACTTGAACTTCATTATCCATGAAAATGCACATAGAATTAGTATATGTCTATCTAAAAGTTAAAAAACAATGAAAGGGTCTTTGTTGTTTGTATTTAATATAAAGATAGAATTGAGGAGTAAACTTTAGATTTCATTTAGAATGAAGCAGGATACTTAAAATTATATTAATCATTTCTGTGAAACTTTGAGTATGGGAGTAAAGAACAAGTGTATGTCCTCTGGTAGTGGTAGTATCAGAATCAAAGGTTTTTTTTTTTTTTTTTTTCCCTCACTTAAAAAAATATTTTTTAAAAATTTTAAAAAAAAAAAAAAAAAACTATTCAAACAGTACCAAAGAGTAGTGAAAGTAGGTTTCCTTTTCACTCTATCTTTTCTTATTTTCCCATTACAGTTAGAAATGTCTTTGTGTCCTTGTAATTTTCTGGGAATATAGAAAGAAGTATAGCTCCCTTATTTTAACACGAATTGGAGTTTGCTACATATACTGTTCTTCATTCTGCTTTTTCAAAGATCTTTTGATACAGAACTAAATGGATAAGCATTAAAGATTTCATCCTCTTGGTCCAATAAAGTATTATTAGCATTGCCTTAAATATGTCTTTTCCACCTAGTATTATTGAATAGTAAATGAGTAAGCTCAAAAGACATGTTTACAGAGCCACAGATTACAATCTCATGCATACTTTATAAAGATGTTAACTGATACAAAAATGTGAAGGTCAAAAATTTTCCTTTAAACTTACATGTATTTAGGGAAACAAGAAGACTCAAACGTTTCCTATATATTTCTTGATAACCCTTTTCCTCTGCCTTTATAGGACTTAGCTATAATATGATAGAAACAGTGCTCTTATTTCTTCACATCTTTCCTATCACTGTAGATCATTTTTCAACTTACAGCACCTTTGGTTGTATATGTATAGATGCTGGCCAAGATGAATTCAAATCTGCAACACTGATTCGATGTCAAGCTACATGAGCGTGGTACATTGGAAAAACACCAAACTGAGACCAGTGATTGAAATTTTTATTCTGGTTCTACAAATTGATGTTAGAACTCCTTCAACTTTAATTTTGTTGTTGTTGTTGTTGTTAAAACATGGAAGATAAATTTGTATAATCTTAGACAAATTCTTTGAACTTTCTGGACCTTAATTTAGTTTACATAGAAGGTGGTGTTATATGGATTGTATGGATTAACAATGCAGTTTTTATGATTTGTAAGAATTGATTCATTTGTGATAGTAAAGGTGTTTTCTGATGTCTCCATTTTAATAGGCAGGGCTTTGATCAATTGGGAAATATTAATGGACAGAAATAAAGTAGATGATGTTTCTCGAACTTGCCTACTCTTCAGTAAGCTGGTTTTCACAACTAAATCTTTACCCCTTAGTAAATGGCATATACCTTCTTCCGGTCTGCCTTCCTTTTTGTTAAAATATACAGCAGTTATCTGTTCAGGTCCACCAATATAATTTTTTGGTTTGCTTTCAAAGCTACTTGAACAAGTTGAAATAACTGTTCCTGCAGTTATTTGTAGGAGTATCTTCAGAAATAATAATATGAAGTATAGGGATAATAGGCTATTATATTATTTATTTACTTTCTCCAGAGAAGTCCTAGAGAATATATCTACAGAAATAGAAACTTTCTTCATTCAGATAACCATAATGGTGGTACCAGGGTACTTTGTAACATTGTTGATGAAATTATTTATAGTGTCAAAGGGTATTTGTGCTATTGTAAAGAGTGTTGTTATTCCTCTAAATACTGGACTAATCAGTCCGTGATAAAGTCCAGTGTATTTCTGCTTTTCTTACCAGCTCAGGTTTGACTCCTGTGACCTTCTACTCCTTTATCTGGTTCATATCACCATGCCTGGGTACCTCCAATAGCCTTCTGCAGTCTCTGTAGCTGTTAGCACCTAGATTCCCAGCTTAGGTTAATGTCACTAAATATATTACCTAAAGTACACAGAAATGAACATACTTAAAACTCTGAGTGAAACCTCCTACTCTGTGCCCTAGAGTGTATTTCAGTGTAATAGCATGTAGCCTATACTCTTGGCCATGGGCAGATTTGTCAGCAAGAAGTTATGGGGAACTTTTACAGCAAATCCTAAAAATAAGTACTTGGTTTTTATAGTTAGGCCCATATCACATCTAAGCTGACCTTAAGAATTTTTAGATCTGTAGGAGGGTCTGGAGACTTGAAAGGATTTCTGCTACTCTTTGTTGATGATTCCTCAATACTGTTCATTCCTCTTCCATAGTATTTGTTTATCAGCATACCAGCACTTTCATGATAATGTGCTTGGTCTTAATAGAATCTTAACAAAAATAAATTAAAATCTGGTTGTCTCTGGTACTTTCTATGCCATAACCCAGTTTAACTGATGGCACTTGGAACTTGGGAGCTGAATTAAATAACACCTATTCGATTTCAGAATTGTATTAATCTTGCTCCAAGTGAATGCAGCAGCAGTAAAAAAAGGGTACAAAAATACAAATGAATGATTTAGCAAAAATGGCAACTGAAAGAAAAAACTGAGAAAATTAAAAATTAGAAAAAAATTGTGTTATTTTGATTTAACAAATGATTGATCTTTACTGTTTTTCAGCATTCTATCACTTTTGGTGACTTTTATACATTACATTAAAACTAAGGTGCTGAATCAAAATGGTTTCACATTTATTCAAACACTACAACTCATTTATACTACCCATGTACTGCATCAGGTTTTGGGCCTCCAGTCCCAGAGGCATTTCTTAACCACATACAGTGTTTCAGTCACTGTGTCTGATGATGAATAAAACTTTCTGTCCTGAGCTCAGAGGCTAGTGTAGTGGTAAATACACAGAGGAGTGAGATTTCAGAGATGTCTTAATAAGCCTAGGATTTTTCTTCATAAAGATGATGGTGGTTGTGGTGGTGGTTTTGAGGGAAAAAAAACTCGGCTAAGTACGATAAAAGTTACAATGTGTGACTCTTGTTTAAAATTAGTCTTTTATGTGTTCCTGACATTCTTAAAACAATGAGAAATGTTAAATCCAACGATAGTTGAAGAAAGTAATTTCATAGTAGGGATCATTCTTACTCATTTGGTATTTCTAGTGCCTTACATATTACCTGGCACATAGTAGTGGTTCAGTAAATGTGTTTGATAGATGAATGGATGAGTGAATAAAATCCATCTTTAATTGTGAAATTAAAACTTTGAGTAATTTGTGTATATAGTTTTTGGTCCTTTAAAAAATACCCGTATTTATCGAGGAAGTAAAACTGAATTACTACATTTTTCTGTTCCTCTAGTTTTTAGCTTAAATAAAACAGTGATATTCTATATAAAACAGTGAAGGATTATTAAGTGATCATAAATTTTCTGAAGTGGGCCTTCAGTAGTTCTTTAGGTTTTGGTAATTTTTAAGTCTTTGTAGTATAAATGATTGTGCACTCTAAAGCTGAGCATTGTACAGTGCTAACTGAAATGCTTTGAAATATTTGGTACCATTCAACAGCAATAGTAGAAACTCTACTAATTTTTAGCTTTGCTTTTTTGTGGACCAGTTTTGATTCTCTCTTATCCAAATCCCATTTTTTTTTTTTTTTTTTTTTGTTTTTTTGTTTTTAAAGATTTTATTTATTTGACAGAGAGAGACACAGAGAGAGAGGGAACACAAGCAGGGGGAGTGGGAGAGGGAGAAGCAGGCTTCCCGCCGAGCAGAGAGCCCGATGTGGGGCTCAATCCCAGGACCCTGGGATCATGACCTGAGCCGAAGGCAGACACTTAACGACTGAGCCACCCAGGCGCCCCCCAAATCCCATTTTGAGATAATTTAGAGATAATGACTTAAATCAAAACTTCCACCATTTTCTTTTCTTTTTTCTTTATTTGAGAGAGCATGAGAAGGGGAAGGGGCAAAGGGAGAGGGAGAAGCAGGCTCCCCACTGAGCAGGGACCCTGATGCGGGGCTCTATCCCAGGATCCCGAGATCATGACCTGAGCCGAAAGCAGACGCTTAACCAACTGAGTCACCCAGGTGCCCCCAAATTTCCTCCATTTTCAATGAATGAGAATCATTGGTATGGTAGATTGTTCCTCTTTCTTGGAGGCTTATTAGAAAGTTGATATTGGAATTGAGAGTACATTCTTTATCTTATTAGGAGTACACAGTATCTTCTGCAAACAAATTAAGAATCTACTGTTCAGAGGGTTGTGCAGTAAGAAAATATGAGACTTGTGCTTTGGTGCAGTAATGCTTAGGGATCTCTTGTACCTTTTTTTTTTTTCTTTTTTTTTAAAGATTTTATTTATTTATTTGAGAGAGAGAATGAGAGAGAGAGAGCATGAGAAGGGGGAGGGTCAGAGGGAGAAGCAGACTCCCTGCTGAGCAGGGAGCCCGATGCGGGACTCAATCCCGGGACTCCAGGATCATGACCTGAGCCGAAGGCAGTCGCTTAACCAACTGAGCCACCCAGGCGCCCCTCTTGTACCTTTTTGAGATGACCAAAGTACAGAGCAGTTCTATTAGAATAGACTGATTTCTCTTTCCCAAGACGTTGAACGGTGAGTAAGAATTTGGTAGGTGGAGAGTAGGTAGAGAAGATATTTTAGGTATGGAAGAAGCAGCCTGAGTAACAGTTAGTGACTGTGGGCAGGGGTGAGTGTGTTATGACTATAAGCAAGTTGGAAATAGTGGTGGGTTGCATTGGGGATGTCTGCTGTCCTCATGCATGGACTGAAAAACTTAAAAATGGATGCAGTTAAGGTTGAGACCACTCATGCAAACAACTGACATCAGTAATCTGGAATTTTCAGTTTGGTCTGGTCCTAATCATATTTTACAGATGAGGGAACACACTGATATTATAAGTGACTTGGCAAAGGCCATATAAGTAGTTAGGGGCAGAATAAGACTCGGTAATGATTTTTTTTATGTTTTATTTATACTGAATAGCATATGGCTTATTAAATAGTTTTCTCAAAATTTACTTGGCAATGACCCATTGAGTTGGGAGAGCTGATACCATTATTGTTGTAGATGCTGCTGATGAGAGGGAGGCATTAAATGACCTTCAATATGTCTACCAAATCATGCGTGATGCCCATAGTTAGCAGGCTAAAGTGCTGAGCTAATAGCAAGAGCCTAAAACTCAGCAAGTCTGTTGGAGACTGAATTGGATGTTATGAGGAAATGATCTCTTTAAAAAAAGAGAAAGAAAAAAGAGACCGCTCTGTATACAGAACAGCCTTTGAAACATTGAACTGTTGTGATCTAGGCCAAGTAGTGTATTTGAGCTCTTACACATTTTGGCCATGTTTCTCCAAATTAGCTAGATTTATGTACCTATTAGCAGATCTCCTACTGAAAGTTAAACTTGTCACTGACATAACTGGATTTTTATGAATTAGAAAGTACCTGAACTGGTTTTAAAGACTGGGAGAGCATCTTTAGGCTACAGATAAAAGTGCACTTTGTGATAATGTTAGGAAATACAATTCTTGGCATGTGGCAAGTGCTCAAATATTTGTTGAATAAAGTTCTGGATAAAAAACACTTGTGAAAATGGTGTTTCTGATCCTATCACTGTTTTGATAGTAATTAAGAATACTTATGATGTAGGTAGGGTGATAATCTATTTTTAAAATAGATCACATGTTTGGGGCACCTGGGTGGCTTAGTTGGTTGAACATCTGACTCTTGATTTTGGCTTGGGTTATGATCTCAGGGTTGTGGGATGGAGCCCGACATCAGGCTCCACACTGGGCAGAGGAGCCTGCTTGGGATTCTCTCTCCCTCTCTAAAAAAAAAAAAAAATCACGTTTGGTACAAATTACAATACTACATATCCATTTATAGCTGTCTTTTAAAAATTCGTCCCTTTCAAGATGGTCCATTGAAAAAGTGTTTCAACCCTTGTACAAATGTATGTTTTAATAAACTCAAGATGAATGATCTGCTAATGAACTCATATTCGGATTACATTTGAATTGTATGTCTGTGGATTCACCTGCCTCTAATATATCTCAAAAGAAATAGGGTTATTTGATTTGAACAGTACTAAATTTTTCTATACAGAAAGTTGCAACTTTGTGGGCATTATTCTTTAGGGCACTTGAATTCAGCATGACTGAAATGGCTTTAAGTAACTGTTCCCCTCCCCCCCCCCCCCCCCCCAAGGAAGTGACTTCTTAAACTCCCAGGTAGAAGAATTTTCATTCAGGCATTAGCATTCTAGTAGTAGTCTTGAAATTGAAGTAACTACTTGTCTTTGACCTCTTTCACAAAGAAGACAGTGGTTTTTTCAGAGACATTTAGCAAGAGAAGAAAGGAGAGGCAGATGTGGCTTTTGAGTTTTGAATCTTTCAGTCCATCCACTAGATGTCTCTTTTTCTCCCCTCATCTGTGAATGAATATATTCCAATTAAATTTGCTGCTGTCAAAAGCAAGTTGGATCTAAGTTATGGAAATAACACATTTCATGTTCCCATTTAAAGTGTGCCATTTTCAGCAACATACCCATGATTTCAGTAAAAACAAAGATGTTCCTTAGGCTGTGACAGTAATTCAGTGGAATTTATTCAGCAGGATCAGTTTGGAACGTTTTATATGCTCAACACTGTTCAAGGTGTGTGGGGATATAATAGGCAAAACAGACATGTTTTTGCCTCCTGGAACTTTAAAAGAATGTTCAGGCCACAGCAAAATATATTAAAACTTCAGTCTGAGAACCATCATCATTTATATTCTCGTTTTAAGGAAAGCCAGAAAAGGTAAGGGTTTGGGTAATATTTTAAGCTTTTTTTCATGCTTAAAGTTCAGTTTTTAATAGTACTTCCTAGTATTCTCCACGTTTCTTTATAATTTTGTACAATTTCTCTTTAGTGATAAGGATCATTGAAAAGATGTATAGTTTGATTGCAGAGTCAACAAAGAAATGGAAGACAGATTTCCTTCCCTAACTATTAAGGTACATGGACATGATAATTGCCTTTAATTCATCATGCAGATATCAGGCAACCATCAGCTTAATGTCCCACATTTTCCTATTAATATATGTAGTGTAAATGAAGGTTCTTTTCTGGAAACAAAGTTCCAAAACTATTATTGTTTTGCAACATGTGATGTAGAACTCCATGAGTAGTTTGTTTTACATGATTGGTTTAGCCAGTTCTTACTGTTTTAGCATAGAACTAACCATAGGCAGCCTGGTCCTGAGATACTTGAACTTTGGGATGGGAGAGGATTGTGGTTTTGGTGGTAAATTCCAGAATATATTAAGTCCGGATATTCCCTCCTCTGTTCTATAGTCTAATAATTTATTGGTTAGTGATTTCCCATAGAAAATCTCAACTCTTTTTCCCTAACTGATGAGCGTCTTAACAGTTGTAACAAAAACTGAGACTTTATGGTGTTCTGAGACCTAATAATTGTGTTGTCTGGGTTGCTTGTGTTCTTGGGTAGATAATGGCCCATTCCCAAGAAGCTTTCCTGCTTGGGCCCATTATGGTCTCAAAAGTGAGCAACATAACAATAGCAGAAGGAAGTGATTAAAGGTTAAGTGGATGTGGGGCATTTTAGCGGAAGTAGTAAATAAACTGGTTCTACTTTATCAAACAAGCATTTTTCTCTTCTCTATGTGCTGCTGTGTTCTTCTAGAGCATCCTCATAAACCTCAAAATGAACTCAGCACAAGCCAAAGCTAACTCTTCAAAGAATCTCCCCCCATCTCTGTCCCATGGCTATTTGAGTTTGGGGGATGGTGATTCAGATTGAGATCAAAGCTCCCTGAGGCTAAATACAAATGTTTTGAAAAATGAAATAAGTGTCCCATGTATTGTTTTGACTTTGCATAAGTTAAATTTTAGGTGGCCTTGAGTTACTTTGCAGTGAGGGAACTTTCAGATTACACCAGGTGGGAGACCTCTGGCTCGAAGACACAGCTATAGTAATAACACATGTCATGTTGCTCCTTATCTCAAAAGGGGGCTCCACATGTTGAATGAAAACAAAGCAGTCTTTTTTAGGGAGAGGCATTGCTGACATTTGTCATCACTGCTGCCTCTGAACGTGTGTCTTATGTGCCCTGAGATGAATGCCCGTTGTCCCAGATGTGGCTGATCATCAGGACGTGGAAGAACGCTTGGTAAGGAATGTTCTTTAAGAATGGTTTTCATTTGGTAATCTCAATGTTGACGTGAACTCTTGCTTGCAGTTTGGTGCAAAGCAGAACTGCATTATGAGATGGGAATTCTGGCGTTCACCAAATCCTTGTAAGTTTACCCTAGAGTTATTCAATGCATAGAAAGAGTCTAGTGTCATTTCTTTAGGTCTTGTGAACAACAGCTTTTTGTACTGGTTGCTCTCTGGTTTTCACCCACCAGGCCAGTATACAAACAACTTGAAGTGTGTTAACATTTCATGATGAGAGGAAGTGGAAAGTGTTCCTCTGACACAAAAGCCCTTTACTTAAGGGGTACTTCGGGGTTAAGAACAGTTTTCCACTCCAAATGGTTTCATTATATTCTCTATAATGGGTGTGATTGTTTAATGATGGCATATTTGAACTGAGATGATCGAACAGACATTACTTGAAGAAATAAAAACTTGACAGGCTATGCCTTTTTAAGCAATTATGTATGCCTAGGGCAGGATAAGATAGAAAGTGCTGATTATTGTCACCATTCATAAGAGCAAAATCTGAATGATGCAGATTTGAAAGTATACTGCTATTGTAGAAGAAGGCTAACCCGTGTGCCTAGCTGCTTGCTTCTTTTGCAAGTTCCCTTTGTAGGTGCAACTTTGCTGAATGGATTCCTGTTGAAATCCTGTTAAATGTTTCTTCCAGCTGAGGAAGAATGGCCTGCCTTCAGTTTTGCAAGTGGGAGGTCTTTCTGTTGTTAGAAGAGCTTCCTAACCTGCCACTTGATGTCGCCTGATCTTAGTTTTGCTTGGGCCTGATATGCCGTCATTGATGAAGTTGAAATATTGCTATTTCTTGGTAATCAAGTTAAATCCAGAGGATATTTATGAGCACCCACCACATCGGAGACAACTGCTAGATCTTGATGGGGATACAGCACTTTGTATTTGTAGTCTAGCTTGGAGACAGCTCTGAACATTACTAACCAAAATGCAGGGCGTTGTGTTTTGAGTTGTCATGAGGTGAGAAAGTAAAAATTAGCTCAGACTAAGAAAATATAAATCTGCTTTGCCCTGCATCAGATACAGATAACACCAGCTGTAGTTAACAGGAAAAAATATTTTTCCCAAGGACATGCTGCAGCTGTAACCTGTCATAACAACTCCCTTCCAGTGTCTACTGCTTTCTCACTCAGAGGAACTTTGTTCTCTAAAACTATCAGAAATTTTGCTATTTGAAATGACATGGGTAAGAATGAAACATCCCACTTTTACATAATTTACTTTGATCCAGAGAAGTTGCCTCGGTTTCCAAACAAGGTGCAGAGCTTCAGATAAGGGGTTTTGGAACACAGCACTCCACATCTAAACTTTAGTTTCCAAGGATACGGGCCCCTCGTTCCACTTTGCAGTCCAGATTTGATGTCCAGCCCTCTACATTCAGTCCTGCTTTGCTCTGAGCATATCGCCATATTAATTTATTTAAATTTTTGTTTAAATGCCCAACCCCAAATCTTGTAATTTCCACCTTTCCTCCATGTGCTGTGTCCTTCATAGTAATGGGTCAATAAACGACTTTGTCAGACTATTGATTTGCTCCTGAGGTCTTAGGCTGATGGGCTAGGACAGAAGTGCATTAAAAGTGCAAAGCACAGTAGGATCCAGAAACTGATTTTGACTGAGTGTTCAGGAACACTTCAAGAAGGCAGTTGCATTAATGATTTATTAGGTGTCACTCTTTAACAGTTTGATATTACAGATTTGAGACCATGTAAACTTTCTCCTTTTTGACAATTACATTTTTTTGATTTTTTTTCATTTTGACAGTTCTCAATCTAGCATTAAATATATGTGTATGTGTAATGTATTTACATAAGATGTACATTACATACCAGTCCTGTGTCGAGTTTTTTTCACTTTTATGATTTTATATGTAGATACTTTACTTCCACAAAAGTAGCATCTCTTCTTGGACAGTAGAATCTGCCTGCTTAAAATTTCACCTGAGGTTTTTTCAATGTCTTGGCTGGTGTTGTGCAGTAGATGTTCAATAAATACTTTCCACATTGAATCAAGGAAGTTTTGTGTCTTAGCTATTTCTTTGATACTTTACCGAAGTTTGAAACCAGCAGATTGTGGTATCTTCATCACAATTCCACCTCTACCTTATAATGTACAGATTACCCTTAGGCAATGAGGCACTGAGCAATTGAAGCTTTTTATAGCTCCATTTGTCTGCAGTCACCTAAATGTCAATGGATAGATGTGTTTGTCGTAATGTGTGGTAAGTGCAAATAAGCCCCCTGTTAGCAGTATCATTAGAGATAAAATAGATGCACAGGAACTCAAAGAGGTGATCAGCTGTCAGATTCCACTCTAAGGAAATAACAGTGTCATTTGCAGTTGAAAATGTGCAGAAGTAAATGCACAATTCCTCACCTCAACCTGATTTGTTTTTCAAATCTTTGCGAATTTACTTTTGTTCATCCACCACTTCAGTTGAAGAAGAGTGAACTAAACCATCAATTAAAAATAGCTCAGGAAAATCACCGAAGACATTAATAGATTGGAATGTAGCAACATTGAAAGCACAGTCTCAATTTACTCAAGTGCCTTCACCCTGGGCCTTGCCCTTTATGTAGGGGACTGGTGGAGAAACGGAAATCTCTGCCTCTCAGAGCCTGGAAGGGGGACTGTGTCCTTGATCTACCGATATCAATACCTGTACCCCTAGCATTTCCCCCCATCTTTCTGCTGTGCCCTTCTTGGTGGAGAGGCTCTGTCCTCAGGGTGTCTCCTCCTGTGGTTGACAGATGATGTTGCTGTTTCGGGCTTCACATCCAGACATAATCAAATCCAGCAGCAGAAGAGACCTCTCCTGGGTGGTCATTTAATTTTAAGAGAGGAAAATTTACTGCAAGCTTCTCAGAAGAGCTCTCCTTATGTCTCAGTGATCAGAATTGCCACGTATGTCTGTCCTAAGTGGGACGGATTTCAGTGACTGGCTTAGTGGGAGACCAAGCGGAGGAATGTGACTTAGTGAAACCTGGCAGTTTGGAAGGGGTGTATGTGCCCGCGTGGTTGGTTGTTAGATAACATGTGCAACCATGTCTGCTGCACTCAGAGCAGAGCAGGGATTCAAGCCCAGTCTGTCTCATCCCGAAGCCCGCGTTTGTCTCACTCCCCAAGCTCACATGTGGATGAGGGTTTCCTGCATGTGGCTCCTGTAAAAACATGACTGGAACAAATCCCAGTTTTTGAGAGATTTGCACTTGTAATTATATTTGGGTTACATAAGTACTAAGATGTGTTCACTGGCTCTGAACATTAGCCAAGTGGTGCGTGGAACAACTGTGGTTTTGAGGGTGCCCCCCCAGCAAGGGGACGGCAGCATAAAACAATTCTTCTGACTGGTGTGAGTGTTTATAGTGTCCCTCTTGCTCCCTCCTTACTGAGAAGTGCTGGCTACTGAGTTTGGGAAGGTAGACAGATTAAGGAGTCCCTTGAATTTCAGGCTAAGGGATATAGACTTTTTTTCCTTCCTGCTCCAAGGAATATAGAGTCATTGAAGATTTTAGCCAGAGGAAGACATGACCCCGATTGCGATTTAGGGAGACTAAACTGTCGGAGTGGATAAGAATTGAGAGATTTATTAGAGGTTTTTACATTTGTGGGAGATCTGACTCTCAGTCCACCGAGTCTGGTGTGCCAGAAATGGCCATTTTTTCATTTTCTTCACATTTAGTTTTCAGTTTCATTCTGCTGGGCTGATAGGAAATTCAGTATCAGCCATTCTTTGGCACTCCTGCCTTCCCAAGAATGCTCTGGAATCTGGAAAGATTACTACATGCCCGGTAGGCCTGGGAAGAACCCCTGACCTTCATTCCATCATGGTCACACCGACATCCATGAAGTCTGGTGGCTTCCTATGGCTTAGAGTGTGCAAAGCTTTGTGAATTCTGGGACCCTGGGTAGCCCAAGGTCCAGGTTCCCTAAAGACACCAGACGGCAGTCTCTGAGTGGTGTTTCCTTCTCCGGGTGCTGCCATCAGTACCGCTGCCATCACCGTCCCCCAATCTCCGACCTCTTTTTAAACTTTGAATTCAGTGAAATTTATAGACCTTCTGTGTTGAGTTGGAAGCATTTGGATAAATGGAATACCCATATAACCACATCCCATTGAAGGTACAGGACATTTCTCTCACTCCAGAAAGTTCCTTCCTGCCCCTTTCCAAGCAGTCCTCTTCCTACCCTGAGGTAGCTACTCTTCTGAGTTCTATCCCCATAGATTAGTGTGCCTGTTCTAGAATTTCATATAAATAGAATCCTACTCCAGCTTCTTTCCCTCAACATTTTATCTGTGCGACTCATCATATTGTTGTGTATGACAATAGTCATTCCTTTTTGTTGCTTAGTATTTTTTTATTGTGGAATACTATTTCACTTTTTTTTTTCTTTCCCTTCTCTTTTCCTCTTTCCATAAAAACGTCTCCTCCTTCACCTTGTTGCTCTCAAAGGTATTAAGTATGTTTTCTCCAATAAAAGCCAGAAAGGACTTTGCTAGAGGCAAGGATGCACAAAGTATTCAGTGTCTTCATGGAATAGAGGGAAAGGCAACATGAAAACACACAAATTGATATCTCAACAAATTAGCCTGCCCTACGGTCATCCCGGGAAGAGGTGATGAGGGCCTGAGTTAGAGTGGAACATGGAAACAGGGTAGAGAAAGCTGGCGCAGGGTGGCACCCATGGAGGTTGGTACCTCACCAGGCCTGGAAGGACAAGGCTGAGCAGTTTAGCCTGGGTGGTGCCCGACATGATCAGGTTGGGAGTAAGGATGAGTGTTGGTGCCAATAGCAGAACTAGGAGTAGACCAGGTCTAGGATGGAAAATGATGAGTTAGTTTGGTACCTCTTGATTTTGAGGGGGGTATGGAAGGTAACACTGGAAATGCCCACTGGGTAGGTGAAAGTAGAGATCTCCAGCTCAGTAGCATCTTCAGAACTGAGGGTGAGGTCAAGAGTTATACACATAGGAGGTGAAAGTTGAAATCATGAAAAAGGAAAGTTAAAGGAGATAAATAGGCAAGGACAGAGCTTTGAAGAATGCCATGCAGAGGGCTCAAGGAAGAAGAAGAGTCAAAGGGGGAAGGAGGGGTGGCAACAGTCTCAGGATGAGAATAGCAGGGTATGGAGTGTCTTGGCAACTAGGAGAGCAAAGGATAGGGAAGTAGCTGGTAGAAATGCCAAAGCTGCAGGGAGCTGACCAAGAAGAAGAATGGCAGGTCATTAAATTTCCCAACTGTAAGCTCACTGCTGGCTTTTGAGGGATCAACTACAGAAGAGAAATGGGAGTTGAAGTAGATTGCATGGAGCTGAGGAGTAAAAGAGGGTACCAAGACACAGCCAGTAACTGTAAATAGCTTTTTTTAAGAACTGTGCACTTAGAGGAGTAAAAGAAGGGCTCAGGGGTAGCAGGAGAGTGGGAGGAAAGGCTGGAGGACAGGTTGCAAGGTTTGTGTCCTTGGGAAGCATTGAGCAAATGGCCTGGGCAAAGGAGGCAGGAGAGTATTTTTTTTTTTTCTTTTATTATGTTATGTTAATCACCATACATTACATCATTAGTTTTTGATGTAGTGATCATGATTCATTGTTTGTGTATAACACCCAGTGCTCCATTCAATACGTGCCCTCTTTAATACCCATCACCAGGCTAACCCATCCCCCTACCCCCATCCCCTCTAGAACCTACCTCAGTTTGTTTCTTGGAGTCCATAGTGTCTCATAGTTCCTCTCCCCCTCCGATTCCCCCCCTTCATTTTTTTTTTTTAAACATGAAATGTATTATTTGTTTCAGAGGTACAGGTCTGTGATTCAATGGGGAAGCCAGCTGCAAAGATGGAGCCGAGGAGTGGGCTCTCAGCTCGGGATTGCCATAAACTGTGATCCGGGGCACAGTCGGGCCACTGCTCTTCCAGCAGGGACCCAACAAGTGGCAGATCCGGGGAGGAGTGGCGTGGGAATGCACCGCAGGAATCTGCTGGGTTTGGAGACTCCAAACAGGGTTGTGTGCCAGAGATAGAAACGCTTGGTCACAGGCTGGGTGAGCATGGAGTGCGGCCGGAGACTGGGGAGACAGGAGTGATTGACTGCTTTTCTCTGGGGGCTCACTGAGGAGAGAGTGTTTCTGACTCAGTTTTCCAGAAGAGTTGTAAGAGACAGTGGGATGGAAAGTGCCAAGGGATGAGTGAATTAGAGGAGTCCGTCTTCTGTTGGAGGAGGAGGAGATGATGGGTGAGCCCTTCCTGGGTGAGAATGGAGCATTCCCGCTGCAGTCGCTTGTTGTCAGCATGACATGCTCCTTAAGAGATTTTTCTGTTCTATTTACTCTGAATATAAACTCTGAAGTTTATAAAATGACCCCTTTAGGGTTCAGGAGGTTGGATTTCAAAGCAGTGCATATAGGGGAGGCCTTTTCCAACTGCTCAGGCTAGATGGTAGAGATCACTCTCCCAGGAGACAATCTGTAATGTCTTATCATATTGTGGCAGATGGCAGCAAGCCCTAGGTTAGGAACCCAACTATGATGTATTAGCAAGAGATACTGGCCATGTGTCCTTCGATCAGATTAATCAGGGACGGAACTACCGCATAAACAGGTGAGATTAGCATTGGCTGGGAGGCTGGCAAGGCAAACCTGGGACATACTCGACTTTGAATTCAGAAGCACTGCTTATTTGCATTCATTTTCAGAATTATATCTGCAGCACAAAAGGAGCTCCCGGAAGATTGGATGGGCTTCACAGTGAATATGATGCTTGTGAGCATGCGGTTTGCGGAGACTAGGATGATTCTGTAACTCCTTGAGTGCATGCCAGTGTACAGCAAGACAGAAACACTGTGGCTTTTTACTTGATCACCAGGATCCTGGTTGTGTTCTGGAGGGTTGAAGTTGCCAGAAATCTGGCTACCTCTTAAAAAGGATGTTATATTTTTTGAAACCTATAGCAAGTATTCTCAGTATGGCTACTGTAAAAGGTCCAAATATACACAGGTTGAAACATATGCAAATATATTTGTTGACCTTCTAGGTGGAGGACACTGGTCCAAGGCTGCCGCACTCATTCACATTGTGGTGGCTTCTTCATCTGATACCACAGCTTTATTACTGATCCCTCAAGAAATAAAGGGCACCTCCCACCTCCCTTCTCACACCTGTGGATCTTGAGACGTTTTGTCATTTTCTTCTCTTACCATGGCCTAACCTCAAACTACTTATGGTTGGTGATATACATAGCAACATACAAAAGAATAAACAGTGTGTGTAGGAGGCCTTCTTTCTGGAATATTCCTGTATTCAAGGACACTCGTTTTTCTAAATGTTTAGAAATCATTTCCTAAATTCTACCAGTGCGCCCTGAGTGAGGGTAGTTCAGGAAGTGGAGGCCCTAACCGTATGTTGCCTTCCAGCTCCCACCTTCCTTCTTCCCTCCCACCACCATCCTGGGCTTCTTGCATGTAAACTCGCTCTGCCTGGAGTTGGATGCGGCACAGCACTAATCACCTGGAAGATGTGCTCCAGGCCTCTGGGAACACATACTCTATGACAGATGGCGGCAAATTAAACCAGCAATTGAAAAAGGACCTCTGTTAGAGGAGCCATTCCAGAGGGGGAGAGGCAGGGAAGACAAATCGCTGGAAAGTGGCCAGAACCATTTGGTGCTCGGCATCAATTTGATCAATAAACACTTCCTGAACACCTAGATAGAAGCTATTCCAGATTCCACAGGCACACACAAATATCAGAGAGACCAACATTCTGTCCTGTGTTTAGGAAGATGGACAGCACACGGAGAGGTGCATGGACAATTCTAGGCTGGCAGAAGTCTGAAGAAAGGCTTATGTAAGGTTGAGCTGAAAATTATAGCCACCACACAATAATATGATAATGCATGTTGATGGCTATGTCCTAGATGATATGCGGACAGTGGGAGAAACAAAATTGTGGGGTTTTGGAAGGGACACTGGACAGTCCCCTCAATTTAAAGATGAGGAAACTGAGGCCCCTTCTCCACGAGATGAAGTGGTTTGTTCAAGATCAAGGTCACTCAGTTGTTGGGAACCCTGTGATTAATAGTACTACGACCAGGAGTACCAATAATAGTACTAATGATAGTACTAACTGCTATTATTGGCTAAGATTATAGAGCACTTATGTGTGCCAGCCACTATCCTAAGTGCTTTAAGTATATTAACTAATCTAATACAGCAGGTTATGTTATTTTCACCCCTGAAATGGTATTCTCACACATGGGAAAACTGAGGCAGAAGAGTACCAGTACCTTGCCCAAAGTTCAGCCAGTAAGTGGTAGAACTGAGACTCACATGCCACAGTTGGGCTCCAGAGCTTGTGCTCTTAATTTCTCAGTTCCTCATGGCCCCTCAGGCCTCTGACTCCTGGTCCAGTGCTCCTTGTCCTTGGACTGGGCATTGTCAGTGAGGTCAGGTGGCACTGAATGAGGGATGACATGACAAAAGTGATGTTTAAGATTACCGGTATGGCTTCAGTAGTCTACAGTCTCCATACTGTAGACTAGAGAAGAAATGGAGAAGGGACAGCAGAGAGAAGAGTGTCTAAATACACTTATGATGAATGTTTGGACCACAGCAGGAATAGAGAAGATTACATTGGACAGGAATGGTTGCTTAGCAGTCATTCACTCCGTAGTATGAATCAGTCTGTCCTGTTGCTTATCCTTCTAGAAATCAGAACTCTATGACTGTAGAAGGAAGGAATGGAGAGAGGGTACAGCAAAGGGAAAGGGCAAAGGAACAAGAGTAGAAATGGGACAGATACTCATGACTTCCCTGTATTCCTCACAGAGGTCCTGATCTTTTGGGGGTGGTTCAGTGTACTTTAGGTAAATGTCCATTGCTCATTGAATGAGGTAAAGAAGGAAGAGAACAAAAAACAAAACAGAGAACAAGAAAGATGCCATCTCTTAGTGGGAAGGAGACCTTAGCTAGTGGGTAAAGATCACTTAAGAGCCCAGCATGGTTTTGCAGATTGGGGTCTCCCTCAGGGAAAGACCCATCTCACTGTCCTAGCAGACAGCCTTCAGCTGTAGAGAGCCTCCTTGTCCAAGGTCCTGGCCTTCCTCACGTGACCCACATCCAATGACTAGCTGATGCAAGGGCATAAAGGCCAGGACAGAGGTTCAGCAGAAGGGGCCATGGTAAGCCAGGGAGAGGACCCCACAAAGGGTCACTGGCTGTGCGAACATGTTCGTGGAATGAGGTGTGACTAGATTTCTCAAGATAAAACCCTCATCAATAAGTTTCTGTGATAAAGAGAAGCAAGAACTGTACTTTGAGAGGAAGAGAACAGACAACGAATAGCTGTTTGAATTCCTGGTAAACTGGACAGGAGGCCAGAAAACAGAGACTCTTCTGGATGCTTCTGATTGGTTCTGAGAATAACTGCCTGCACGTGGAGTCCAGCATTTAAGGGGTTCAGCCCATATTTGAATGCAGAGCTCTCCTTCCGTCTCAGAGTAGCATTTCCATTGGCATGCTGCTGCATGGGCTCAAATGCAGGACGTGAGCAGTTTCCCAACTATCCACCAGATGGTACCTTCCTACCAGAAATTAGGTTTCAGGTTGTGGCACTCCATAGTGTTTTTCCACCCCACAGACCAGCTACAGAATCAGACGCCTGCCCTGGCTACTGTTAAAGGAAAGGAAGCTGATGAGAACAAATCTCAGGGTGGGAGCGCTGAAGGACCAGGTGGGGGCGACTACAGTGTTTTTATTTTCACGAATATGGGACTGAAGCCAAAGTGTCCTTTTTGTGATGGGGAGAGCCATGTGCAGATATGTGGAATCGAGTCCTAGAGAAGTCTCCCAGGGAGGACAGGACTGTGAGTTCAGCTCCCGATAGGCCTGGTCATAAAAGTCCTCGGTGCCGCCTTGGTGGTGTTCCTCTGGAGTCTGCTCCGTGCTGCTGAGTGCTCTGAAATGTAGCCAGTTGTCCCATAAAAGAAAGCCTCTGTTGGAGACACTTGCTCATTGTTGAACAGTTTGGGTTCTGAGGCCTGAGCAGCAGCCTCCCCAGGTTGCTTAGTGTCCTTGGAATGGGAAGGCAACCGGTCTTTACTGCAGGGTGACCACCGTGTCCAGGTTTGTCTGGTACTTTCCTGCTCCTGGCACCGGGGTGGTTGGTCATCCTGCCTGCCTGGAACAGTACACACCAGGGACAAGGCTAGACCTTCACACACACACAGTGAGCTGGGGGTTTTGGGGCGGCGCAATAATATTTTCAAATTATGAATCATTTCATCGCTGTTGTTTTCCTCCCAGATTCCTGTGTCCCCTTTTGCCAGCGAGACTTATGTCAGGGAAGGCAACGTTCTGGAGGAAAAGGGTCTTGGTTTCTGAGTTTCAGAAGTTTAGGCCGTAGCCGATAGATTTGGGAGAAGATGTGGTAAATAAATGCAATTTCCTCAGGTTGGGGAGAGAGGAGAGAGTGGCTGGGGTGATGAGAGATTGGGCCTCTGAACAGGGAGACACGTTGACTCTCATCTGCTTTCTGCCAACTGCCCTGGCAAGGATGGTTATGTGTGCTCTTAGGGTGAGGGCCCTGAGCCCCCTTGGCTGGGGGGGAGCAGAGGAGGGGTGTACAGACCTCAGAGAGGAGAGGGTTGTGTTCTCGCCCCAAAGCAGAGGGCCAGAGAGCTCCAGGGGCCTCGGAGAGGCGCAGAGCCAGCAGGGGAAATCTGTGGGCTTGCAGGCACCTCTCAGAGAGTGGACTGCAGCACAGTGCCCCTCCAGACTCATGTCCACCTGGGGCTTCACCACACGGCCGGGTTTGGTGCAGATATTGTCAAGTTAAGATGAGGTCGTCCTGGATTAGGGTGGGCCCTAATGCAATGCTTTAGTGTCCTTATAAGAAAAGGGAAATGTGGACCCAGAGCTGCACACACATCTGTGAAGATGGTAGTGGGGCCAAGGAATGCCCAGGACTGCCAGGAGTGACAAAGAGGCCAGGAAGGATCCTGTCCCAGAGCCTTTGGAAGGAGCCCGGCCCTGCTGACACCTCAGTTTCAGACTTGCAGCCTCCACAACTGTGGGAGGATAAGTAAGTGTCTTGTCATTTTAAGCCAGCCAGGTTGTAGTGCTTTGTTCTGGCAGCCCCGGCCAACGATCCTGACAGGAGTGAGGATGATGGAGAGGCACTTAGCGTGGTCACAGCTGATGAGCAGGGAGGTGGGGAGGCCAGCACAGAGACCAGCATGAGCACCAGATGGGCCCACCGTGGCATGGGACACCTACAGCGGGAGCCCGGACTATGGGCAGTGACATCTCTGATGTCAGGAAGAAGGAGGCCTAACACAGAAATTACGTAAGAAAAGTAATGATTACTATTAAACTTGTCTTATTGCTTGGGTTTGTGGGCTAAGATTTGCTGCTCCAGGAGCTGAGGCTTAGGGCGTCGACCAGCGAGTCACCCACGGCCACCGAGCAGTCCACTGTGACAGTGGGATTCAGGCCTGCCCCTGCCGGCTTGCCAAGCCCTCCTGTCCTTCATTATCATCCCCGGTTTTCCCTGCTACCTGCCTGACATTATGACCAGATGGGACTGGGCCCTGTGCTCCAAGCACAAGCCTGTACTTCCTACGCCAGCCCTTAGATCAGCTGTACCTTTGCTGTGTCCTGTCTACATCCTCCCTGTTATGCCAGGCCTGGCACAGGAGGGCTTTCCGAGTCTCCCAAACACATTGTCATCTCCTTTTCAACTCTGACAATTGTTTTGGAGTATTTTTGATGGCAGCCCCCAGTGTGTCTCATACTCCTTTGTATCCCCCCATAACACTAGCATGGGGTATAATCATTGCCAAAAATGCTACTGTATTCCACAACACACTGTGGACCATACGTCTTGGTTTGTGACTGAAGCAGGCCCTTTATGAGTTGGGGCATGGCCTCTTGCCTGGGCTGCACTGGTCCAATGGACAGAAGACCCTGTCATCAGTACTGAAATATCATAAGCACTTACGGGTGTGATTTATGATTTTCCAAAAAGGTGAAGGAAGAATAAACATTTGGGGCCACTCTGTCTCAGGAACTGGTCCATGTGCATTGGGGGCGGCTCTTGTAGCCTCCCTAAAATAAAGAGTAGGATCTGCAAGTCCCTTGGGTGGCCTGATTTTATCACCTCACTGACTGCTTTTCACTCTCATATCTTCCTCTGCAGATGCCTGAAGTCCCCTGAACTGGCCACACACACCTGCATTCTGGAATCAGAGATAAGACATGAGAGGCAAGGTTTCTGGGAGGGAAAGGGAGCAATTTACATTCTCACTGAGGTCTGAGCGGCTGCTAGCAGATTCTTTCCCAAGAACAGGTTTCAACTTGGAGGAGGAAGTTGGGCAGGGAGAGAGCAGGGGTACCCTGAGCTGGCTCGCTGGCCAGGGTGGGGGTGAGCAGAAAAGAAGGAACAAGTGGCAGAAAGAGGGCCTGGGGACCCAAAGGTGAAGTTCATCTACTTCCTTTTTTTTCTGTTATGGGCCCTGTCTGATTCTGACATTCAACACTAAGGGATCTCCAGACTGTTGATTTCACAAACCTAAAAAGCCATTTACTGAAAACATTCTGAAACACCGGAAAGGTTGCCACTACTATTTGGTTAAATAAAGATGTAAAAAATAAAACAAAAACCCTATCACATAAAAGAAAGGATGTTTTAATGGTAAAAAATTGGGAAAGAAAATCTCAGAATAAGGAACAGTCCTTTTAAATTGGATGAATATAGCTTTAAAGGAAAAGAAAAAATGACTATCTCCCTCTTCTGTGGGCCCAGGAAAATGTTGGCAGAGACCAGCATCCCAGTAACCAACTGGTTTATAAGAATCACATCCACCCTGATTCTGAAGGCCCCACCAGTTTATAGTTCATGACACTATGCTGCCCCCTGGTGGGCAAAAGGAGTTGCTGTAGCAGCTAAAGGGGGTCTCAAAATACACTTAGGGCCTCCTCCCAGCAATTACTTGTATGTTCATTTAACACCCACCATGTGCCAAGCGGGGGCCATGTGGGGTGAGGACACATGGAAATGAGAGAACCCGGCCCTCGCTCTCAAGGAGGTTTCCTATAACACTGATGTGCCAAACAGAAGTTGACAACAATGTTTGGCTTTGGGTGTTGAAATGTCGGCTCCCCAGCACCATCCCCCCTGCCTGCCAGAGGCTGCATCATGGAACCCAGTCAGCCCCTCAGCGTCAGAGCAGGCCTGTCACTTGGGTCCAGGTGGCCACCTAGAGCTTTATCTCCAGCACTGCCCCGAAGCCAGGGCCCGCATGCACTGATGAAGCTGGAAGGTGGCTGGTCCCGCACAGGGCATTTCTGCTCTCAGCTAGCTCTTCAGCAGTCTCACTCCTACCTATTTGGCCACCCGTGGGGCAGGCAAGCCTACGTTTTCCATGAAGTCCTTTCACGCCTACTCCAAACCCACGAGAACCTCTATGACCTCAAGATTCCTCTCTACCATCGTTTCCTCTAATTTTATTTTTCAAGTAGACAAAAAAGTCCCTGATGGTTGAGGCTCTCTTTCAACAGTTCTCTAGCCATCTCCCCTTCTCAGAGTACATCCTGGAGCTCTCAGTTTTCTCCTTTAATATGCAGAGAAGCTCCCTACCTCCTTTCACATATTAGGGCTACACTTAACGCCTCATCAAAATATTTTTGTATCAAAAATGGGAAATCGTTAAGTCAGTTTAGGCTAAGTTGTTTGGCTGTGACAGACAATCCCCAAATCTCTACAGCTTAAAATAACAAAGGTTTATTTCTTCTTAATGCTACATGGCCCATGTGGATCACTTGGGGATAAGGCTGCCAGAATTAGCAAGGAAAAATACAGGACACCCTCAAATGATCAGTAATTTTTTTTGGATTAAGTATGTCCCCCAAAATGCACACTAACAATTATTATCATTTTCTGAACTTCAAACTTAACTGGAAATCCTATAATTTATCTGGCAGTGCTACTTGGGGGCTCTGCTGCTCGGCCCCATTCTGGACCCAGGCAAACATCACAGGAAGAAAGGGGATATGGCCATTTGCACACTGGCTTTTGAAGTTTCCTTCTGGAATATATAGCATTTCCAATCCCATCTTTTTTTTGTTTTGTTTTGTTTTGTTTTGGTCAAAGTGGGTCATTTGGTCATTCCTAACCTCAAAGGGGTTCTGCCATGTGCCCAGAATGAGAGAACACCGGGCTATTTGTGAAAAGCCCAAATCCCTGCCCTAGTTACATATTCTGGTAACAGCTGCTAAGAAAATACTACTTTCTCCATCTTATTACAATAAATTATATCAAGTGTAATCTTTATCCTTGTGATTTCTATCTAATGGCTTACTATTGATTTCTAGTAAGCAGAGAAAGCTTTCCTTACCCATTTAAATACATGGAGACAACTAAACGCTCCCTTTCAACTTTTTTTCTCTGCATTAAACACCTCCCCATGCCTCCCGTATTTCCTTTGATGTAGTTTCCAACCCTTTACCATCTGGTCACTGTCTACTTGGTTATATCTGACTGCTAAGTGAATGTAATGGGAGAAAAACAAAACAAAACAAGAAAAGGTGGTTTCTTGCAGGGATAAGCCAAAGATGACGTTTTGTGTAACCCTTTGTTTTTGTTCCCTGTATGGCCTACAGAAGATCAGCAGTTTTTCAACCCTCAGCAACAACAGAATCACCCAGAGAAACAAATAGGTGAGGTACACGCTTCTCCACCAGGGATTCTGATTCAGTTGGCCTGGCCTAGGCCTGGGTGTCTGGACTTTGTAGCAGTTTTGTTCCGCTTATCTATAGCTACATAACAGACCAACCCCAAACGGAGGAGCTTAAGGCAAAAATAGTCATTTTATTATTATCTTTCCTTGTCCTTGGGGCTGACTAGAATCAAACATATAAGAAACCAACTAATATTTTAAGAGAATTGTATGGGCAAAAATGCTACCAGCTTGGAGTAAAAGAGACTGCATCCATTTGATACTTAAAACAAACTTTGCCAACCCCCCAACATTTTATAGGTTGGGAGTGGGCTGAGAGCTCTGCTTAACCCCAAAGAGACCATAGTCCTTTTTAGATATAGCAAAGGAGAATAGTGAAAAAGGAAGGACCTCTCAGTGGACAGAGCCAAGGACCATGGAGAACAGTGGACTGGGGAGTTTCTCTGGGGGGAAAAGAATCAGTGGGAGCTAATCAAAGAATGTGCCCCTCCCCTCCCTTAGGACAAGGGGCTGCTTGTAATATCTGCTTGGAGGGACTGGAGGGACTGTTAATACTCCCCCGTTGCCACCTCCAAGTGGGAGTGTTTATTGTGTTCCTGCCCCTAATTGCATATTGAGTTTGTCTGTGGGAGCAAGTGACTTACTTAATTTCTGAAGCGTCCCCACCTAAAGGAGGCACATCCAAACTTGCTAGAGAGGTGCTTGTGCTTATGCATGGATCCTGGACTTTGAGCTCAGAATGGCACCTGGAGGGGAGTTTGACATTGTCTCTCTCGGGGAGGGTAAGTGTCCGCTTACGTGCGCAGGGAAAGGAACTGCATGTATGGGGTACAGCATACAGATGGTGGTGGATTATATTTTTATTCACCAAATATTGTGGTACCCTTCTCTGCAGGGCCTCTCCCTGTGGTGAGAGGGCTTTACATCCTGATCCTTTGGTATTCAGTGTGACCATTTAATTTGCTTTGACCAATGGCATGTGTGTGTCAGAGGTGACAGGAGCCACTTCTGAGCAGAAGGATTAAGAACCCCGGTGTTCACTTTTCCCTCTGCTATGACAACTGGCGATGTTCTCGATAGAAGCTGCTTTTCCAGTCTTGGTCCTGGAGTAAGGATGATGCAGAACAGAGCCACAGCTGACCCACAAAGAATGCAGCATATAAAAAATTAAACTTCTGTTGTTGTAAGACTCTGCATGCTAATACTAATGAAGAGGGGTTGGGCACCCTGACAACTCTGAGCAGCCTTGGGTCTCTCTTGCATGATGACTACCAACTGCAGAAGAACACAGCCTTTTGGCTGCCCAGTTTTACTGTCCTCTCTGAGGAAGACTGAGCCCCTTCACATTTCAGCATGCTTGCCATCAACAGTAGGTTTTGGAGAGCATCCTGGGAAGTGCCAGCCTCCAGAGAACCTCCTGTTGACAGTATTCATCTCTGTGGAGCAGAGACTGTGGGAAGACCTTTGGTATTCTAGGTTCTGAGCTAATAAAAGCTGGCTGGACACAGCCAGGTATTTCAAGATGGTGGCAAGTCAGAGGGTCCTTCCATTCTTACCTGCTGGGGATTTCTGTTGCCTTGGTGACATCTCAGTCTTGGCATTCTCATTACATGATGAAGACATTGGTGGTGACAATGGGAAGGATGAGAAGATGAAAGAGGTGGTACCCATAGCTGGTTCTAGGCAGCAGAACTGAGGCTCAGGTATTGAGGTAAATTAAAGATACTTGTCCCCTGAAATCTGGATCAGCCTCAATCATCCAACAGAACCAGCACACCAATAGAATGTGGCTGAAGCAATAGTGTATGCCTTCCAAAGCTAGGTCAGAAGAAGTCTTGTAGCTCCTGCCTTGGTCTCTTCGAATGCTACCTCAAGACTCCAACTTACTGTGTAAGAAGTTTGGCTACCCTGGCATCACCATGTTGGCATAGTTGTATTCAGGTGCTCCAGCTGACAGTCCAGCTGAGCCCAGACTTCCAGCCAGTCCTGCCCAGGTCCCCAAAATATGAGTGAAATTGTCTCGGGCCTTTAGTCCAGCCAACTCACCATCGAAATACCACAGACTGACCTCAGTTAATGCTGATATACTAATAACTGGCCTGCTAAATATGCTAAATTTGGCCTGAATTCCAGACCCACAAAATTATGAGATATAATAAAATGGTGTTTTCTTAAGACAGGAAAATAATGGAACAGATACACATGCACTTACTACTCACACCTTGGTGACTGGTTTTCCTTTTCTCTTAATGTGGATCCTTCATGTTGCATGCGTGGATGCTCTAACCAGATTTCACGAGTTCGGAGGTATGATTAGCCTGGGATCTCCACCTTCAACAGGGATTATCCAGATAAACTCTTCATTCAAACAGGGTTTGGGTTACCCTGAGGGCCCAACTTTGTTCTCAGCTTAAGTCTAACAAGTAATCAATCCAGTGTTTAGTGAGCACCTCCATGGGGAGGGAACTATGCTGGATGGTAATCTATGAGGTCTTGCTACAGAAGATGAAAGAGCTCACTGTGGTTTAACACTCACATGCTCAATTAATTTTGTTTCTTACAGTTACCTTGTGAGGTAGGCATTATTTTATTACATGAACAAGTAAGTTGAGGTCAGGCTGCAGAAATAGTAAGTGCCAGAGATGAGTTTTGAACATCTAGCAGGCTTATCCACCAAACAGGCTACCATGGATGTTAAAGCCTTATGAGACCATGAGATGTTAAAGCCTTCATTTTATAAATGAGAAGATTGAGGACCAGGAAGAGGGCATAATATCACTGCTGTGTTCTATCACTAACCACGAATTCTTTGGCCAGTACAACTCCATCCTGGCCCTAAAGGGTTTCTGGAGTGCAGGCCAAAACCATGTTGAGTGAGTGTCTTTAGAACTGTTGCTTTAGGAGGGAGGTAGAGGAGATGATGTTGGCACTGCCCTTTCTTGTATGTTCCCAGAGAATGCAAGCCTTTGGTTATTCTCCTGTTTGGCTCCTGGCTGAGAAGTGGGGGCTGTAACTTGGCCAATGAACAGTTCATGGGCCCAAAGCATTGTATTGGTTTTATGGGCTTTTCTTTGGAGAAAGCATCCTCCATGAAACCATCCATCCTGAGGTTTGGGATAAGTCACAGGGAGAGTTCCATTTTTGCTTCAGAGCATGGAAAAACAGAAATAATAAGTCAGTGGGGCTGTTCATGAATCGGAAGTTACTCAAAAGACCATTCCTGGCTTGTCCTGGATCTCTTGGTCTGCTGGAATAGCGAGATCCAAGCCAGTACCCATCAGCCACAGTGGGAACTGTGAAGAGGCTCGTGCAGAACATGAAGTATTTACAAGTGGAACAGGAACCCTGTGTGACCCTGGAGAAGTCCAGATGGAGTGAGTAACTCTAAGTTGAAGTCTCTCTGGAGGTTAAGTATTTATGAAGCACTTTGCACCCACAAGGTGAATTTCAATCATTTATCATCCAAACTCACAATATCACGGTAACATGTAAGTTTTTGTATTATGGCTGATGACCCAAACTTGAACTACTGCCTGTAAGACAGGGGATATTTTCATGTACTTGGGACATGTTTTTAATGCCATTGTGAAGCAAGATCAGGAACTTTTGAACTAAATACCTGAGTCTTGATCCAGACCCATCATTACCATGCAAGCCTATAATTCTCTCCTGTGGCACTCCTGTGCTGGCTCTCCTGTTGTCAGGCAGCAGTGAAAGGTGAATTCTTTCATATGAATCCCTGACAACTCTTTCCTCTTTATTCCACAGCATTGTGATTTGCCTTTGTGCAGCCCTTTTGTTCTGAGATGACCAGATGACATATTGGGATGTTGATGATTTTGAATATGTGTATGGCTGAGAAGATCACACCAATTAATTTTCATTCAGAATTCAAGGTGAAAACTGCTTTGGATTGTGGCAGTTGAAGCTGTTTGAAAAACTAGGGACTGATTATGTTTTTTTCCTGAAATCTCCAAGAAGCCTCCAGGAAGGCATAGCTATATTTTAGTTCTCATTCAACTGTTCATGTGACCCCACTCACGAAAGGCCTTCTCCACGTAATCTACCTTAATCTCTCCAATTGTTTAAAACCCTATTCTACTTTTTGGCTAGAATTATTGACCATAAGATCTAAAAGGATTTTTATAGGTCATTTGGTCAAACCCTCTCATTTTACCAGTGAGGAAACCAGATTCTAAAAGGAAGACTAGAATCCAGGCATTCCAAGTCTTCCTTCCATACCCTGTTTCAGAATCCTGTGGTGTTTGATGTTGTTAAATGTTTTTTCCATAGCTATACAGAATGCATTTTCACCTTGGATTTTTCTACATTCCCCAACATGCATTGCACAGGACTCATCCACAGCCAATCAACAGTTGACTGTTAATGGCCACCTGCAGTGCTGTGCTGAGAAGAACTCAATCAGATCTGCTCATGGCTGGCCCTCTCTCAATGGTCAAGTTTCTCCCCCAAAGTGACCTCTGCAGAGAGGACTTTAGCCAGCCTAGCTAAAGTGACATCCCTCCCCCATCCTCTCAGCCATACTCTATCACCTTTCCTTGCTTAACTGTATTTCTAGGACCTTTCTTTATCTGAAATGATCAATCTTTCTTGTGCATTGCCTCTTCTCCTACTGGAATGTGAACTCCAAGAGGGCAAGGACTTTGTTTCTCTCATCCACTACAATGTCTCTGTGCTTTTTAGGGTACAGATATGTAGGAAAAACTCAGTAAATGTTGGTGGAATTGATGGACAAATGCTGTATTGATTAGTGGTGTCTGCCATAGTCAATGGATAGACAAGTCATGATGTTGGTGCCAAGCTTTTGTCATCATACGGTTGGGTCATTGGACAACCAATCCTGGATGACAAACTGGCTTCCTCCTGACATGCAGCTTGATTTGGCTTGACCAGTCATTAGGTACTCTGGAAATAGGAATTTCCTTTAATCACCAATTAAGAATTTAAAAAGGAGAAGGGCACATTTTTCTGCTGTTATTTCCTTTCCTCAAAAGTATTATAGTGTCTTATTGATCACAGAACTTCTATGATATTATGCAATTCTTCCCACAGCAAATATTTATTCATTGACCACTTGTGTTTTTTCAGTGCCATTTTAAAGGGATTTTTGACTTTCCTATTAATCTAGAATAGCTGCACCATAGTACATAGTACACAGTGCACATTGGTGTGACCAATTAAGATTCAAGTGTACAAAGCCATGAGCAAGTTCAGGTAACTATCCAAATTAAACTGTTTTAAAGTAAGGTGAGCAGCATCCATTACCTTAGCCCTGAATGTTGGCTGTTTTCATCCATCCTTTCTTGGAAGTCAATATTTGAAATAGGCTAGCGTAAAGCAGGAGAGGCTTGGGGAAAAACAAACAAACAAACAAAAGAAACAAAGAGGGATTTAATGCTTATATATAAAGTTACAAATTCATCTTGATTTTTTTAAATCTCTTTTTAAAGAATTGTGGTATATATGGAAACATTTGTAGCAGGTAGAGGTTTTTGGAAATTGGCTCATTTTTAACCCAATCAGTACTGTTATTTCATGTCAAAAGCAAGATATGTTTCAGTGTCCTGGTAAATCTGATCTGATTTAATATTCCCTAGGACTCTGGAGTTGTATACCATCTCTACTCTCCTAAATTTGATGGTGTCAATATGACCTGACATTTAATTATTTGCATAGCCTATTTAAAATTAAAATAGCAACAGGCACTGAGTTCTTTTCAAGTTTTAATACACTCTCCCTTTAAAAATATATTTTTCATAAATTACTCTGCTGTCTGGCAGGCCATCACATTCTTCAGTTCCTGTAATAAAAGGAGAATGGTGCTATGTGGGTGTGAAATGTGAAACATGGAGGAGAACACCGTGGTTAAACAAGAGCGGACACTGATCAAGTCCATTAATCAAAGTGCCTTTTAAATCTCTGCAAGTTGAGAACTGTAGCATCCAGGGATTTGATTAAAGAGGAAATATAAAATGGCAGAAGAGGTCCAGTAGCCTCCTGGGCAGGTCACATCTCAGAGCCCCCAATAAAAGGATGTTGCTTCCGGTAGGGTTTGTTTTCCCAGGGTCATTTTTTTGGAGTTTATTTGCTAAGGAAGGGTGGGTTTATTTGCTGAGGAAATGTGAGTTTATTTGCTAAGAAAAGCTCCAATGTTTCCTTCTCTTGGGTATTGGAAAATCACCAAGTCCATATTACAGAAGCTCGCAAATCTCTTCAGGCCAGTATCTCATGTCTTTCCATCTTTGGATGACCCCGATTCTCCTGATTTCCATGTATCACAGAGAGACCCCCTACTCTTTTTATTCCCTCAATTCCAATGTCCCATATCCATGACCACAAGGATTCCCAAGCACTTTTTTTTTTTTGCAAGCACTTTGGAAGCATTTTTTAACCCTAGAGGCAATGTCTATTTTCATTGGTGCCACCTGGTCATTCTTTGATTTGATTTTCATCTTGTTAATCAACTCATTCAAAAATATTGTACATTTATAGCTAAGTTCAAAAATACAAGTGTGAAGAAAGGTAAGAAGACTCCAGAGCTCTTCTTTAAGTGCTTACATCATGGAGGAGAGAGAGGTCCACAAAATATGGTGAGGTCTGGCTACCCCAGAGGCTATACGAGGTACAACAGGGGCAAGTAGAAAGGAACTCTGAACTCTCTGGGGGCGGTGTCAGGGAGGGCTCCCCGGGAAGTTCTCAGGTGAGAGAGGAGCTGGGAGTCTGGGAACGGGAGACCCAGTGAGAGTGAATGCATGTGCAAGGATTAGAGGTGACATCGGAAACATGGCTTGCTCGGGAATAGCAAATTTGGCAAAAGTGAGTGAGAATGAGGTGTGGAGGTGTGGAGGTGTGGGCAGGCAAGCAGGAGCCAGGTCATAAAGGATCCCTGTTTTGGGGGATAATGGGAAGCCATCCCAGGGTTTTCAATGGGTGAAATGTGTTAGATTTACATGTTGGAAAGGCCATTCCTGGGGCAACATGGACAGTAGTTGGGAGTCAGAAGAGATTTGAGTGAAGGAGGAAACTAGGAGTTAAGCTTTAATCTGGATGAGAAATGGCTGGAACAGGAGGGAAGAGGAATGGGAAAAGGAAATTTGGGACATGTTCTAGAAACCTGCAGGACCAGTGTGAGTTAAGACAGATCTGGTGAGAAGGAAGATTTCAACTCAGTCCAAGGCTGCTTTTACTTTGCTCATAAAACCTCAAGTAGGCAGATGATATGCCATTTGTGACCTACTATTGACTCTCTTGCTTCTAGAGGGGTCCTGTATTTTGGAGGTTTTGGCAGTCCACTTCAGTGAGATGTCCACCACGACAGGGAGGCCAAGGGCTATGGGTTCCATGGCCTGGCCACATCAGAACCTAAAGCCTCTGATAGTTCCACACAAGGCAAGTCGCACCTGTCACGCTAAGCTCTGGATTCTGAGTCCTGAGATTCTGGATTGAGCAATTTCCCCTTTTCTCTGCCAGTGCTTCAGGGCCTGAACACCTCTTATGTACTCTGTGTCTTTCTATGGGTAGGAGCTGCCAAGGCTTCTGATACAAAATGAGTGCTTAGCCATTATGGGCGAAAGGAAGAGTCTAGGCCATCTGCTGCTAGTCTGTCTTCCAGCACAGGTAAATGGGTGGATGGTCGTGCCACGCATCTCTCACAGTGGTGAATATGGTGAAGAAGCAGGATTGGAGAAGGATGAACACTTCAGGGCATGTGAGTTTGAATATTTATTTATTTAAAATTTTTTCAACCTGATGAACTCATTCTATGCCAATAAATATTTATTGTTGGATATTTATTTATTTAAAATTTTTTAAATTTTAAGTAGGCTCCACACCCAACATGGGGTTGAACTCACAACCTCAAAATCAAGAGTCACATGCTCTACCCATTGAGCCAGCCAGGTGCCCCCTATTGTTGGACATTTAGATTGCTATTTTTAATGATGGGGTAATGACTATCCTTACAGTCAAAAATTATTACACATTCTTAATTATTTCCTTTGGTTAACTTCCTTAAAGTAGAATTGTAGGGCCAAAAAGTGTTCAAATTTTTAAGAAATCACAGCACAGTCCATCTGTTTGGGTCCTGTATGTATGAAATATTGAGAGAATTTCTTTAAGTCAGAATTCATTGATAGTGACTAATCCATCACCATTTTATTATATAGTTCACTTTGCATATTTATGTAACTTGAAAACTAAAATACTTATAGTGAATTCTGGTGGCAAAGTTTAGTTCTTTCACACTGAGTAAGTGGCTAGAACCCTTGACCAGTGGGACCAAGAGAACAGTCCCTCTTTTAGACTATTTTGGATATTCTTCTGCTTATTGCAGATTGCACGTATCTGTGTGAAATTCTTAATAATTACTTGTGTACTTGTCCAAAGTTCTGCTTTAAGGTGCTGGCTGACTTTATTGTAACTAATTTTTTTGAAAGATGTTACTGCTTGCTAGTCGCCTGTTTTTCTACTGATGAGAAATGGCTGTATGAGGTATGTCCCCTGACTTTCTAGTTAAAAGTTCTGTGTTCTCTGAGGTGCTGAGTAGTTCTAGGAACCATGATGGTTGAGGAGAATTTAAGTCTGTTCTGTTGGGAAGAGTTTCCTTCTGGGTGGTAGTCTGAGCTGAAAATAGATCTTTCATTGAGCTGTACTGCAGTGATTTCTCACGGAGGGCTCAGCACATGACTGTAGAGCCACTTCACTCCTTCACACAGTGAACACTTATCAAGGATCTCTTGCATGCCAGGCATCATTTGATGACACTTGTGAGCAAGACAGACAACACCTCTGTCCATGTGGGCTTCCATTCTTGATGGGAATTCAGACAGAGAGCAAATAAAAAATAAGATAATATCACATAATTTTAAATGTCATGGTGGCAGCAGAAGAGATTGATACAGTAAGTGTAGCTGGGGTAATGGTGGTAGGAATGCATCATTGGATTGGTGAGGAGGTGATGTTGACCTGAGAATTGAATAATGAGAAGGAAGATCTGAGGGAAGAGTGGTTAGTGGAGAACATAAGTGCAAAACTGTCCCTCAGCACCGAGTCGGTATGTTGGAGCCACAGAAAGAAGGTAAGGGTGTCTGGGGCAGAGTGAGTGCACAGTGGGTGGTCGGAGATGAGTGAGGGGCAGGTAGGGAGAGGTGATGTGGACCCTTGTGGGTTATGGTAAGGAAACCAGATACTTTCAAAGTGGGTTGAGAAGTTTCATGTGTTTTAAGCAGGAGAGTGGCATGTCTGTTTTATTTTTACAAAGATTGTGGGAAATGGATTGCAAGGTAGCAGAGAGATCCCTTGTCATGGAGTAAATAAAGAGTTTCTGGAAAGAAGGAGTGCTAAACTCTGTTCAGTTCTCCTAAGAGGCTGAGATGAGGACAGAAAAACATCCTTTGGATTTAGCAAAATGGAAGCCATTAAGGACTTAGATAAGAGACTCTTCATTGCAGAGGTCAGGATGGAAAACTGATCAGAATGAGCTGAAGAGAGAAATGTGCTCAGGAGAGAGACTGGGAGGGAGAAGCTCTGGGCTTGGGAGGGAGAAACTCTGGGCTTGGGAATGGCCACACAGAAGTAAGGCAAAGGAATACAAAAGGGATCAAGGGAAACTCTACATACTGGGTGGGGTAACTTCCACCTCATTGCCTTTCCCAGCAACCAAAAAGCTGGCAGCGGTTAAGTGTGAAGGCCAGGAGGTGGGAGGACTTCTGCCTGGAGAAACTGTCTAGTGTAAGATAGAATAACGCCACATACTGACATCTAGGAACCACAGCAAAGGAGTCAGATACTTGCTCCCTCATGCTCAGTGAGCTCACCAGGTAGTATACTGCACTCTGACACACTTAGCTTCCAGTCATGTTTTAGTGCCTTGCTTTTAGACGTGAACAGAAAGCCAGTGAAGAACATATACTCAGAAGAATCCTTTATGATGAAACACAGAGCACAAAACAAACAAACAGGAAAAAAAAAAAAAAAAAAAAAGAACCCAGAGAAGTCAGACAATGTGGAGATCAGACAAAAACTTCCAATACCTTCAGCGACATAAGAGAAGATTTTACATTCATGAAAAGCAATAGGATACTGTAATGAAGGAATATTCAGAGAAAAAGATAGAAGGTTAGAAATATAAAATGTGCTAAAAGAATTGGTGTAATAAAGTTAAAGAAATCTTTCAAAATATAAAACATAACACAAATATGGGGAGAAAGCTAAAAAATTCATACTACTATGAAAAAAATAAAAACTGAAAGAAAAGGAAAATTTAGCTATTTGACAAACCCAAGATTTTAAACTGTAGTAAAACAAAGTTTTTAGTGCTAGATATTAAATGAAATGAAAAAGAGACATTTATTGACATAAATAGTTATAATTAAGTGGAAGAATGCATTTTAAGGAATATTGGCTTGTTTTTAAAACTATATTCATGCAAAACAAGTCCAGAGGATATATATCAAAATAAGTATCTCACTGGATTGTGAGATTATGGGTTATAGTAGTTAGGATAGGCTGAAGCATTGTAACAAATAGACCCCAATAGTCAATGGCTCAAACTTTTATAAACAGCTTTATTGAGATCTAATTCACACACTATCCAATTATCTTATTTAAAATGTACAATTCAAGGTTTTTTAGTATATTCACAGGTATGTACAGCTATCACCACGGTGAATTTTAGAGCATTTCATCACCTCAAATAGAAGTCCTATACCCTTTAGCTAACTGTCACGCTTTATTCCTACATTGCTAACCTCCCAACGATAAGCAACCACTGATCTACTTGCTGTCTCTGTAGATATCCCTATTCTTGGCATTTAATATGAATTGAATCATAGAATATGTGGGCTTTTGTGACTGACTTCTTTCACTCCGCATAATGTTATCAAGGCTGGTCAGTGTTGTGGCACGTATCAGTACTTCATTCCTTTTGATGGAATTTACTGCATTTTGTTTATTCATTCATCAGTTGATGGACATTTGGGTTGTTTCCCGCTTGTTACAATGCTGCTATAAACATTCAAGTACAATTTTTGTGTGTGTGTGTGGAATATATTTTAACTTACCTTGGGTGTATATACCTAGAAGTGGAATTGGTTGGTCATATTGGTCACTCTGCATTTAATTGTTGGAGGAATTGCCAGATTGTTTTCTTAAAGTGGCTGCATCATTTTAAATTCCCACCAGCTGTGTATGAACATTTCAATTTTCCATATCCTCACCAATTTGTTCATTTTTTTTCTCATCTTGCTTATCTTTGTTGTCATATCTAAGGCTCCTTTGCCAAATACCACGTTGTGAATGAAGATTTACCTCTATGTTTCCTCCTGAGATTTTTATAGTTTTAGTTCTTACGTTAAGGTCTTTGATTCATTTTGTATTTATCTTTGTGTACGGTGTGAGGTAAAGGTTCAGTTCCATTCTTTTGCTTGTGGCTATCCAGTTGTTCCAGTGTCATTTGTTGAAGGCTATTCTTTCTCCTTTGAATGGTCTCAGCACTCTTGTGGAGAACAGTTGACCATTGATGTATGGGTTTATTTTTGGACTCCCAATTCTATCCCATTGATTTACATGTCTAATCTTGTGCTGGTACCAATCTGTCTTGATTACCATTGCTTTGTGATAAGTTTCAAAATTGGGAAGTATAATCCCGCCTATTTGTCCTTTTTCTGGATTTTCTAAGCTATTCTGTGTTCTTGCAATTCCATATGAATTTAGAAAAGGCTTGTCAAGTTCTACAATGAAGTCAGCTAGGATTCTGATAGATACTGCTTTGAATCTGTAGATTGGTTTGGGGATGATTGCCATCTTTTAAAATTTAACTTAATTTTATTATTTTTATTATTTATTGAAGTGTAGTTGACACACAATGCTACATGGGATGATTGCCTTCATAATATAATGTTGAGCCTTTGATCCATAAACATGACATGTTTATTTATTTACTTAGCTCTTTAATTTCTTTCAATAATGTATTGTAGTTTTTAGCATATAAATTTTGCACTTCTTTGTTAAATTTATTCCTAAGTATTTTATTCTTTTTAATGCTATTATGAGTGCAATTGTTTCATAATTTCATTTTTGGATAATTTATTACAAGTGTATTAAAATACAATTGATTTTTATGTATTGATGTTGTATCTTACAACTTTGCCAAGCTCATTTATTAGTTCTAATAGTTTTTTAGTGAATTCATTAGGATTTTCTATATATAAGATCATATCATCTGTGAACAGAGATAGTTTTACTTCTTCCTTTTCAATATGATTTCCTTTTATTTATTTTTCTTCATTAAGTGCTATTATATACTGAATGTTTGTATCTCTCCCAAATTTATGTTTAAATCCTAACCGCTGATGTGATGGTATTAGGAGGTAAGGTCTTTGGTAATGTGATCAAGTCTTGAATGCAGAGCCTTATAAAAGAGATATGAGGATACAGTGAGAAGACTGGTCAATGAACCAGGAAACATGTTCTCACCAGACAGAGAATCTGTTGGTGCTTTGCTCTTGGATTTCCCAGCTTCCAGAACTGTGAGAAATAAATATTTGTTGTTTAAGCTACCCAGTCAGTGGCGTTTTTCTTATAGCAGCTCAAATGGGCTAATTGCCCCAGCTAGAACATTTAGTACAATGTTGAATAGAAGTGGCAAGAATGGGCATCTTTGTCTTGTGTCTGATCTTAGGGGAAAAGCCTTCAATTTTTCACCAGTAAGTAAGATGTTAGCTCTGGGCTTTTCATAGATGCTCTTTATCAGGTTGAGGAAATTCCTTCTGTTCTTAGTTTGTGGAGTGCTTTTATCCTGAAATAATGTTGGATTTTGTCAAATGTTTTTGCTGTGTCTATTGAGATGATCATGTAATTTTTGTTTTTATGATATAATGTCTTACATTAATTGATTTTCCTGTTTTAAACCAACCTTGAATCTCTGGGATAAATCCCACTTGGTCATAGTGTATAACTTCCTTTATACATTGCTGGATATTGTTTGCTAGCATTTTGTTGAAGGGTTTTACATCCATATTCATAAGAAATATTGGTCTGTAATTTTCTTTTCTTGTGGTATCTTCCTGGTTCTGTCATCAGGGTAATACTGGCCTCACAAAATGAGTTGCAAGGTGTTCTCTCCTCTTCTATTTTTGGATGAGTTTGTGAAGACTTGGTGTTAATTCTAATTTAACTGATTGGTGGGACTCAGTGGTGAAAACATCGAGACCTGGGCTTTTCTTTGTGGGTAGTTTTTTGATCGGTAATTTAATCTCTTCACTTGTTTTAGGTCTATTTAGATTGTCTACTTCTTCTTAAGTCAGTTTATGTAGTTTGTATCTGTCTAGGAATGTGTCCATTTCATCTAGTCTAACTTATTAGCATGCATTGTTCATAGTATTCCCTTAGAATCCTTCTTATTTCTGTAGGGTTGGTAATAATGTTCCCTCTTTCATGTCTGATTCTAGTAATTTTGAGTCTTTCATCTTTTTTTAACTTACTGTACTTTTTAGCTCCAGAATTTCCCTTTTTTAATAATTTCTATTTTTATTGATATTCTATATCTGATGCAAAATTGTTATTAAGCCTTCCTTTACTTCTTTAATCATGCTTTACTATAGTTCTGTGAACATATTTATAATGGCTACCTTGAAACCTTTTTTCTGTTAAATCTTTTGTCTATTCACTCTGACAGGCAGTTTCTGTTGCCTGTTATTAGTCATACTTTCCTATTTCTTTGCATTCCTTGTAATTTTTTTTTAGGGAAACTGATATTTTAGTTAATATATTGCAGCAAATCTGGGTATTGGTTTAACTCCCCTCAACACTGCCTAGGCTTTTTATTGTTATTTGCTTGTTTGCTTGTTTAATGACTGGCTGGATTATTTTAGTGAAGTCTGTTCCCTGCCTTCCCCACAGTATTAATCCTCTGATGTTGCTCCTCACCCTAGGATGAAACCACATGGTGGTGGTACTGATAAAGCTTTCTTCTACTCCTTTCACACACAGCTATTAAGCTCCATTAATTGCCAGCTGATTGCTCCAGGGTTTTAACAATGCTCTGGAGTATATATTCCTCTGCAAACTAATCTAATTAAATTGTGGTTCTTTTGTAGGAATGATTTTTTGGTTAGTGCTTCATATTTGTTCTGATCTCAAGAAAGCTCCTCCCAGCTGTGTTATTCCTCATTTCTCTACTGTAGTAGCCAGCCTACACTCTAGGCTGTATCTTCATTGATCCATGGAATCTCCTTCCAATTGCCTTTCACTACAATCCTCATTATTCATGAGAGCATTCTGAGGCTTGAACTTCTACATGCTCTGTTGAAAATGAAGTCAGTTCTTTTGGGAAGATATTAGGAGCTATCTTTTTTATGACCTGCTTCTTCCCCTAAGCAAAAATCTTTGAGGCAGGACTCTGGGGCTGAGAGTAGGGAAAATGGCAAGCCTCTTTGAAGGACACCCCCACTCTAGGAGCTGCTGAACACTGTTAGGGGGCAGCAGCCTGGGTTCTTCTCAGCTTGCCTCTTCTGCTATGGAACCACTGATTCGTGAGTCAAAGAAAGGACCATCAGGGCCCTAGTATTCTCAGTGTGCCACACCCAAGGTAGAACCTCTATTCCATGAGTAGGAATTGGGTGGAAGAAGGGAATCTCCATTTCTTAATCACACTTGCCCAAACTTAGCTTTAGCAATAAGGTACTGAGGATGGAATAAGAAACACAGATATCTTGTTACCAAGTAGGAGCCCTGGGCTCTTGACTGAAGTAGTCTGGGATGAAGTGTCCAACTACTGAGCTGGAGGGAAAGAGAAGAAAGGAACAGTTATTGAGTCAGATACCATAGACTCTCATCTTTCTGTCTGAATTTTCATAGATTTTCTTGAATAGGTACTTCTTCCTTTGCTTTTTACCTGTAGGACCATTACCAAAGGCTTTGAATAATTATTTTTTAAAAAATAATTTTCACCAGTTTCACTGGGAAGTAAGTCAGTGGCACTTCTTTTTTTTTTTTT